>NW_004524659.1:6080577-6082094 GCF_000260255.1 Octodon degus
AGAGAGAGAGAGAGAGAGAGAGAGAGAGAGAGAGAGAGAGAGAGAGAGAGAGAGATGACGTGGAAGAAGGACAGAAAGAGGATGGAAAAGAAAAGATGGAATGCATTTCAAGAGAGAAGCCCTGGCAGTCCAGGAGGAATAAAAGAGGAAGCGAGAGGAGGTCAGCTTGCCTTCCTCTCCATTTGGCTTAAGCTGGTAGATTTTTTGCTGCGGCTGTTAGCTGAGGCTATACCTCCAGTTTCTTCAGCTTTCAAAGCAGTTCATACCAGTGACTCTCCAGGGTGCTCTAAGGTGTTACTGGAATTTTCTGAACCATAAGGGATAAGTCAGTTGGCAAAAGAAGGCACAGATTAGTTGATTCAGAAGAATTCAGTTCAGGCTTTTTATTGCCTCTTCCTAGCTGTGTGGTCCAGGGCTGATCCCAGAATCGTGAGATGGAGAATGCATGTAAGGAAATCCTGCTAGTCAAGGGTCTGGATAGCCTCACTGATGAAGAACTGAAGAGGTTTGTGTACTTTATTCCACCAAAGTTCAACATTGCCAAGAGCAAATTGGAGAATGCCAGCAGCGTGGAGATAGCTGAGCTGATGATTCTGAATGCGGGTGTGAAGTCTATGATGACGGCGGCCATTAAAATTTTCAAGACATTGCACCAAATGTTGATGGCACAATGTGTTATAGAAGAGAAAAAGAAAGTTGATGCAAAAAAAAAAAAAAAGTTGATGCTAAATACAAGAAAAAGAAAATGGAAACAAAGACAGTGAAAGATACAAGTCAGAATGAAAAGATACCTGGTGTTTTTGCAGCCAGCAGACAAAATGCGATCAAACAACCAGCTGCATCCAAAGTCACTCCTCAGAGTGAGAAAATAGAACAAAACGATCCTATAGCACTTGACCCAAATGGCAACAGGAGGAAGAAAGTATCAGTGCCTGCAAAGCAGAAGACAACAAAATGTAAAGAAGTGAATAAGCGCGGAAGTACATCCTCCCAGGTGCCAAAAAGGGGAAAACATCTATAGCTGAAATCTGGAGACCAGAGGGGCATTAAAGTTGTCTGTTACTACTATCAGTTGTTTCCATTGCTGTGCTGAAGTTTTTTTAGTTTTGAAATGATTCCACCAACAAACCAAAAATCTTGAAGTGAGATACACATGAGAAGACACATGTGGATTTATACAAGTATAAAAATTGCAGCAGGGGCCAGGGAGATGGCTCAGTGGAATAAGTGCTTCCTTGGCAAGCACAAGGGTCTGAGTTCAATCCCCGGTTTAAAAAAAAAAAAATCATAGATTTCTTATTGGGAAGTTTCCAAGTGAGAAGACTATGAGTTAATGTGTTTAAAGATTCTGAATGACAAAAATATCTGTCAAATTAGAATTCTAATCCCCATAAAATAGCTTGACCATGGAACTACTTTCTTATATTATTAATTTGGTGAATTTCATTATAGACATTTCATACTATAATAAAATACATTAAAGGTGACATACAGAACTGTGGTAGTTTTAATACTTA
>NW_004524659.1:6082300-6085024 GCF_000260255.1 Octodon degus
AGAGAGAGAGAGAGAGAGAGAGAGAGAGAGAGAGAGAGAGAGAGGCCCTACTTCTCAAACTGGGGCAGGTTGGAACTCTGTAGCTCATCACGCACTTGTCCCTGCTTGGAAACCTCCTGCCCTGGGATGCACCATCATTTAGGGACTAGATAGATGTGGGAGAGCCACACCTAGGGTTGCCCAGGGATCTGCCTTTGTCCCAGAAGCATGAAACCAGGAAATAGATGGGATGAACTCAAGTGTGTGGATGTGGCCCAATTAGTCACCGCTATCTGCAGAGCAGAGAGTGGGTCTCTGGCCTGGGGTGCATGGTCCTTGGTGGAGCTGACTGCCCAAAGTCTGGGGTAGAACCTTGGTCCTCTGAGGAGAGTGGGCCTGGTGTCCTGGTTTGAACAAAGCCTGAAAACAAGTGTGGAATCTCGACACACCTGAGCACCCACACACATAATTCTGCCACCCCTACCAGCTCTCACACCCTGCACATTCCTTCATACCTGGCCTTCCCACCAGAAAACCCATTTCCACCCCTGGTATTAAACCCAATCTATCTTTCACCCTGTACCAAACTGTACCCACCCTCTGGCTCTTGGTCACTTCCATCCAAACTAGCTCCCAGATAGATAGGCTGCCCCTGACCTAGCAGCCACCACTTGCCCTTCCTTGTAATGTCCCTCTTTAGCCCCAGGCCAAGCTCCCATCTGTTTATCCCTCCAACCTGAGCCAATAAGTCAACACTTGGGGCATCAGGTCAGGGTTTATGAGGCCCCAGGGGAGGAGGGCAGGAAGGAAGAGCTCCTGACCCCAACCCTCGTGCTGGCTGACAGCACCTGCTGCCCCAGGTCCTTGGCCCCTCCCTGTGGCTGCTTCAACCGGCTTTTCAGGAGACACTGCGTCTCAGCTCATGGCAATCACCCCCTGCCCTTGCCCAAGGGCTGGGAGGCAAGAGGCCTGGGTTCCATGATGACAGTGTGATCCTGACTCCAGCCCTCCACCAGGGACTCTGCTGTGGTGAAGACTCAGGCTCCCTTCCCTCCAGAGCACTGTGAGCATGAGGTTCAGGCTTTCTTCCCTTGGCTTCCTCCAACCCCTGCATGTGTTTCATCCATAAGTGTTCACTGTACCCCAGACAATGTTCTGGAAGCTGGGGCCATAGTAGTGACCCACACAGAAGAAGGCCCTATTCTCTGGAGGTTTACAATTTGGAGGTGAGACACAATAAGAAATAAAGATGGTGTAGATCATAATCCATACTATAGAGACATAAAGATGATATTCCAGAGGGTAACTAATACCATGACAATCTCATGCATGCTCAGAGAAGGCTTTTTTGGAGAAGGTGACATTTGAACCAGAAAGTAACATCTGTAGATGAGGAGGAGGAGGAGGAGGCCTTCATGTGAGGTTCTGGGTTCTGAATTCTAGGTGGCCTAGTACGACAGCAATGGAGGGGCCATAGAGTGGTTTGTGGTTGAGTAAACGGTACAAGGCCTGTGTGGCTGTGGCAGAGTAAGTGAGAGTGGGAGCAGGAGTCCCCAGAGCAAGGTCCAAGACATTCCCACTTCTCCTAGAGTCCTTCCCTCCCTCTGACCATTCCTTCCATCTTTTCAGACTCTCACTGCTGGGGGAACTGGAACTGAGGTCCCTCAGAGAACAAATAGGATTGCAGAATCTCAGGGTCCCAGGGCTGGCAGGTTGTTGGAGGTGAGTTTCTAAAAGAGGAGACCTGGACCCTGTGTGAGGAATGAGAAGAGGAGGTGCTGGTCAGGGCAGATACTCTGCTCTCAGGTGGAGGGGCTTGGAGGGGCAAGGAGCAAAGATTCTAGGGCTCCTCTCTATGCATGACTCACCCTCTCCTCTTCTTCTTCATTGCTCAACAGCAAATCTCCCTGAGAAATACCTCCTTGATGGTGACAAAGGCACTGCTCACAGGCGCAGTTGAGTCATGAGGGGTGGAGAAGAGGGCAGGAGGCAGGATAAATAGCAGTCTTGCTTCCTGGGCTCCTCTCTGCATTCTTCCCATCTTCCCAACAGCATGCATCCTGCCAGATTACTCAGCTCCTGCTGCCTCCTGCTGCTGTTAGGGGCCTTGCCTGCATGGGCAACCAGTGATGACCCACTTGAGAAGGTCATTGAAGGGATCAACCAAGGGCTGAGCAAGGCAGAGAAGGAGGTTGGCAAGGCCCTGGAAGGCATCAATAATGGAATCACTCAAGCTGGAAGGGAAGTGGAGAAAGTTGTCAATGGACTTAGCAAAATGGGGAGCCATGCCGGCACGGAGGTGGAAAAGGGGATCAACCATGGCTTGGACAAGGTAGCCCATGGGATCAACAATGGCGTTGGACAAGCAGAAAAGGAAACAGAAAAATTTGCCCATGGGGTCAACCACGCGACTGGACAGGTTTGGAAGGAGTCAGACAAAATAATCCATCATGGGGTCAATCAGGCGGGAAGTGAAGCGGGGAGATTTGGTCAGGGAGCTCACCACTTTGTAGGGCAGGCTGGGAAGGAGGGGGGAAGGTTAGGCCAAGGAGCCCACCATGCTTTTGGTCAGGCTGGGAAAGACGGAGAGAAGTTTGGTCAGGGAGTCCATCATGCTTTTGGTCAGGCTGAGAAGGAGGCAGAGAAGTTTAACCATGGAATCCTCCATGCTGTAAGTCAGCCAGGGAATGAAGCAGAAAATTTTGGTCATGGAGCCCACCAGGCTTTTGGTCAGGCTGGGAAACA
>NW_004524659.1:6085634-6095787 GCF_000260255.1 Octodon degus
ATGCTTTTGGTCAGCCTGGAAAGAAGGAAGGGTTTAGTCAAGGAGCCCACCAGGGTTTTGGGCAGGCTGCAAAGGAAGGAGAGAACTTTGGCCAGGGGATTCACCATGCTGTGGGTCAGGCTGGGAATGAGGCAGGAAAGTTTGGTCAAGGAACCCATGGTGCTTTTGGTCAGGCTGGGAAAGAGGGAGAGAAATTTGGTCAAGGAGTTCACCATGCTTTTGGGCAGGCTGAAAAGGAGAGAGAAAAAGTAGTCCACGGGGTCCACCAGAACCTTAGCCATGCTGCAAAGGAGGCACAACAGTTTGGCCATGCTGCAGGGCAGGCTGGGAAAGAGGGAGGGAAGGTAATCCATGGTGTCCAACCTGGGGTCAACCAGGCTGGGAAGAAGGTGGAGCATTTTGGCCAGGGAGTTCACCATGCCATTGAACAGGCTGGAAAGGAAGAGGAAAGAGTGGCCCAAGGGGTCCATGCTGGGGTCCATCAGGCCGGGAAGGAGGCAGAGAACTATGGCCAAGTGGTCAACTACGCTACGGGGCAGGCCGAAAAGGAGGCAGAAAAAATTGGCCAAGGTGTCCACCATGCTGCTGGTCAGGCCGGGAAGGATATGGAAAGGTTGCAGCAAGATGTTCATAATGGGGTCAACCAAGCCAGCAAGGAGGCCAACCGGCTGCTGAATGTAGGTGAACAGGGGTGGGGAAACTGGGGAAGAGGGGCTGGGAGGGAGAGATCAAACCCTTGGGATATGTGGGCAGCCTGTGTAGGCTTCATTGGCCAGAGAAGCTTGGGAAGCCACATAACTGTGTTCCCCCTCCCCCTTTTCCTTCTCTCTTACTAAGGAGCTGGTGATTAGTGGGTCAGATAAATTAAGCTATCTTCTCTATAAAGCCTGCTTTAGATGTGTGCAAAGACCCAGTCCCACCATTAGGAAATTACCCTCCTACTGAAGGGCTCTAAAGTGAAGAACTTATAGTCTTTCTTGGAAACAGGAAACTGTTCTCAAATCAGAGCTCTCAACTGCAAACAGAACAAACAAGCAGAGTGCAAGAGTGAGCATGAGGAACAGTTTTGAGAGAGGAGCCCCTGAGTGCTTTATCTCTGTAATGATCCTCTAAGGTGGCTGGGATGAAGATGCTGACTCCCTGATGCTCAGATAAGAAAACCCGAAGCTCAGGGGAATTGTTAAGGTCATGTGGCCAGTGCTTAGTTGGAGAATTACAGGTTGTGGTTCTTCGTCTTCCTCTACACTGCCTCATCAAGGGAGGCATTGTGAAGGCTTTCTCTCATTTCTGTAGGGGGAATACGTATTAGGGCCTAGATGAGCAGAAAAGAAAAAGGCACCTAAGTGGGAACCGCTTGGGGGATAGCAGGAGGCTGACTGTATATCTCTCAGTTCCCCATTTTCTCAGTCATTGGATGAGCCCATTGTGGAAACATTTAGAGGACTGGCCTGGGCCTCATTGCTCACAGCCACATCTCCTGGCAGGCCAAGGAGGGCTGGGTAGGGAGGAAGCACTAGTGAAGAAAGAGGACCCTGAGCCAGACCACCTGAGTGGAGGCTGCGGGGGGTGGTCACTCAGGTGGGACTTGGGAAGAACAGCAGGGGTTGGGGTGCAGCTGGGGAGACACTGCTAAGTGATGTGGTGAGGTCAAGGACAGGGACTGGGCTTGAGAGAGGGTTGAGCTAGATTGTGCAGAAGGGATGATTTGAAGTCAGGGTTGAGGGTAACTGTGGTCCTGGGCGCTCGGTGGCTAAGAGTGTTTTCCCAACACCAAAATAAAAGGTGTTCTCCAAAGGCCAGTCAGTGGGAGGCCCGCATCCTTCCCATCCCTCACACAATTCTCACAGCCTTTTGGGCTTTGGATTTTCTCTCTGGACAGAGAGTGAGGTTGCAGAGTTAGCCTGTGCCTCTTCCATCCAGCCCTAGTCACGCTAAAGGGGAGCAGGTCACTGGGTAAAAGGAAGCTGGTAGACCTTCAAAGGCAGAGGGCTGGTGATGACTCTCTGGGCTTTGTTCACAGGGCTATCAATACGGCGCAGTTACCGGCCGGCCCGGAGGAACCACAACCACCACAGTAACATCTGGAGTAAGTCTTCTGGGTGTAGCATGGACGAGGGACTGAGGGGATAGGGTTGGGGGGCTGAGGAAGCGAGGAGTGGATGGTGATGGGATGGGAGCTGACGACTGACCTTTCCTCCTTGAATTCTAGGCTTCGGTCATCAAGCCTTTCATCAACTTTTTGGGTCTGTGGAGAGTAAGTACCTATTTTCTTTCTTTCTTTCTTTCTTTCTTTCTTTCTTTCTTTCTTTCTTTCTTTCTTTCTTTCTTTCTTTCTTTCTTTCTTTCCTTTTTGTTGGAACCAGGGATTGAACTCAGGCCACTGTGCTTGCCAGGCAAGCACTTATTCCACTGAGCCATCTCCCCGGCCCCAACCTGTAGGGTTTCTACTTTCTGCCCTTTGTCCTGGGAGATGATCTTCCATCCCTTTCCCATGGCTTGTTCGGGACAGCTTCTCTGTGGACAGACCCAGTCTCTACAGAGACATCCAACCTGTTCTCCCGGCTGGCTCCTCCCCTTCATCACTTGCTCTGGCTTTCAGCTCTTGGGTTCGCTCCATTCCCCCTGAGGCAAAAGCAGCTGGCAGAAACCTCCAGGGCACTTGCACATCAGGGAGCCAGGGAGGGAAGGGCTGCTGAGCTGTCTCTCCACACACCCTCATGGCACCTGCTATCTCTTCTTGGATTCTCAGTGGCTGGCTGGCTGGCTTCCCTCTCTGCCCTCCTGGGAGCAGCTCTGTAAGCCCACCCCTGCTGCCTTGTGTCAGTGTGCTGGGCAGTGGGCATTCAGTGCTCTTTTTTCCTGGTTGAGAGGATAAGGTTCCTGGGAACTCCTCGTTCTCCCTCTG
Source organism: Octodon degus (assembly GCF_000260255.1). Lineage (NCBI taxonomy): Eukaryota > Metazoa > Chordata > Mammalia > Rodentia > Octodontidae > Octodon > Octodon degus. The sequence goes on from NW_004524659.1 coordinate 6,088,540, forward strand.
GGCCCAAAGTCCTGCTTCTACCTGTGTACTTAGTGTATCTACTGATGGAGCTGGGGGCTCAGGGTTGAGGGCATGTCATATTCCCATTCTAACCTCGTGGCTGGGCTGCCTGCATTCACTCCCTCTTTCCTCTCTTCCAGAGCATCGCCAGCATCATGCCCTGAACTGATGTTCCTGTTCTCATACCTGCTGAAATGACCTGAGGAGCTGGGGGTGGGAGGAGAGGTTCCTGGAGTCCTTAAGGAGGCTGTACTGAGATTTGCAAATAAATGTAACCTGCTGTCTTTCACAGTGTTGCGCTGTGCTCTATAGAGAAGGGTGGGAGTAATGGGTATAGGGGGGTTTGCATTTTCTTTTTGTCCTATGCTGGAGGAGCTGGGGTCTGCTACACCGAATGGACCAAGGTGGAGATTTCAAGCTGACCAGCTCATAGAGGGCCACCCGGGGAGACAAGCCATGCTTTGCAAGTGTGCAAAGTTTGTGCTCAGCATGGGGAAGAGTGCCCATGGAAGAAAAGCCACTGTTGGCCAGTCATGGGGACATGGGCACAAGGGAGAGAACGGGGGTGCCTCGGTGGAGAACAAGTGGGTAGCATTCTCATTCAGGGGGGCGGCACCCAAAGAATAACAATAGTAGCTTGTTTTTATTGTATAATGAAATTATGCTGGGAGCTTTAAATACATGGTATAATTGAGTCTTCCTAACCACTCGGTTAGGTAAGAGGACTGCTGCTGACCTCATTTTATTGCCAGGCATGTGGAAGCTTGCAGGACTTATAGACGAGACCAAGTTTGCATGATCAGGAAGGTGAGGGAGAGAGCTACCGTTCTCCTTGGCATGATAGGGATAAGGAGAGGGGACAACGACACAAAGGCAGAAGATACACTCATGACAGGAGGAGGAGGGTCTCTTCACCAGTGAATGAATGGAGACAGAAGGCCTGGCTTTCAGATCCATGGGCCACTCAAAGCTCAGAGGGTCACAAAAACGACCTCTGTGTACAGAACCCTGAATACTACACACAGTACTCACTACTGCACGCAGTAGTCCAGCCCGGCATGAAGGCCCTTGTGACCACTTAAGACTCCCATCATTGAGAAGCAGAAGACAAGGGTATTAAAAATATACCATTGTCTGGAGAAGGAAACTGAGATTTGGTAGGGCAAGGGCACAAGCCCTGAGAAAGTTGCAGGCCTGTACCTGGTTCCCTGTCTACCACTAGAGTCTGGCCTCTTGCACTTTTCCCCAGAACCTCTCCGATTTTCCAAGCACTGGGAGGGCGCTGGTGCCTTGTTCCTATCAGGAGCAGTGTGAGGAGGCTGCATACTCCTTCCTTCCCCCAGGGGCCATAATTTCCTCCTCTATAAAGGCAGCGAGGTATCAGTAAGTATGGACTACAATCATTGCTTCCAGCTCCTAAGTTACATGGATCCTGGGACTAAATCTAAGAGGCGGTGTTCTTGCCCTTGGGGAATTTAGCCATTTAGGGAGACAGGCATGTGAACGGGACACAAAAACAAATGGAAAACAATGCACCAATTATTTAAGAGAGCTAAAGGACATAGGAAGGAGAGAAGGACCTGCATTTTTACAATAAACAAGAGGTCCTTGAAACTATAGTCATTGTCCTTTTCCTTATTCTGTAGAATACCATCATTTTATCATGTTCATTCCTTCCCCCTGCTAGTGATATTTTATCCTGAAAATGTTTCAAAAGGGCCAAAGAGATGGAAGAGTTTTACAGTGGACACCTGCATCCTCCACACATAGAATCTACCTGGAGCATTTTATTACCCTGGCTGGATCACATGCTATACACCCAGCCACCTATCAATACATTGTCGTGCCTTTCTAAGTAAACTGCAGGCATCCATTTGCCATCCCTTACCGAACAGAGCAATTCATTCACAGCAGAAACTCGCCGAGGGTCTGTTCTCTCCTGGACTTCCAGTTCACATACCCTGGAGGAGCCCTTACACCCTTACTCGACGAGATCCTACAGTGCCTGCTTTTGCAAACGGCAATATTGAACAGAGCTTGTTCTTTTGTCGAGTAAAATATTTCATTGACTTTATTTATATGTGCATTTTCTTGCTGGGTTTGCTTGGAGTGGAGTTAGAAACTCAAAGTACCAAAGAGATATGAGATAATTCATCACGCTTGTGTATGCATACCTGTGATGGTAGTGGTGGTGGGGGTCACACCTGAGAAGCTTCTGGAAAAGGCAGGCTTTGAGCTGGCATTGAAGGGTAAAGGAAATGCTAGGACTGACTTCTTGTCTGGGGGCCCATTCTGCTGTCCTCTCTGCTAGGAAAGTTTCTCTTATTTCTCTGTCCCCCAGACAGACTACTGCTTCCCTTCAGGTCATCTCGACTTTGACTTCTCAGGATGAACATCTTACCTGCTATTATCTCTCATAGCACCCTAATCTTGTCCTTCATATTGCTTATGACAATTTATATATTATATGGCAAATGTTATTCATTTAACATTCACTCCCCCCACTAGACCAAGAGGTTGGAGGGGTGAGGTCAAGGCCAGGAAAAAATGTCTGGTATTTGAGAAGCTGGCTTGGGCAGCCTTGGGAAAGACAATGGAATAAAGGTGGGCCAGAAGTGGGCTACTTTGCCGAGAAGGGTGGAACCAGGCCAGGGAGCAGCAGAGAGGAAGGACCAGTTTCTGCAGATGTGGAAGAACTCAGAGGGGAGTTTGGGTGGGACTCTCACAGCTACCTTTTATTGAGTGCTTACTAAATCTGTGCTAAGCACTTACAGGCATGATTCATCCATCCTCGCAACTAGCCTATGAGGTAGGTACCTCACTGACGGTGGAACTGAGCCTCAGAAAAGGGAAAGTTGCCTCAGGCCACCTAGCTAGTGCGCTGTGGTAGCAGAGCTCTTTCAAGAGTACTTCCTGATAGTAATCTCCGCTGGTGAGGTTGGCTGACCTGGGACCCTCAGCAAGGGAAAAAAGCGTTCCTCTAGAACTGGTCCTCTTTAAAAATAGGTCTCTGCTCTTGGCCTTTTCAGGACATGAGGGTGCTTGTGTGTTAAAGTTAAATGGCTAGGGGCCGGGGAGATGACTCAGTAGAATAAGCGCTTACCTGGCAAGCACAAGGGCCTGAGTTCAATCCCCAGTTCCACCAAAAAATCAAATAAAATTAAGTTAAATGGCTGCTGAGAAAGCACTCGGACAGTATCAACACACCCGGCACTGCCAGGAGCACGCACTGTGTACCTCTGCGCACCAAGCTCTTCCCTGAGCGTTTCACACGTACGTACTGGAGCTGGGAATCCTCACATCCACCCGCCTTTACAGGCAAGGAAACTGTTGCACAGGTGGGTGAAGATTATACTAGGAAATGGTAAAGTTGACCTTGGACTCAGGCTCCTGGAGAAGTACTGTGAATACTGTGAGGCTGCTGGTGCCAGTCTGAGTTGATAAAGAGAACAGAAGCATCTCAGTGAGATTTCAGGCCTTATCTTCTCATGATACTCGGAATCCAGTCTCCATCTCTCCCTGAAGTTTCCTTCTTGGTCTCTGTATTCCCCAAACCTCCTGTTTTGTACTCCAGAAGAATTCTGTTAGCACCTGCCTCAAAAGTCACACTATGCATTCAAAGAACCAGCTCTTTAATTAAATGATTTATTTTTTATTTTATTTTTATTTATTTATTTATTATTTTTTGGTCTTTTTGAGACAGGGTCTCACTATGCAGTTCAGTGGCCTTGAACTCACTTTGTAGTCCAGGCTGGCCTCAGACTCACAGCGACCTGCCACCACTCCTAGCTGTTTTTTCTTTTTCTTTTTTAATGTATTTAGGGCAGGGTCTACAGGGTCTCATGCCCAGGGTCTACAGAGTCTCATGCCCAGTCTCAATTGTCATCTCAGCATGTCCCCAGGGGCAGGACTGGGGTGGCATGGCAGGCCTGGGGATTGAACCCCAGCCCCTGTAAATGCTTGCAGATGCTTTAATCCGCTGAGCTATTTAGTCGGCCTTTCTTTGTTTATTTCCCCCCCTGGCCGGAACCAGGGATTGAACTCAGGCCCTTGTGCTTGCCAGGAAAGTGCTTATTCTACTGAGCCATCTCCCCAGCCCCTTCTTTGTTGATTTTTAATGTGTGTGTGTGTGTGTGTGTGTGGCCAGCTCAGCCCACCAGGGGGCAGGGCTGGCTGGCATGTGGTGCTGGGGGATTGAACTGTGGTCCCTGTGCTTTGCTAAGCTTGTTCTAAGTAGGTGCTTTAGACCACTGAGCCATCTCACCAGCCCCCTCCCTTCTTTGTTGATTCTTTAAGGTGATCTTCTATTTGTAGAAGTGGGTATTGAGATCCCCTACTATGCTTGTGTTGATGTCTATTTGATCTTTTATGTCCAGTAGTGTTTTATCAAGTTGGAAATGCTAGTTGCATATATATATTTAAAATTGGTATCTCTTCCTATTGTATTGTTCCCTTAACTAATACATAGTGACTTTTTTGCCTGTTCTGATCAGTTTTACCTGAAAATACGATTGCTACTTCTGCTTGATTTCAGAGCCCTGGTGCATGGAAAATTGTTCTCTAGCCTCTTGATTTTTTTTTTTTTTTCAGAACGGGGGATTGAACTCAAGCCCTTGCACTTGCTTAAGCTTGGTTTTTTATCCAATCTGTATGTCTTGTAGCTGGGGAGCTAAGGCCATTTACACTGAGAGCTTTGAAAATATTGACATTTCTATTATTGTGCTATTTTTCTGTTTTTGACTCCTTTATTTTTCCTCTATATTTAATTGCTCCGTTTCTAGACAGCCAAAGGATACAATAAATAAAGTGAAGCAATATCTACAGAATGGGCAAAAAATTTTGCTGACTACTTTTTTTGACAGAGGACTAATGCCTAGAATTTATGAAAAAATGAGACACCCCCCAAAAAAAAATCCAATCAAAAACTTAGGACCAGCAAGATAGCTCAGTGTAATAAGTGCTTGCCCAGCAAGCACAAGGTCCTGAGTTTGATCCCTGGCACCACCAAAAAAAAAAAAAAAAAAAAAAAAAAAAAAAAAAAAAAAAAGACAACTGAAATGAATAGATATTTCTCAGAAGGAAAAGTACAAAGGACCAATAAACATATGAAAATGTTTATCTCTGGCCATTACTAAAATGCAAATTAAAACAGCCCTGAGATTCTACCTTACTCCAGAGAAAACAACTATCATCAAAAAACCAAATAATTGCAAATGCTGGCCAGGCTGTGGGGGTAAGAGGCACTCTTCTATATTGTTAGTGGGAATGCAGACCGGTACAACCACTATGAAAACCAGTATACAGATTCCTCAAAAAGCCTAAAACTATAAATGCCATTCAATCCAGCTATTTCTCCTACCAGTGTCTTCTTAAAGGAGTTAATGACCTCATACCAGTGATCTATTAATATCCATTTTTACAGCAGCACAACTCTTTATTTATTTATTTATTTATTTATTTATTTATTTTAGTGGAATTGGGTATTGAACTCAGGCCCTTGCGCTTGCCAGGGAAGCACTTATTCCACTGAGCCATCTCCCCGGTCCCCAGCACAACTCATAATAGCTAAATTCTGAAAGTAGCCCCCTGTTCAGATAAATGGATAAAGAAAATGTGTCATTTATACACAATGGAGTACTGCTATGCCATAAAGAGGGATAAACTTGAGTCATGTGCAGGCCAATGGATGCCCCTTAAGACCCTAATTTTTGGGGTTGGGGAGATGGCTCAATAGAATAAGTGCTTCCCTGGCAAGCGCAAGGGCCTGAGTTCAATCCCCAGTTCCGAAAAAAAACCAAAACATAATTTTCAGTGAAATAAATCAGACACACAAGCGTAAATATCACATACTTTCTCTTATATGAGAAACCCAAAGTATAAATCATAAAAATGATAAGACAACAGGAAACAGGGAGATAGTTCTTTTACGGAAGGGAAGGGGATCCAGGGAGGAGACTGGGAGGACAGAGGGAGGAGAATAAAAGTAACTAAGAGAAGTTAAGGACATGTACCTACTCCTCTACATTTGTGTAAACAGCATGCATTGCAAACCTAGGCTAGTAAAGAAAAAAGCCAAAGTACTTGCAATGCTGCTCCAAGCCCCAGCATCTGGATCCTTTATCTCTGAGGCCAGCTCCTCACATGTCCCCTCCACGGCAGCTCTCAATGTAAGAAGGCTCCTGTCTGAGGTTCTTTGCGCTGGTTGCCTCTTCTGAGAATAGTCTATCCCCAGATAACCTCATGGCTTACTCTCTTCTTCCTTCAGGTCCCTGTTTGTTAGTCACATCTCATGCTTTGATTTTTTTTTTTTTTTCACTACGCCACCATGCCCAGTTTCGGTGGCTGACATGGCATGTGGTACCAGGGATAGAACCTGGGTCCTTGCACTTGCCAGGCAGGAGTTTAGACCACTGAGCTATTTCCCCAGTCCCATAGTCACATCTCAAAGATCCTTTCCCTGACTACCTGTGGTAGATTGCCAGCTGGTGGTCAACTTGTTACACCCAGATGAATTAAGCTAGCATGGGACTGGGTATGGGAGGCCCACCTGAGGATTGTGACTGGCAGCAAAAGAGGCAGAACTGGAGAAGAAGAGAGAAGCTGTTAGGGATGCTGTTTGGAGCTGCTGGAAGCTGTTAGAGGCTGCTGGTTCTCTTGCGCTATTCTGCTGGGTGACCTTGTCCTGCTGGCTTTCCTGGTGAACTTGGCTGCTCTCACTGGTGGAGGAGCTTAGGACTTCGATGTCACTGAGAATGGTTAGGGTTCATTTTGGGGGAACTCTGGTCCTCACCTTGAGCATCATTTCCTGGCTCAAGAGAGGAAGATGGTGCACTGCTCAGTCTCCTGGAGAAGCTTGTCACAGTGGTCTTCCTGATGGGATCCCAGCTGTCCTCATCACTGGAGGAGCTCAGGACCTTACTGTTGTTGAGGACGGCTGTGGTGCTTGCCTTGAGAATTGCTTCCTGGCTCCAGCTCGGGTCCCCCAGCCTGCTAGCACACATCCTTCATCCTGCTGGCACAGACTTCCTAGCTTCCACTTCTGACCTTTGTGCCTTCCCAGCACAGATCTGTGGAGCAGGCCTGTGTGAGACATCGTCGTGGACTCTAGGCCTCCAGGTGGACTTGTAGGAGGCATTGTTATGGGCTCTAGGCTTTCAGCTGGACTCATGCAGGGTATTAGGATCCAGGCTCTCAGCTGGATTCTTTGGTCTTTAGTATGTGGATAGATCTTCCTGCACTGTTTTTTTT
>NW_004524659.1:6095977-6116515 GCF_000260255.1 Octodon degus
TACACTGTACATTGTTATCTTCTTAGTGGTTATCCATAGTACAAGAAGCAGACAGGATATTCTGTCCAAACACTTCCTGCACTCTTTGCATATGATTCTTTGAGTGATTCATTATAAAATACTCTTACATAATGTGTCCTGTATTGTATTGTTCCCCTTGCATAAACCCCCAACTACAATATACCGTATTTCAGATATCTGCTTCTTCTCCTCCTCTATCCCCTCCTCTATCCTGTTTTTTCTTCAGCTTTACCTGACAACTTTATGGTCAGCTTCTCCTAATGTCAGTAGGTGCTGAAGGAGAAAAGGGCAACTCTTATTTTATTTTATTTTATTTTATTTATTTTATTTTATTTTATTTTGGTGGTACCAGGGATTGAACTCAGGACCTTGTGCTTGCCTCTTGTTCTCACATTGTATCCCAGCACCTAGGGGAACTGAGGAGGCATAGAGCAGCAACTCCATAAAGGTGTTTTGAGGGAACCGAAATAGTGCTTTAGAGAGAAAAGTTGGAACAAGAAGGTCTTAAACATGACCCAGGCATGTCAGAATTGGGGTGCTATTAGGTTAAAGAAAGAAGGGCAGGATAGAGATGCTGGAGAAGAAGCTCTTTGGTGTCACAGTTTGACCCACTCCATTTTCCCATGATCTTTTGACATATGGCCTTGTGTGTGATATAGTCAACCACTCTGGACCTAAATTACCTTATTTATAAAATGGGGATAATATTGACTTGACCATGAAGATTAATTGAGGTCACGGATATGAAAGCATAGGACATTCCATCTGGTTCACAACACATTCTTTTTTTTTTTTTAATTTTATTTATTTATTTATTTGTGTGTGTGTGTGTGTGTGTGTGTGGCCAGCTCAGCCCACCAGGGGGCGGGGCTGGCTGGCTTGTGGTGCTGGGGGATCGAACCGCAGTCCCTGTGCATTGCTAAGCTTGTTCTAAGTAGGTGCTTTAGACCACTGAGCCATCTCACCAGTCCCACAACACATTCTTAATACATATGCTGTAATATTGACCTGAGGTGGATCCTTATCCCAGTAAGTAGGACATGGTTGTTTGGGAGAACTTAGATCCAGATATGGCTTTGAATAACTGAATCATAGTGAGAAACTTCCTCTCTTCCTAGTTTTTTTCTAAGCTTTCAGATTAGGTTGAAGAGAAAGACTTAATTTCTGGGCTTCTGTTCCTAAACCCTCTCGTTTTTATGAAGAAGGCATAGAAGCTGTAGCCAGGTATAACACAGCGTCATTGTTTGCACCTGTTTTTCTGGCACTTTCTATCTATGGACAAGTGATCCTGACTTCCTACTTACACTAGCAATAAAATGTATTCTCTTAAAATAGACTTAAGTTGGTACGTAGGCTAGTCTAAAGAGAAATATTAGTGACGCAGGGGGAGGGCAGATATACAATACCATGAGGACCGACTTGGAGGAGGGGGATCTGGGAAGGAGTCTTTGCTCCTCGAGTGCTCTGCCCTGGAGGGCAAGCTCCTGGTCTGGGGTCTCCAGCACTAGGGCCCTAGATTTACTCCCGTGCTCTCCCTCCTCACACAGAGCTTCAGAGCAAAACCCAAATTAGCTTCTTGAGGAGAGAAGTTAAAGGGCTTTGACAAGCATGGGCTGCTATGAGACACAAGAGTGACCAAAAAATAAAAAAATAAAATAAAAAAAGTCTTGATAAGCTGGAGCCGCAGTCCTTCTTATTTTTAATTATTGCCAACATCATTATCATCATTAATCAGCGATGGAACAACGTGGAGGTGGAAGCTGAGGACAGTCAGGAATGGTGTTTACATGCTTAAGGGTTGGATGCTACAAGTTTGGGTGCAGGTATTGGGGTGGAGAGAGAGGGAGAGACTGATTGAAAGACGTTGAGAAAGATAGATGGAAACCAGCCCCTCCTAACCAAAAGATGAATCCCAGTGATTCAAGGGAGTGCCAAGTGGGAGGAACCGGTGCTTCTGAGAAGCAAGAAGCAGTTACACTTGCTAGGCAGGGATCAGACCTAGGGAGGGTGCCCAAGTCCCTTCCAGAGCAGGGACTGGGGCAAGGACCATGGTGATGACTGATGGCTCCCAACCTTGAGCTGACTCCTTCTCCCTTGCCAGGGCTTCTTGGCCCCTGGTGAAGTGGGGGGGAGGGGGAGGGGGGTGTGATGAGGGCCCGCAGTCTCTCCCCTCATGAGTGCCATGAGCTCACACGGGCATCCCTGCCCCTCCAGGGCCAGGTAAACAGGATGCAGTCTAGGTCAGTGCCCTCCCTGGTCTCTCCCTCCCACTCTTCCCTGGGGGTAGCTGGCCCGCCCAGCTTCCTGCTCGGTGCTAAGTGAAACACACTGAAGGCCACTATCAGGGCCTTGTCATTCTTTCCCCAATGTCTGGGGCCCTTATAGGGGGGCTTTGCCCAGAGCCCCAGGACTTGAAATGCAGCCCCACAGCCTCCAGTATCTCTCTGTGGGTTGGAAGGTGTGAGGGCAGTCACCTTTAGGTGACAGTGTGGGAAGCAGAGAGATGAGAGCTATGAGGCTGGCTGGAACTGAGAAAAGCCGCAAGAGGGCACCTGCTTCCCACCCTGTGCCCCCAGCTCAGGTTGGCTTACACTGAGGCCGAGGCCCGGGCCAGTCCAGCGGGCACTCCTCTCCTTTCTGCACTGCTAGGGGCCTGCCTGGAATGCCTCTTTTCTAAGTCCTCTTGCCCCGCTGCCTCCAGGAGACACCAACATCTATCTCCTCATCTGCCCCATCTCCACCCTGCGCCCCAAATTCCTGGGGTTGGGCAACTACAACACTTTTGTGTCCGTCTCATCCCAGGTCTCCCTCCCTCTGTGATGCGTGGCTCCTTCTCTGTTTCGACACAGGTTCACAATTACAGCTCATTACCCTATCGTAGCTGGGCCCTGAGTCACTGGGGGAGGGACCCTGGGCTGCCCAGCCCTGTCGTCACCTTCTCTCAACCTACAGTATAAGGAGTAGCGACAGGAAGGAGGACTCTGGGAAAGGCAGGGGCATCTGGGGAAGGAAGGGAACGGGGCTCTAGACTAAGAAGGCAGAGGGAGTAGTCAGGAGGGCTCGCAGGGCAGAGGAAGAGAAAAGGTCCCAAGAAGCAGAAGGAAGTGAGAAGAGGACACTCCAGAGAGAGGGAGCTGGGCAGAGATGAAGCTGCGGGTGTCTCTGACCAGCCTCCTGCTGGCCCTGTGCCTGAGCAGTGGGGCAGCTGGTCCACTGCAGGGCTCTGGGACAGGAGCCGGAGATGCTGTGGGTAGTGGATTTGGAAACGCCATCGGTGAAGGAGCTAAAGAGGCAGTCAGCTCTGGAATCCAGGATGCCATTGGCAAAGGAGACAAAGGAGAGGGCAGCTCTGCGTTCAGGGAGGCCAGAGGAGATGCATTCGGCAGACAGGTCGAGGACCTCTCTGGACAGGGAATGGATGCTACCCGCAACCCCGCTTCCTGGGTGAGTGCTAAGAAGCCTGGTGTGGAGATGGGAGGCTACGGGGCAGCCCAGTCATAAGCCACGGCAGTCAGACTAAGTGCAGATGTGTTGTCCTTGCAGGGGACATCTGGAGGACATGGCACATTTGATTCTCATGGTAGCTATGGAGGCCAGGGCCAGGGCAATTTCGGAGGGCCATGGTCTCCCTCAGGCCATGGGAACCCCGGAGGCTCAGAAGGCAGCTTTGGAACCAACTCCCTGGGAGGTTCCTTGGGGCAGGGAGGCAATGGAGGGTACCCCAACCTTGAGGCCAATGCTCAGGTAAAGTAGGCACCGCGCCCCATACCCGCCCTCGCCCGCTCGTCACGCAGCCCTCTCCACACCTCCCTGGTCCTTCCACATCCTGCCCTGAGTCTTACTCTCCCTGCAGGGGTTTGTGGCCCAGCCTGGCTATGGTTCAGTGAGAGGTGGCAGCCAAAATTCAGGGGTAAGAGCCAGAGTCGTTGTCTGAATGCATATGACAGGAAGTAGGGGAGAGACAACAGGGAAAGAGGGAGAAGAAGGATTGGGCTAAGAGGAAGAGGAGGCTGGGAAGAGATGGGTGTGGAGGGAAGCTAGGAAAAGAGAGGGGAGGAGGGGAAAGGAAGGGGACAGTCTTGTAGCCACGGCTTTGACAGGAACCTCTAAACCCACTGGTGCCCTTCTCTCCGCAGTGCACCAATGCCCCACCTACTGGCTCCGATGGAAGCTCTGGTGGCTCCCAGGTAAGAGTGGAGAATGGAACACTGAGGCTGGGCAGAGACTATGCCCTAGCAGGAGAGCTAGGGGAGGAGAGGCACAATCGTGCTTCCACATCCTCATCGGCACTTTGTTCTGCTCCTCAGGGAAGCAGCAGCCACAGTGGTGGCAGTGGCAGCAGTGGTGGCCATGGTGGCAGCAGTGGCCATGGTGGCAGCGGTAGCGGCCATGGTGGCAGCGGTAGTGGCCATGATGGCAGCGGTAGTGGCCATGGTGGCAGCGGTAGTGGCCATGATGGCAGCGGTAGTGGCCATGGTGGCAGCGGTAGTGGCCATGGTGGCAGCAGTTCTGGATCCAGCCATGTAAGTTCTTCTCCTCGGGTGATGGCGGGGTGGGGGAGGGTCCTGGTGGTCCCTGCATAGCAGAACATTTCCTGAAAGCTGCTGCAGGCTTGGGGTAGGAGATAGGGCTGGGGTTGCCAACCCCGGGCTGTCCCTGTCTCCACTGCCCAGCCCCAGCCCAGGCTGCTTATGGAAGCATGTCAGGTTTCCACAAGCGCTTGTCCTGCCTCCCTCTGCCTACTCCGCTCCCTAACCTTCCACTCCATCATGGTGGGGAAATCCTGCCTCTTTCCAACATCTCTGCCTTGCCCACCTGGAAGATCCTGGTAGAACTGGGAGTGATGGAGAGAAGAAGGGGGGTGGGCACAGAAAAATAACACCTTCATTTGGGAAGCTCCTGGGAGAACAAGGTTAGGGTTGCACACACAGAAATGAGAGGACATTCTCTTTAAAATAAATTAAAACAAAAAAAGACAAGGTGGGAAAAAAAAGAAACTAGAGGACATTAACAGGTGCAGTGCAGATGACACTAATGACTACAGGGCACTCACAAGGATCCTGCCTTATGGAGAGGGGGAAGCTACTTTAGAAGAGAGCTCCAAGAGAGGGGTGCTAGGGACAGGCTGTCCCACAGACTCCTTGGGACCTGGGGGTGTTGTCTGACCAGAGGAGGTAAGTGATCATGACAAATCCAAAGAACGAGATTCCTTAGTTTGCTGCTCCTCATACAACCCTCTTACCCCCATCTAGGGCATAGAAACTTCTAGGGATTTTGATCAAAGCTTTTCAGTCTCCAAGGTAAGAAGGCCTCTGAGAGTCCCTTCTGCTCACTGTGGTCTAGCAGAGGATCCCTTGGAAAGTCCTTTGAAGATGACAGACAAACTCTCCCTTTCTTTTTCTCAAAGGGAACCGGTTCTGATACAGGCAGCAGAGATACAAGTGGTGGTGGAAACAAGCCTGAGGTCAGTGACTGGGGACCCCCCCCCAGGGGCCCAGGTCTCCTTCCAGGTGTAGGAAGCAAATGCAGAGGGTTCAGCCCTTGAGGCTGGGCCAGGGACTCCCTGAGAAGGGGAGGGCTTCTGCCATGGAGCAGCTGGTCCTTTGGGGGCTGGGGCTGGTGTTCAGGAGGTGACTGAGTGTGTCTTCCGTACCTCTTTCCCACAGTGTGAAAACACAAGGAATGAAGCCCGCATCACTGGAGGATCTAGGAGCGAGGTGAGAACCAAACTGCCTTATTTCTGACTGTGACTGTGCCCATTCCTCTTAGTGCCCTCTGCTCACCCCTTTCCTGATCATCGGTTCCATCTGACTCACAGGGTAGGGGCGGATCTGACAGTGTAAGAGGGAAGAAATCACAGGCATCTTCCTAAAAGTAGCCTCTGGAGTAGTAGTGGATTGGAAATCTGTGTGAGATGGCTCCCTGGGTACTGCAGGAAGGATTCTACATAAGCCAGTGCTTTTAGAAATCTAGTCATTTCTGGTGTCCCATCCCAGACTATGCACATAGCTCACGACTCTGGCAGAGAAGTGTTTTGGAAGGTCTGGTCTACTTCCTCCCACTTACTGGGGAATTCTGGGCATTAGGTGTCTGTCCTTGTGGTGCTGACAGAGCAAGGGTGACACTCCTGTCCACACCTAGCACTCTTGTGCAAAGGCAAGTTCTGATTCAGCTGGTCCAGGGTGGGGCTCTGATGCTGCATTTCTCACCAGCAGCCGGGGAGGCTGTAGCTGCCAGGCTGGGCACTGGTGACCACCAGAACGTTAAGCAACGTTCTCCCAGCTTGTATCTAGTTTGTCCAAGCGACCTAGCTCCATGCCTGTAATCCTAGCACTCAGAAGGCTGGGGGAAGAGGCCAGCCTGGGCTACATAGTGAGACCCCCATCTCAAAAAATAAACAAACAATTGCACCCCCTAAAAAATTATCAGACTTTTCTCGCTGTGGTTTCTGCTCTTGATGTATTGCTGTAAATGTCTTTATGGTCTTCAGGTATTGGAAATATTTATATAATTTCATTTTTGAAAACAGAACTCTTTAATCCACCTGGATTTTGTTTTGCTATGTTTGGTCTATTTCTGCCTCCCAATCTAGGCACTATCATCCAGCACTGTGGATCAGAGTTGGGTGCTCCTTTATTTTGGGAAAATCAGTTAAAAGCCAGAAAGATAGCTCAGTGGGTTAAGCGCCTGTCTGGTACATGCAAGGTCCTGAGTTCAATCCTCAGTATAAAAAAAACAAAACACAAACAGTTAAAAGAAGAGGGAGAAAACTGACAAAGTGTACCACTAGTATTTTCCCAAAAATACATATCTACGTATTCAGTCCTGGGTATTGAATCATTTCTACCACTGACTTAAAATGCCACCTGTAAATACCTTTTTTTTATTTTTTAATTTTATTTATTTATTTATTTGTGTGTGTGTGTGTGTGTGTGTGTGGCCAGCTCAGCCCACCAGGGGGCGGGGCTGGCTGGCATGTGGTGCTGGGGGATTGAACCGCGGTCCCTGTGCTTTGCTAAGCCTGTTCCAAGTAGGTGCTTCAGACCACCGAGCCATCTCACCAGCCCCTGTAAATACCTTTGAATTAGGGGGGAGCTTGCCAGTATTGAATTATAAATACCTTCTTGCAAATATCACTTATAAATACCTTTGAATTTGCAAGTTTTGTTTTGCTGAATGGTTCCCTCCATTGGGCCGCAGATACTACACTGCTTTATTTATAGTAGCATGTGGTATGTAGTATGTCGGTATCCATCAGGGCAGCCCTCTCCTTGCCACCAATCTTTGACAGCATTTTTTAAAAAATAAAAAAAATATATACCTATTCCCAAACCTTTATATCCTTTCAGATGAATTTCAAAATTATTTTGGCAAGTTCTCAAAGAGAATTCCATTAGGATTTATAGAGTTCTATGAAATCCATGCATACTTTTTTTTTGGACATGGCTCCAGGATCTTGAACAGGGATCTGTGCTTCGCTGTTTAATCCATGGGGCCTTAGCTGAGGACAAGGCAACCCAGTGGTCCTGGGGATGTCAGGGGAGGGGAACAGCAGGCCTTGAGAGTAGAGAATGTGCTCATAGTGAGTGGGATGGAGAGTAAATCTCCAGTAGCAATGACAGCTGGGGCCCCTAGCAAACAGGACCTCTGGGAATGAGGAAGGGCTGATGCAGGAGATGCCTCTGACTGAAGGGCAGACTATCTGGCTATATGTAGTCACCACAGCTCCTGCTGACTGGCCAGCTGACTCCCACTTTCTGCCCAGTGCAGCCATAAGCCCAGCTAGGGGCTTCCAGTTGGGTCAGTTCAGGTCACCAGCTTGGCTACAGCTGCTTCCAAACCAGGGGAGAATTCAGATGTGTCGGTGGCAGAGCCCTTGCTATTGAACTATGGGCAGCTTGCCTAGACAGATATAGATGGGGATGGTGACACTGACCATAAACACCGGAAGTCCACATAGTAGGCAGTCGTCATGTGAGGAGGTCGGAACAAGATCTGCCAGGCAGGATGGAGCCCTGGGATGTCCTCTGTCATGCGCACGTGTTCCACAATTCCTTTAGGGCTTTCTCTGTCAGAACTAGATTGAAGTGGTACAGAATATAGACCCAAAGACAGATCCCAGGTCACTCAGCTCAGTTTCCTCATCTATCAAGTGAAGTCACCTGTAAGGGAATATGGCAGAGTAAGGCACAGCATCCCGCACACTAAGACAATATTTAGCCACTTTCAGTAGCAGTGGTGTTTTGAGGGGAGGCAAAGGTATACAGGAAAGTCAAGGCACTGGGTAAGGCAACATGTTTGGGATCACTTGAGGAAGGGGTTCTGAGGCACAAGTTTTAGTGCTGTGTAAAGGGAGAGAAAGTGGATTGACCAAGAGGGCTGGAAGAGCACAAGTGATGGTGGAAATGTGAGGGCCAGGAGCACACAGGACACCCTGAAACCACCTTGAACATCAGTCGCCCTTTTCCCCACCAGGGACAAGAGTCCAGTGAGTCCAGTGAAAGAAAGGAAGCAATCAGTGAGCTCAATTCTGTGGTGAGTGGGGGTGTTACTCCACCAGGGTCACGACTGTGGGGTTCTGCATCCTTCATCCCCCCGAACATCTCCCACATCTCCTGTCCAGGCCTCTAGCTTGCCGTGTAGTTTCTCAAACTCATCTCGTTTCTCATCTATTCCTCAGGGCTCTGAGGCCTCTCCTGGAGTCTTCAACTTTGACAATTTCTGGGAGGTGAGTTCTGTAAGATGGTTCTGTTCACTCGCCTTTGAAAAGCCGGCCCTGGCCCTCAGCCCTCCAGGCTGAAATCCTCTTTCTGTGCTGATAGGCAGAAGTAGCCCTGCCCCTCTTCTGACTTGAGGCCCTGGGCCAATTATATTATGCCCTGATATGGACATTCTTTGTGTTTTCTTTGCAGAATTTTAAATCCAAGATGAATTTCATTAACTGGAAAGCTTTAAACAAGGTACGTTCTGAAAAGCCTCACAATCCTGATCTTAATGGGGGAGGAATACAGGAAGGAAAGCTGGCAAGCCAGGGAACAATAATAGTGGCCACAAAGAAGGTATTTAGGCCAAGCAATAAATCCAAAACCAATGTACAAACTATGAGCTGAAAAGAATGGGGAATTTGGGGAACAACTGAAGGCTGGGGATGAGGTCAGGTCAACATACAGATCTGAGCTGGTGTGGAGTATCAGTTCCCTCTTTGAATGTAGAAAACGAAGTGGACTACCTGATTTAAGCAGCGATGGTGAACCTTCTAGAACTTTTTAAAAAAACATTTATTTATTTATTTTTAATTTTTATTTATTTATTTATTTGTGTGTGGCCAGCTCAGCCCACCAGGGGGCGGGGCTGGCTGGCATGTGGTGCTGGGGGATTGAACCGCGGTCCCTGTGCTTTGCTGAGCTTGTTCTAAGTAGGTGCTTTAGACCACTGAGCCGTCTCACCAGCCCCTAGAACTTTTAATGATTCCAACAGCCCACTGTGGCATGAGTGCCATAGGTTTCCCACCACTGTCCTGGGGGAGAGACCGAATGCAGGGCCAGGTGGAGCTCACAGGCCCCATGAGGACTGACCTGCCTGGGGAAGAAGGGAAAGAACCTGGACAACGGTTGGGAGGATGATGGGTGACAGGCATTACTCTGTGCCCTGTATCTGTGTGGTCTTAGGAGACAGCTGGTCAGAGAGCCCCTATCCCTTTCCGCCCTATCTGTGGCCAGCCCTGATTTGACACCAGAACAGCAGAGCTGACTGGGCTGAGCTGTCAGAGAGGGCCAAAGGCAAACTGACAATTCAAACCACTTCCCCAGGCGGAAGCTGTGAAATGTGCTCTGCTTCTGCTCTATTTGGGCCCTCTTTTTTTTTTTTTTTTTTTTAAAAGCCTGCCCCTGGCCCTCAGCCCTTCCAGGCTGAAATCTTCTTTCTGTGCTGACAGGCAGAAGTAGCCCTGCCCCTCTTTGGGTATAAAATGGCATGTGCTTATAATCTCAGCACTTTGGGGACTGAGGTGGGAGGGTTACAAATTTGAGTATAATCTGGGAAACACAACAAGACACCTGTCTCAAAATAATGTGCAAAGGCTTTAGGTTCAAATCCCAGTATTGGGCTGGGGAGATAGTTTGGTGGTCTAAGTGCCTGCCTGGCAAGCACAAGGACCTGGGTTCGGTCCCTAGTATTGCATGTTGTGCCAGCCCCAGCCCAGGCACACAGAGCCAGACACATCTTGCCTGCCACTGAAAGCAGGTGGGGTGGCACACACTTGTAATTACATTTCTAGGAGGCTGAAACAGTAGGATCATTATGAGTCTGAGCTAAATAGTGAGACCCTGTACCAAATATCTAAATAAAAAATAATTTAAAAAAAAACAATATGGAAGAGATAAAGGGGAGGTGGAAGGAACAGGGACAGGGATAGGGACAGGGAAGGGGAAGACATATAAATGTTCAGATTTGTGGTCTCTTAAAAATTTTGTCAACCCTGGATCCTCCCTTCACTGGCAGTGAATGACAGATGGGGGCTGAGTGTCCTTGTCCTCCACACTGTACTCACCCTGCCCATCAACCATTCCCGCCTCCATCCTGGTCTCTGTGAGGAGGTGAGGCTCTGCTCCTTCATGTAAGAGAACGGAGACAAGCATCCAGCCTTTGCTAATGCCACGGTCTCTGTGAGAGGAGGCAGCGGTGGCAGATGCGCAGGCAGCCTGACCCAAAGTTCAGGAAAAGCAAAGTCTAACCTCTGGGAAAGATGGGGTTGGGAGAGGTCCAAAGGCCCCAGCTGCGCTGACCTGGCAAAACAAATTCTCTTTTATTAGAAAACAGTTTGTAGGGGCTGGGGAGATGGCTCAGTGGAATAAGTGCTTCCCTGACAAGCACAAGGGTCTGAGTTCAATCCCCAGTTCTGCCAAAGAAAAAAACCAGTTTGTGACAGGGGCGAGGTTCCTTGCTGTAGACCCTGGGGCTCTTAGAGTCTGATGGAAAGGCCAGGGCCCACCTGAGCGCTTCCCAGAGAGCGAGACAGAATGCTAAGCATTTCTGCCCATCTTGTGGGAACAGGAAGGACGTGACTGTACTTGGTCTTCCTGGAGGGGCCGAAAGATGGGCAGTCCAGGTATGACGGAGACGCATCGATGTCTGCTGTCCTTTGCAGTTAGGGTGAGGGGAGCTGAGGATGTAAGCCAGAGAGGGGTGAGGAAAAGGGACACTAGGTCCCTCCTGATGTCCAGATGACCGCAGTGGGCTACAAGGTCCCTATAGATTTTTAAAGCAGGGGTCTATGCCCCAGGCCTTGGCCCGCCCCCAAATCCCTACTGCTCAAGCTTCTTCATAGAGCTTATTTCTTTGCCCAGGACCAGAGGAGCTTTCGCAACTCGTGACCTCCAGGCAAGGAGCTACCAGCTGGATGGGAAAGCCCACTCCCTCCCTAAAAAGCCACCCCCTCGCACCTAATCTTGTCCCTCACCCCTAAATTTGGTCTCATGCTCTTGAAATAAATCTCAGCTGATTCCCCCCCCATGCTGGTCTCTGCTCCTTTTATTTTTTCTATCTCTGATGTTGGCCCTAGGGGTTGGGAGGAGTGGTCACAGCCCCACAGCATGGGGTGATGTGCTACTGGTGGGAGGTCAATTGGCAGCTGAAAAGGTGGGAGGCTGGGGACACTTTGCTACAGTTCTGTTGGACCTGGGTGGGGCTGGGGCTGGGGCTGGGAGTGTGCTGGGAGGGCGGGCTGGTCAATGACTCTGAGATCTAGCCTCTCAGCCTTATTTCCAAAATAGCTTCTGGTGTCCTGGGAGACTCCTGGCTCCCCTCAGTCCCCAGCCCTCCACTTGAGTCACAATAAGATTCTGAAGACTGAGAAACTGCAGGATTGTGGACTTCGTTGAGCAGGGGTGGGCTCCTGGTTTACCAACCTGCTCACTGCTTTTCATCCACAGGGCCAACTCCTATCCCCTAACACCCGGGTCCTCCTCTACTTCCGAAGACTCTGGGAGGTAGGAGAACTGCTGCTTTGCCAAGAAATGGTGACCCTGGTTATCACACCCATCCAAGTGCCTCCCCTCAGGCAGCTGTCCCCAGCAGGAGCTGACATGTCACAAAATTGCCTTCTCATTTTTGAGGCGGGTCATGTCACACCAATCTTTTCATTTTATTTGTATGTTTGTGATGAATAATAATTACATTCATCTTGGGGCTACCTCAGTCTTATCACCAATGTCACCTCAAACCCAAACATCCCCACCCCTCATGCTTATCTTTATGGAACCCCCAAATCCCACTGCTCTCCCAAGCCCTTTCCCGAAATGGCCTGGAAACTCTCACCTAGCCCATAGCCCCTTCTCACCCTGAGTACCGGCTTCCTGCCACTCTTTTCTCCTCTCCCTCCAGGATTTCAAACGAAAAACTCCTTTCTTCAACTGGAAAGAAATTTCTGAGGTAAGGAAATGAGTGAGGTGCTGCGCTTTTCCCCTTGGTTGAGAAAACAGAACTGGGGACTTGGGTCAGTCCCGTAACAGGTGGCTTGCTGAGGCTGCTGTCCTGGTTTCTTGTCCTCATGCCCTCTCCACAATCCCGCTGCTTTGTACAACATGGAGTGGGAGTGGGCTGGACAGAGAAGCTGTGAGTCACTGAGGAGAGCACGGGTGGGAAAGCCTCCCTTCAGTAAAGGCCCAGGACTCCAGCCTTGGGCTCCACAGATGCAGAATCATGAAGCAGGTGACTATCTCTGCTCTGCTGCTGTCCCTACTAGGCCTGGCCTAGCTAGGGGGAACCCATAGCTGGGTGGGTACAGATGATAAACAGGGGGAGGGGGACTAGGAAGGGGTACAAAGAAAAGGACTTGGCCCTGGGATGAACTTTCAGGTGCCAGCAAAGGGGCACTGCAGAGGGAAGTTGAGGGAAGAGAGGGCAGGATGTTGGGGAAGGGGCGTCAGGCAAGTGGGGGTCTGGACAGCTGGCCCTTGGGAAGGATGAGCAGGACCTTGGGTCCTGTAGAAGAACTCTCCTCATTCTGCATGGTCACTGGCCTCTGGGAAGCAGAACCCTTCTGCACTGCCTGGGCCAGGCCTTTGGGTACCTGGACAAGTAGGGAATCAAGGCCTTCTCCTAGTGGTGTTGTGCACACATGTAGGAACTAGATGGGTATGTTTGTTTGATTTTTCAAGAAAAGCTAGAAATCTGATGTTTAATTGGCCGGCAACTAATATAATATTTTTTTAAAAGTCAGGCCAAACAAATCCTGTCTGAAGGTGGATGGACAAGCAGTTTATGACCTCAGGGTCAGGGATAAGAGTGGGGTGAAGACGCATTGTCAGGTGTGGACAAGGCCGAGCATTAAGTCTGACAGGACTTGACCTTGCAATGAAAGGGGAGGTATGAGTGGTGGGGTCTGAGTAGAAAAGGGATGACAGGGGAACTAAGACTCTCCCCCAAAGCTTAGAGCTGCCCCAGCCTTATGAGTAGGGGAGTGCTCTCCTTCCTCTGCCTCTCTGTATTTTTCTCCTTTCCTCCCCTCCTTTGACCAGGGGCTAATGCCTGTCCCTTCAAGGTCTCTAGAGAAACAGGACTATGTGCAGGGCTTGAAGGGCCTGCGAGGAGCAGCTTGGTCGGTTTGGTGTAGGCCAGCTCGGTTTGGTGTAGGCAAAGGCGGGCTGGGCTGAGGGGCTTGGGCTGCCCTAGAGCCGCCCGTGTGGCTTCTACCCATTTGTCATGCTATTGCACCTCTGCCCAGGGCTGACAGCACGAGAGGCGCGTGGGTGGAGCTGGTGTTGCCCAATGCGCTTCACCACTGCTCCCGCCTTGACTGTGGGAATCTGTGCCCTACATCTATCTGGGCCATCACCTGCTCTAGGCCACGGTGATACTATGGACCCTCAGAGTGGTGGGATGGGTGAGACGCTGGGGCTTTAAGTGGAGGGCAGAGCTCAGGCTGCAGGATGTGGGCATCCGGAAGCCTGCAAGGCCCGCAGGGCCAAGGAGATGCCAACTGGCCTCTCTCTCCCTCTTAGGATGTAGACATGCCATCGATGCAGAAGAGGGCAGATGTTGCTAATCAGGTGAGTCACTGCTCCTGGACTCGTCAGGAAGCCCTCGGTGGTCCCTCTCAGCCCTGGGTGTGGCCAATTCTCTTTTACTCACCATCCAAGAGTTCTCTCAGCCTGAGACAGGAAGGCAAGAGGTAGTGGGTGCAACTTCCGAGGCAAGCTCTGCAGCACAGATGCCTGATCTAGACTCCACCTCTCCCCTGGTCTCCCTAGACAGTTGGGGGAGGTGCCAGGGAGGGAGGAGTCAGGCCCTTTGGGCTTAGACAGTTAAAAGTGTGGAGGAGTGGGCTCCTGTGGCTGGGAAAACCTTCCAAATCTGATCTGGAAGAGGGGAAGGCAGGGACTTTAATGTCCAGTCAGGGCAGGGGGTGGGGTGTTCATTCCGGAGCCACATGCCTTTATCTTTTTTTCTCCCCCTCTCACTCTCCACAGAACTACTACAACCAGCAGGCGTATCCCACTATGCCCAGTGGGCAGAACTCACTGAAGAGCACCCCCAAGGTGAGGTTCATCATGCCTATTTTTCCTACTGGCCAGACCACCAGAAGAGAGACGGAGGGAGGGAGGGAGGTATTCACTGAAAGCCAGGCGACTGACTAACCTGCTTTGGAGGGAGACTTGGGCCCTATGAGCAGTCTGGAAAGGGGGCGGGGATCAAGGCTCCTCTAAGCACCCTCTCCGTGAGCAGCCCCAGAGCCATGGAGAAAAGCAGGAAGCAAGTGCCTCCCAGAGTGAAGCTAGGTCTGGCAAAGAACACCCCACCACCCAAGGGGCAGCTGGTCTTTTCTCAGCTGACCCTGTCTGGGGCAGGCGTGAGCTGAGGAGAGGAAAGCAGACTCGCCCTCTTGGAAAGCTCTCAGTTGGTGGGAAACCGGAATGCTTTTATACCTCAAAGGAAATAAAAGGCAACAATACACCAGACATTTGTTTCATACAGTTGCAAAGGAGGCAGTGTTATGACTGCGGCTGGGCAGGAAGTGAGGGTGTTGGTGCTACTGAGGCCAGCAGAGCACCGTAGACCAAGCATTTCGCTCTCAGAGCAAAGAAGGACTACTCAGGAAGGAAGAGAACTCGGTGCAGGGATGGGGAAGGAGTGGTGAGGTGAAGGATGTTAACACTGCCTGGAGTCCCTTGATTTCTTTTTACTCCCTGTGGTCCCTGTGTGCTCAGGGGCCATAGTAAATGCCATGTCCCTAGGGGGAAAAAATCCATAGACTGAACACTCACTGTGAGCCTGAAGGGCCTTGGTGATATCCTTGATTGTGTCTGTCCCCTTTCACTGGGGCCCTTTCTGAAACCCAAGGTCAAGTCAGGGCACAGCAAGGTCACCACAGCCATACATCAGCTCCTCTCATCTTTTCTCCACAGGGAGTAAACACTGCTTCATCCTCAGTGAGTACATACGGGGCCTGGGAAAACCTGGCTCAGAACAGAAGAGGCCTGAGGCCAGAGTGGGTGGAGGGGACAGTGGCATCCATTCAACCTTTCTCCTATCCTCCAGGCTTCCCGGGCACAACCTAGTGTGCTGCACTGGCTGAAGTTTTGGTAGGTGAGTGTCAGAGCGAGTGACCAGAGCCCACAGGCAGGAGCTGAGGCAGTTGCCTGGAGCAAAGGCGGGACCCTGGCATTTCCTCAGACCTGGGTCAGCAGCACCACAAAGTGATCTGTGGTTTCCTTTAGGTGGATGCTGGCTGTGGGGATGGAGGAGAGGATGTCCTTGTGGGATGTGGAGGAAGAGTCCCAAGAAAATGATCTGGGACATATGGAAATCAGCCTGAGTGCTGACCTGGCTTGGGAGGTGGGGAGTGGGTGGGCGGAATAAGCAGAGAGGGAGCCATGTGGGCCCGCAAGGTGGCGGGGTGCACTGTGGAAGAACTGTCCCTGGGAACTGTAGAGAGGAGAATCTTTGTGGATAAAGGATGAAGTGTGGCTCCAGAGGCAAAGCGGGTAGAGATTAACTTGGAGGAACCATAAAATTTGTTTTAGGTAGGGGCAAAAGTGAGGGGGAACTGAAGATGGGCCAGGCAGGAAGCAGACAAACAGCCAGAGCCTGCCAATCAGGTGAAAGGACATCCAGTTGCAACTGGTGTAGGAGAGGTTGCAGTCTGTCATTTAATCCTCTCATTTTTTTTTTTTTTTTTCCTAGAGAATTATTTTTGGTCACACTGAGACCTCACCGAACACCAGTCTTCAAAGAGCCCAACTTCACTTCGCCCAGCTTGTCCAGCTTTGCCACCCTCCTGGGTGCTGACACCACGTCTGCTGGGGGGGGGGGGAACCTGGCTCGCCTGCTCCTCCTCCTTCACACTGCACTGTGGTGTCTTGGTGACAGCGAGCTCAACGGAATAAGCAGCCACTTTCTTCACCTACTCTGTGTTGTGACCTGACATTTTTCCAGGAAAACAACAACAACAACAAAACCTTCATACTTTTGAGTTTCTCTGTGGAAATAAAACATGAATCCTGGTTCCCAAAGGCTTTTACAAATTGTATTAATACTATACTGATGGCCTAGGTCAGGGGGGACGGGAGGATGATTTAGGGGCAGATAGTTTGTATTCCCCCCGAGGATGGTATCAAGACATGTGGCAGGCAGAGAGAAGCAGGACCTAGATTTTAGCCCTGACCTGACAAGAAGCTGCTAGTCAACTTCACCCTGCCTTGGTTTCTCTACCTGTAAAAAAAAAATTATCTTTGCCCAATCTGTCTGAATACCACGCTTACTGCGTGTGACACAGTCATGGATGTCTTAGTGGCTGGAAAAGGCAGTAGTATAATTGTTCAAATCAGGAGGCTGGAGTAAAGAAGTTGCTCGAGGTGAGTCCAGGCCTGGGGGGCCTGGAGAGGATGGGATGTAGGAGTGAGGGCTACTACACAATACACCTGGGGGTGATACAGGGAAATGAGATTCCCAACCTGGCCTGAATGAGTTCGCGTTCTCTAAAACCGAAGAATGAATTTTAGGAACAAATGGAGGCTGAAGGTAAAACTTTATTGGAAAGGAAAGCTTCTGTCGGAGAGGGACAGAAGGGGGTCCCAAGCGGGCTGCCCAGGAAGCTGTCTCCTTCAGGTTATTTTTATAGGACAAAACCATGCGGGGCTAAGGTAGAGGCAAAGGGGTTCTGCTTAGGCAGATACAGGGTGGGACAAAACTATGGTCAACCAATGGGATTACAAGCACCATTGCCCAGGTAAAATTTATTAGGCCTAGGACTAAAAGGGGTAGCGAGTCACGTAGCAAGCGGGCGACCTTATCTGGTGGCCTTCAGTCAATGATTCTTCCTGGCTAATGAGTAATCCTGGATGCCAACTTTAGGGAGGTCAGCATTTGTTTGATCTTTAGGTCTGGCTCACAGCAGGAGCATCTCCCCAGTAAGGTGTCTGGTCTTCGTCATCTCCTTCGAGGGCCTGTCCGTGTCTAACTACCTACAATATTTCTATCTAACTCAGGCTGCCTGCAACAGGGGCAAAAATGTGCTTGTGCTATAAATAAATACCTGTGAAAAACAACTTAGAAGAAGAGGGTTTATTTTGCCTTCTGGCCTCAGAGGATCCTGTTCATGGTCACCTGGCCCTGTGGCTTCTAGGCCTGTGGTGGGTTATGACATCAAGGCTCGAAGTGTGTGGTGAAGCAGAGCAGCTCACCTCCTGCCCCCCCCCAGGAGACAAGATGCACCCTTCAAAAGCAATGAGGCCTCACCTCTGAATAGTCCATTCTACAGTGAGCACACCCATGAGGTCAGGGGCCCTCAGGCTCGAATCACCTCTTGAGGCTTCAACTCCGAACACGGCTGCACCGAGCGGCAAGTCCTCGACAGAACCATAACAGCATTCAAGGGTGGATGAAGGGGAGCAGCTGGGTCCATATGTCTGGGACAGATGCGTCAAAGCCATTGTCTTATATGCAGCTAATCTGAGTTTCCAGGATACAGGCAGGGAGACAGAAAACTACTTGGCTAATGGACCAGTGGAACACCAGAGGCCCTGGGCACATGCTGAGCTCAAGGTTGTCACAAGCTGAGGAACCCTCGGCCAGGGGAGGAGGGTCTGCAGGTAGTCCCTGAATCCCATCTAGCTGGCACACTGCCCTACTGTGCTCCCCTGGTATTCCTGCAAGGAAACAGGAAGTAAAAGGAGGACAGAGCACCTTGCCATCTAAGCGACTCCCTCTCCAAATGCAAGGTCCTAGAGGGCACAACCCTTGTCCTCCTTGGCTGTTGCCCCAAACCTGGTAGGCACAGGGGGCCTCCAATAGTTTAATAAAGAAACCCAGCCCCAACTGATCCAAGCTGGTAGGGAGCAAAAGTGGGGCCAGTCCTTGGCTCCTCCCTCCACCAACCCTGCCACTTCACTGGAATTGTGGCTACAGGGTGCCTGCCATTCGCCATCCTTTCCATTTGGTAGGGTGAGCCTCACAGTACCTCCTAGCAACCACAGGGAGGAGCACGCGAGCAGTCCCAGGGAGGACACTCCTTCCTCACTAGGAACAGGCAGTCTGGAGGCAGGCGAGCCAGGCGTGGGAAGTGGGACCTGAAGTTTCCTCCAACCAGTGTGGGAGGCTGAAGGGAGAAGCAGAGGTAGCCAAGGTGGCTCTGGACTCTTGGGGTGTTCTTGGATCAAAAGGCTGAAAGCAGTTCTTCCAAGTTTAAAGTAACAGTGGAAGCAGATTAAGGTTCTATGGCACAGGGAAGTCACCTTTTCTGGGGCGTTCTACAGTGGCCTCTTCAAGTCCAGCATTCGTTCTCCCATGACCCCCAGGAAAGTTTCCCCACACAGAACTTTCCGTAAGCTTTTCACTAGTCCTACAAAGAAATGCTGGCTGCTTGCCAAGGCTGAGTCCTTTGCCTCTGGCCTCCCTCTCCAGTCAGCAGGCACTTGGTAGGAAAGCCAGCCCCTCAAGGGGACAGAGAATATTGTTCCTTACCCAGCCCTGGATCAAGACCCTCAGAGGGCCATTACTTCTGCTGCTCTCATGTCTCAATTCTTTCTAAAATTTTAATTCTTAATTCTTTTTTCCCTCTTTTTCTTGCTCTACCCTTCCTCTCCTCATCCTTCCCTTTCTTCTCCCTCTTCTTCCTGGTCCTAGGGAGAGATCCCAGGGACTCTTTATTAGTGAATTCAATCCTTGAATTCTTTTTTTTATTTTTAATTTTAAGAAACCATTGGGCTAGGGAGATAGCTTGGCAGTCTATGCACCTGACTGACAAGTACAAGGACCCAGGTTCCATCCCCGGTACCACATGCCACGCTGGCCCTGCCACGGGCTGAGCCGGCCACTGACAGTGGGTGTGATGGCGCATGCCTGTAATCCCAAGGCTGGGGAGGCTGAGACAGAAGGATCACTGTGATTTCGAGCTGCATAGTGAGACCCTGTACCAAATAAATAAATACACAAATAAAAATTAAAAGAAGCCTTCTTGTTAACTTGTCCAGACTGACTCAGACCTTGTGATCCTCCTACCTCAACCCCCTAAATAGCTGGGATCACAGACGTTCACCACCAAGCCCAACTTGCTTATTTTCTTATTTCTTCTCAGTCATCAATTCAAATGTCCCTCCCCAGCCCGTCTTCATGAAGGATCACCCTGCTTTCTTCACAGCACCTGTCCTTGTCTGAAGTTATCTTAGATAATGTGGATATTGTAGATAGTTTCCTTATTATTTATTTATCCACCTTTATGATGGT
This sequence comes from Octodon degus, assembly GCF_000260255.1. Lineage (NCBI taxonomy): Eukaryota > Metazoa > Chordata > Mammalia > Rodentia > Octodontidae > Octodon > Octodon degus. Next base: position 6,115,721 of record NW_004524659.1, read on the forward strand.
CACAGATTGGGATCTGTTTCCTCCATTGTGACATCAGTGCCACAGAGCAAGCACTTGGTCTACCTTGTGTTCCCAGCACCAAGAACCCAAGTGGGTGCTCGGTAAATATAAATTAGCAGACCGGAGGAGGGGTTGTGACTGAGTGGGAGCAGGCCAGGAAGTCTTCCTGGAGACGCTTAAGCAAAGGGCGCACAGGGGGGTGGCAGAGGAAGAAGTCAGACCTGCTGGGCAATGTAGCTGCTTTCAGGGGTGTGTGATCATTAGCACTGGCAGAGGGAAGAAGAAAACAGTGGACAAGCAAGCCTTGAGTTCTGCACCCTAACACCCCATACCCCTCCTATTATCGCAGCTCTAGTTGCCTTTCTTTTTTGGTTTTCCTTTTCTTTTAGTAGTACATGTGTGCAGTACACAGCGATTTCATTCCTTGTGGGGAGTTGGAACATGCACACAACACATCATAATTCAGTTTTTCATTTCTACCTCCTCTCCTCGTTGGTCCTCCTTCCATTTTGCAAAAGATCTACTTCCTGTTACCTGTCTTTTATTTTATTTATTTATTTTATTATTATTATTTTTTTTTTTTTTGCGGAACCAGGGATTGAACTCAGGCCCTTGTGCTTGCCAGGGAAGCACTTAATCCACTGAGCCATCTCCCCTGCCCCTTATTTTGTTCTTTGTGTATATTTTGGGTTTCTCACCTGAGAGAAACCATGCAGTTTAACATTATGGTCTGTGGTGGATTACCTGGATAATGGGCGACTTGTAGCACCCAGCTGAACGGAATCAGCATGGGTC
>NW_004524659.1:6116975-6126585 GCF_000260255.1 Octodon degus
CTATATTCTTTGGGTCTCTAGTGCGTGGACAGATTTCTTATACTCTCTATTTGACTCTTGGGCGAATATTATAAAATAATTCTATAAATTACGTGCCCTGTATTAAATCCTTTCCCTTATAACCCTGACCACAACATGGTCTCAAAGAGCACCCATTTTTCCATAAAGTCTCTCCTTCTTTATGGCACAGTGGTCCTCCACTGTACATCAAATCCTACGTATTATCTATTCATCCACTGCCGGACATAGAGGCTGCTTCCAAGACTCTGCTATTATGAATTGCACTACTGTATTCATGGATGTCCATGTATCACTGTGCTAAATCTTTAACTCTTTGGGGGAGATACCCCAAAGGTGAAGAGCTGGGTCAAATCACCATACTGATTTCCATAATGGTAGTAGTTCATGTTCCGCCACCAATGCAGAGGGGTTTCTTTCCCCCTACAACTTCTATGGCATTTGCTCTTATTTGGTGTCTTGATGACAGCAATTCTTTCTGGAGTAAGATGTTTTAATTTGCATCACCTGAATGATCAGAGATGTTGAACAATGTTTCATATATTTAGTAGTCATTTGTACTTCTTTCTTTTGCCCATTTTTTGGCTCCTCAAATGCCTTCAGGGCACTTTTGGTGGGCTGGAGTGTTGTGGGGATCGAACTACAGCAACCTGAGGCTGCCAGCTTTGTGGAAGCAGCCACTTACAGAACTGAGCTAGGGCCAGGCCCCCATCTTTTGCCCATTTTTGACTGAGTCTTCTATTGGAGGGGGGTCTAACTTTTTTGAGTTCTTTATTTCTTCTAGATGTGAGTCCTCTGTCCAAGGAATACCTGCCTTTTCAATTTAATATGATCTCATTTGTTGTCTCTTAATGTTATTTCTTATGCAATTGGGGCGCCATTCAGAAAATCCTTGCTTACAGCTATGCCTTCAGGAGTTTTAGCTATTTCATCTTCCAGAACATTAAATGTTTTTGTTTTAAAACATAGATCTGCCGGGGAGATGGCTCAGTGGAATGAGTGCTTCCCTGGCAAGCGCAAGGGCCTGAGTTCAATCCTTAGTTTCACAAAAAAAAAAAAAAAAAAAAAAAAAAAGCATAAAATCATAGGTCTTTGATCCATTTTGACTTTAGTCCGTGGTAAGACATATGGTATAGACTCCATCTTCGGCATGTGGATATCCAGCACCATTCATTAAAGCAACTATCATTCCTCTAGTATATGTTTTTGTCAGATCAGATGCGTGTGGCTGGCATTGTTTTCTGGCACAAAACATTGATCTACACTGAGCCATTGCTCCACATGTTTTCGTGTCAGTACCATCCTAGCAGGCTTTCTTTCAGGAATCTCATAGTTTTTCAACTATGTGCTCACCAATGGTGCCCATGCCTTCAAGCCCCCTCCCAACACCCAAAGAACTGGCTCCAGCCTCTCTGAGAGCCTGCAATGTAGCAATCAGGGCTGGGCCTCACCTTCTATTCATATTCAAGTTCTGGCAGATTGGAGTGGGGTGGGGCCAGGTCTGTAGGGTTTACTGGTATGCCCAGAGAGCAGAGCGAACAGGGAAGCCAACCAGGCCTAGGGAAGTGATTCCATGACCCTGTGGCATACATCCAAAGTATAACTGAACCCTGAGTGGATTCCCTTGTCACCTACCACCTGAACAGCTGTGATATTCCCCACAGAAGATCACAGATCTTCCCCACCTATCTGTGCAACCACTGGATGCTGGATACTTGGGGAACACAGACTCATGAGTCAGGGGACAAGTGTAGACAGGGAGTCTAGATTTTAAAACCAGTATTTACAGTAAAAATCAGGTAAAGATGAATTACCTTGAAAATATCAGGGGCTAGGGAGATGGCTCAGTAGAATAATCGCTTGCCTGGCAAGCACAAAGTCCTGAGTTCAATCCCCAGTTCCACCAAAAAAAAAAAAAAGGGTTAAAAAAAAAAAAAGAAAATATCAGGGATATACCAAGTGAAAAAGAAAAAAATTGTAAGCCTAAGACAACCAGTTTTTCTCAAGCATAGGAACAGAATCTCTTCAGTTGAGCAACAGGAGTAGTTAGTTGGTTTATGTTTGGAGGAATTAAGCATCTATGGTAAAACACTGGAATTTTGACAACCAGGACAAGAACTAAGGTGCTAGGTTTGTCTGGGTGTTTTGTTTTGTTTCTTCAGTACTAGGGATTGAACCAAGGCCTTTGCACTGAGTTACTCTACCAGCCCTTTTTATTTTGTTATTTGAGCCAGGGTCTGGTTATGTTGCCCAGGCTGGGCTTGAACTTGTGATCTTACTGCCTCAGCCTCCCAGAGGGCTTGGGTGGTAAGCAACTCTCCACCTGGAGAGACACTAAGTTTAAACATATGGGTGGTGTGGGACATGTAAGAGACACCTAGAAACTGAGGTGACTGCAGATTCACCCTGTGTGCTCAGGAACTGAAGACTAGGAGCTTTGTTTTCATTTGTTAAGAGTGTGTGATTTACGCGGGGTGTGGCACTTGCACTCTGGGATCCACTCTGAGGCAGGAAAATTGGGAGTTTGATCCCAGGTTGGGCAACTTAGTAACGCAGTAAGACTCTGTCTCAAAATAAAAATTAAGAAAGAAAGGAAAGAAGGAAGAAAGGAAGGAAGGAAGGAAGGAAGGGAGGGAGGGAGGGCCAGGGATGTAGCTCAGTACAAAGGCCTTGGGTACAAAAAGGTGTGTGATTTAATTCATTTAAATTAAATGAGTTAAAATAAATGCCACCTTTTGCTGTCCAGGCTGCGTACCAGGAAGGATGCCTGGCAAAGGAGCCAGTGATTTTGTGTCCTCCCCACTCCCAGGCAGGGTCCTAATTCACGGAGAGTACCACATGTGCTTGCCAAGGCCCTTCAGAACCCTACTCCGTAGTACAGCGCACGAGTAATATGGGCTCTGGTTCTGGAGTCCTGGGGCTCCGATGCTGGCCCTGCCACACTGGCTGTGTGACCTTGGATAAGCTATTTAACCTCTACATGCTGCAGCTCCCTCTCCTCTAGAATGTGGATAATTATAGGACCTACTTTAGAGAATCTCTGATATTTCCATGAAAGCATGCGTTCAGGGCATTTAGCACAAGGCCGGTGACATAGCAAACTCCCAATACATTGGGTAATGTTATTATTAGCATCATTATGTGGAAAGAAAAACATTGGGAGGTAGGTTGCAAAAGATCAATGACAGAGTGGACTCTAGAACCAAATAGATGATGGTGTTTGGGCCCACTGTGCTGTGGAATCCTTGCCAGAACTGAAATTAGACTGTTCCATGAGCCCATAAATGTAGCTGATTTATAGAAAATCCTTCTCTCCCTGTCTGGTTCTAGATTCCTTCCACTCCTGGAGATGGCCCTATGCTGATGGGAGGGCAGTTAATGAGCTCTTTCAGTCATGGTTAATTAGTAAGCATCTATTAAACAGAAAAACCGTGTCCTCGAGAAAACTTTAGGAGGTACACCACCTGCCCCTCATTCCCGTATTTGTCCCTTCCAGTAGCACTAACTGTATGTGACATCCACTGCCATATAGCCAGTGCTCAGAAAGTGTCCTCCACCCCTGTGTTGCAGGTGACTTGGGGGGCGGGGGGTGGGTGAGATGGTACTATACAAACCAGGGAGGCTTTCTGAGGCTAAATAAAGTCAGGATACCTGGGACTGGAGTGTGGGGGCAGCGTGGGAGCTGAAGTGCCCGGCCTGTGGGGTTCATGAGATTGTTCATGAATGACAAGTCACCGTCTCACCCCAGGCCTGATATGTGCTGCAGCAGGCTGAGCTAGGAGACCCACCCTCAGATGAGGGATCACCTTGCTCTGCAGGCACTGCTCTTGTCCCAGCACCTCCCTGTTATACCAGGAACTGGTTGGGCCAACTGAACCTCATTGTAGAGAAGGTTGCTTCATCAGGCTCTTTTGTCACTTTGAGGTGATCCAAATCCCAAGCTAGGGGTGTGGCGTGTATTGGGAAGAGCTCACTGAAGTGGAGTAGACACTCAAAGTTCAGAATATGGAGATTCATTTCCAGCTGGCTACCTCCAAGACCTGATTTTGCACCTGTTGTTTCTCTTATTTCTTTTCTTTTCTTTTCTTTCTTTTTTTTTTTTTTTTTTTTTTTTTTTTTTTTTTTTTTTTTTTGCAGGACTGGAGATTGAACTCAGGCCCTTGCACTTGTCAGGGAAGCACTTATACCAGTGAGCCATCTCCCCGGCCCTCTTATTTCTTGTCTTCTTGGGTCAAGACAATTATCTCTCCAAATACCCAAGAGTAAAAGATGGGCAGTTGCATGATGGGAAGGATCCAGGCCCAAAAGAGGGATGTATACAGCTTGGCAGAAGGATGTTAGAATATAAATTCTAACAGCAAGTTTGGGTCCCCCTGAATTCTATAAAAGACATGGTGCTAGGGAGACAGACGATATGGTACTTGATCCAAGGAACTTAATATTCTAAGGGGAAACAAAAGAAAACAAGTGACTCTAAATACAGTGTCAGAGAGGTACCAGTGAATTCATACAGCAGTCTGGAGAGAGGACGGGTGTGGGAAATGAGTGATGGGAGGACTTAGGGAAGCCTCACCCAAGCTGAGCACTGAGAACTAAAGATGAGAGAAGGACATTGGAAGAACAAGAAACAGCACTGCCAGAGGACAAAAGGAGACAGGGGAGTCTACTTGGTAAGGGGTCCAGTTTGGCCAGAATGTGATATATTTACAAGGAAAGTAAAAGAAGAAAATAGATGGGCAGATTGAGTCCAGAGCACAGAGTTTTAGTACCAGTATGAGGACTTTACACAGATTTGGTAGCATGCTGGGAAAAGAACAATTAAAAAAATAAATAAATAAAGAGGCAAAGACAAAAGGAGAGGGTGCAGGGTGCCACTGCCATCCTCTTGGAAGAAGGACAGGTCCAACCTGTCTCCATTGCATTCACATTTACTTGGAGAGATCCTTTTGCAGTCTCACCTTCCAAATCCCTGGGGCAGAATGTGAATTGAGAAATCAAAAGCAAGTGGGGAACAGTCCCTACCTCTGCCTCCCAGAGCCTCAGGGGTGGGTGACATGATCTGAGGGTGAGTCAGCAGGGTGGGGACCCCACTTCTGTTCATATCTACCACGTTGGGAATATAAAGGGCCACTGACGAGGCCCCGCCTCAGAGCACCCCAAGCTGGACATCATGAAGGTCCCAATCCTCCCTGCCATGGCTCTGCTCTCTCTGCTGGCGCTCCACTCTGCCCAGGGGGCAGCCCTGGAGAGGCGTGAGGTGAGCATCTCACCTGAGCTCTCATTAGCCTACCATTTGCTTTCCCCTCAATTTCTTAATCTTCTATCCATTACTGGAGAAGTGGCTTTATTTTGTATATAGCCAACGGCTGAAAGAGAAGCTGAGACTCAAGAGGGGAGGAAAGGAGAAAGGGCCCAGAACATTCCTGGGCAGACACTTAGGGTAACGGGCACATGCATTTCTGGAGGCCATGGGGAAGTGTGGGTGGAGACCAGATTACCGATGCTGCGAGGAAGCAAGGGCTGAGGAGGGTCGTCTGGGTTCAGCCTAATCCTTGCTTCTGCTGTTGCCCCACGAAGAGCTTCTGGATGGCTGGGGGCCTCCTACTACCTCTGGAGCCTCTGGAGATCATAAGATTCCTTGTGATCTACCATCTAGTCCTCAGATGGCAGGAATCCCAAGCCCCTTCCTATTTCTCTTGTATCCTAAGGTAGAGAATAGTGTCTATTCTGGATATACAAGTCTAACATAGGGGTCTCACACTCTACTAATGAGGATTTGAGTGAGCAGTGTGAATGAGCCAGGGGGGCTGTTGGGTCTCAGAAGAAGGGGATCAAAGGAGCCAAATCTAAAAGCAGGCAGTATGGATTTTATCTGACTGTTGCTAAGTGGGAAAATGGGGCCTTCCAGCGTCCAGTTAGCAGGAAGAAGTAAGTAGAAATCTGGACTTATGAATTCTTGCTCATTAAAAATGTTTAATTCAAACTGAAGCAAATGTGTCAAGCCACTATGAGATGCAAGCGTCACGTCTAGCTTGGGTCCTACGCGGTTGTGATGCTTTGTGATGAGGAAGAAATAGAGAAGCTGCTGAGACGGCTGCATGGAGAGGGGAAATCAAGGTTCCAGCATGAGTGGCAATAAAGTCACAGAGCGAACTAGCCTCTGCCAGTGGAATGCAAGTCGCTCACCTCAGCAGCGTGGCTCCCCACCGCTCACTCGTCTTCCACACCCAGCTTTACAGGCTGAGCATGGGTGTTTCTAGAACACCTCAAATCCCCCACTCTTGGAACTAAGTCGCCAGCAGAACAGCACTAGCTAGTTTTTCCTGGGAGGCATCCCCTTTCCTCCTCCCTCTCCCCCACCTGCTTCCTAGATGGATGCAGATGTGGGTTCAGAACTTCTCCGACACTTGCTGGGTATGCTCTGTCCCTTCCTCTCCCACATTGCCGACTGCATGCAGCACTGGAGCAGAGTGGCTTGCCTGAGGCCCCAAGGTGGACAGGGTGGAGCTGGCAGGGTACCACGTGGGAGAGGGCGCATTACATGATCATTTGCCTCTTTCTTTCTCCTTTTCCAGGAAGAAACTACCATCAGTAACTATGCATTAGGATCAGAGGTAAATATCCTGCCCTCTCACACTTCAGCTGTGAATGAACCCCTATCTCTGTGCACCTTAGCAGCTTCTTACTACCTTGCTTTCTTGCCTAGGCCTTTAACAACCAGTTCCTAAATATTGGCAAATGGAAAAATGTGAGTACGATTGCTTAGTGCTGGACCTGAAGTACCTAATAAAAAAGGAGATTAACAGCTTGGGAAGCTTCCACGGTCCCTTTCCAGAGAGCTGACACTATTCTCTGCCTTCCCCTGGAACTGATCTCATTCTGGCTTTTCTTCCTGCACAGAATTTCAACCCTGAAGAATTCATGAACTGGCATGCCCTCATGGATGTAAGTCCCTGGGTGCCCCTGCCCTCTTCTCATTCCGTGGCAAGGCAGGGTTCATGTTAGCCCCTTTGGCTCATTCCTGAGTTCTAAGAGGAGTAACTACATGGTCTGGGTGCTGTCCAATGCACTGTCAGTCAAACAAGAGTCCTCAGGAGGTGTCACAGCTATACTCTAATTTCCTAGGAAGGCACTCAGGGAACAGAGCCACAGAAAGAGAGCTAGAAGAGGAAGACTTTAGTCAAGATTTCACTGGACTGGGACCCGGGAGGTGGCTCAGTGAAATAAGCGCTTCCCTGGCAAGCACAATAGCCTGAGTTCAATCACTGGTTCCACCAAAAAAAAAAAAAAAGAAAGAAAGAAAAAGATTTCAGTGGACTGCCCTTAGCAAGGGGAAACAGACTCACCCAAACTTAGAAAGCTGAGGCAGTGACAGAGCCGGACCGGAGCTCGCATCTCAGGACTGCAATCTCAAGCAGTTGCCTACAGTTTTCAGAGCTTTACTTTCTTCATCTTTGATGTGGGGATGACGACAGCGCCCATGTCAACAGGTTGCTGCAGAGAAGTTAGTGTGAGGCAGACACAGAATAGTCCTTCAGTGAATGCTTCCAGATCCCTGCTCACGTGGCCTCTTCTTTTCTTCTTTTAGTTCATCAAGAGGTCCTTTCCTTTCTTGAACTGGGATGCCTTTCCTAAGGTAAGAGTGGTGTCCATCAAAATAATGGGGGCAAGATTGGTTTGCAGAAAGTGGCGGTAGACCTGAGAGAAAGAGGGGGACAGTGAAAGAAGAAGCTAAAGATCTTAGCCACTGTATAAAAACTTAGATGATTCCAGACATTCTTTACCATCAGTGTCTGACCCTACACTGGCTTCCCTGTGGGAACCCCAGCACCCAGGAACCCCCAATCTAACCACAGCCCCTCTTGCTCCAGCTGAAAGGACTGAGGAGTGCAGTTCCTGATGCCCAGTGACCACTCCCTCCAAGACCCAGGACTGCTGACCTTCACTGGAAGGACCTCACTGAAACATCTCATTCCTGTCCCACGTCTTCTATTTCCTGGTTCAGCATGCTAATAAAAACTTTCTGTCCAAGTGGTTCCTTTTGCTTCTTTTCTTTTTTGGGGATTTTGAGATAGGGTCTATGTGGAGTTCAGGTTGGATGTGAACTCACCATGTACTCCAGGCTGGCTTCAAATTCACAGTGATCTTTCTGCATCAGCCTCTCAAGTGCTGGGATGACAGGTGGGCACAACCTTGCCTGGCTCCAAGCAGCTCCTGAATCTGTGACCCTGACCCTCTCCTACTGGTCTGAAGAGAAGGATGAAGGTTGGTAGGCAGAGATTTTGAATTCTGAGAGACTTAAGTAGGAAGATGGAAGGAAGAACTGAGGACACATGCTTACTGAACCAGGCCCATTTTGCTCCACATGTGTTATGCCAAGAACAGAAGTTACAAGTTTATTCATGAATTCTTATCATGTGGAGAAAGGGATAAGCCCAAAAATCTGCCTCTGCATAATTAGGGCTTAAGGGTATTTATGGGATAAAGAAAGAGGGTGGTCTGAAGTATGCAGAAAGACAACAGGAGGCAAGGAAAGGTGGAGTGGTCTGCAGTCTGCACATCGTTAGCAGATTCCGTAGCTCTGCATAGGACAAGGATTCAGAGCGTGGCTTGTTAGCACTATCTGTGGGCAGCTTTTGGATTTCTAATGTCAAAAATCACCCATTTGGGCTGGTGAGATGGCTCAGTGGTCTAAAGCACCTACTTAGAACAAGCTAAGCTAAGCAAAGCACAGGGACCACGGTTCAATCCCCCAGCACCACATGCCAGCCAGCCCCACCCCCTGGTGGGCTGAGCTGGCCACACACAAAAATAAATAAATATAAATTTAAAAAGAAAATCACCCATTAGATACTTCTGCAGACCCAAGTAAGGGGGCTGGTAGCTATAGCTGGTATGAACTCTAGTAGGGTAGTAGGCTATCTCTACATTATTTTTAAAATTTTAATTATTTGTGTGTTTGTGTGTGTGTGTGTGTGTGTGTGTGTGGCCAGCTCAGCCCACCAGGGGGCGGGGCTGGCTGACATGTGGTGCTGGGGGATTGAACCGCGGTCCCTGTGCTTTGCTAAGCTTGTTCTAAGTAGGTGCTTTAGACCACTGAGCCATCTCACCAGCCCCCTATATCTCTACATTTTTAAAACATACACCCCCCTAAAACACTTCAATCATTACTAAGTAGACATGCATCAAAGGCATTATCTACAGCAAAGCTAGTAGCTTTCTATTGCTTTGTTGCTTTCTTCCTTGTGTATTTATTTAGTTGTTGGTGTTTTGAGAGAGAGTCTTGCTATGTAGGCCAGGATGGTCTTCAACTCAAGGTTATCCTCCTGCCTCAGTCTTCTGAGTGCTGGGATTACAGGTGTGTGCCACCACACCCAGCTTATTATTATTTGCTAAGGGACATCTAAAATCAGCAATGAAAGTATTTACTATTTCTCTGAAAATAAGACTTAGCTGGAATTAGCTTTGAAAACTAGAGATCAAAAATGCCAGCCCTAGTCAGCCCACCATGGCTTTACCTGCCTTACAGAGCAAGAGAATAGCAATAGCACATGACGGTGATAGCACGATGCCTCTACTTTTTCTCTTGTGG
>NW_004524659.1:6126968-6128064 GCF_000260255.1 Octodon degus
AAAAAATAATAAATTAAAAATAAATTTTAAAAAAAGAAGTAATCACAAACTGTAGAAGCTGCTCCATGACTGTACAAGGCTTTGCGGAAGGACAACTAGACACAAACCATAACAATGCCAAGAAATCCAACCTGCTCCCTGCCCTCTCTCCCACCTGGTTTCTGAAAACCTGCTTTCTTCTGTGACGGTAATTTTATGTAATGGAGCTATCTGGAATCCAAGATTATGGACGCAGCTAAATCACATGAGCTCATCTGAAATCCCTTTTTAAAAATTAGGTAGGCCATATATGTGGTGGATTAACTAGTGGTTCACTTGTAACACCAAGCTGAACTGAATCAGCACGGTGCGGGGTGTGGAGGCGCACCTGAGGATTGTTGCCAACTGCATAAAAAGGAGAACTGGAGAAAAGGGTTTCTGTTGGTTCTCCTGGAGGAGCTTTCATGCTGGCTTTCCTGACATGAATGCAGCTGCTCTCATCATTGGAGGAGCTCAGGACGTTGCTGTTACTAAGGATGGCTGAGGTTCTCTTTGGGGGAGCTCTAGGAAGCATCGCTTCCTGGCTCTAGGGCAGATCCCTCAGGCTGCTGGCACACATCCTTCATCCCGCTGGCATGGACTTTGTACCTCTCACCACTGACCTTCGGGTCTTCCCAGTGCAGATCCTTGATGCAGATGCACATAGGCATTGTCGTGGGCTCTAGGTCTCCAGATGGACTCTTGGAGGGCACGCATGTGGTGGATTAACTAATGGTTCACTTGTAACACCAAGTGGAACTGAATCAGCACGATGCGAGGTGTGGAGGCCATGGGGATCCAGGCCTCATCTGGATTCTTTGGGTCTCTCGTGCATGGGCAGATCTTCTGCGCTATTTTTGCATTTGATTCTTTGGTGAATATTGATAGGTTTTTTTCAGGTGCCCAGAGCAGCAGAGAAACAGGCAGAAGGAAAAAGGGAAAGGGGCTTTCTTATCTTGGAGGACATAGAATTTGGGGAAGATTAAGAATTCTCTCGATTGGAGAAAATGGAGGCTAAGGCTCCTATGGCCTTTTACCAGGGGTGGAGTTTGAAGGGATGTTTAGGTATACCTGAGGG
>NW_004524659.1:6129519-6130586 GCF_000260255.1 Octodon degus
CTCAGGCCCTTGTGCTTGCCAGGCAAGCGCCTATTCTACTGAGCTATCTTCCCGGCCTCTGCAGTCACTTTGGATTCCAGAAACAGGTCCAGTAGCTAAGCATGTTGTGTTTCCACCCCTGGTGACACCAGCTTTCTCCTCGGGGACCCCTATCCACCACCCCAGCGTGACCATTCCTGAGGTGAGGATCAACCGTACCATAGCTGCATCAGGGCTGCCTGACTAGGCAACCTTCCAGCCTCATCTTCTTGTCTAGTTTGGGAGCTCTGTCAGTAGCCCTGAAGACTGGGCTGATGCCCCCCGATCCCCCTTGTCTTCCTGATACAGCTATGTTGACATTTTTCCCTGTCTGCCTTTCAACATTGCCTTTCCCATTTGTTTCTGGGGTGAGTGGTCAGAACTGACTCACTGAAACTTCCCGAAGTCAGGGTCTCTTTGGCCTAGAACTACAGTAACAGTGACCAACAGAAGAGACCAACAGGAGACTGGTCAAATTAAACTGAGAAAATTAACAAAAATGCTAAACAAAGACTGAGCAATCTCAAGTCAGGTGACAGAAAGTGGCAGAAAGGATGAAGAGGAAAAGTCCTTAAAAGACATTTATTGAGTGACCAGACGTTAGAGGACGATTACAGGATCATAAAGGCAGTTGACCAATCCAAACTCAGAAGCTAGAAAAGAAAAAAAGGACTTTACTTGGGGTCTTAGACACTATAACACAATATACAAAGGTTCAGACAGCGCTGAATCAGCTGTGAAGAAGGCAGGAAAGGGGAGTTTACATGTTCAGAAGAAAGGCCGGTTGCCAGCTGTGGTGGTGCGCACCTATAATCCCACCACTCGGGAGGCTGAGGCAGGAGGATCACTGCAAGTTTAAGGCTAGTAGGGGCTACAGTATGAGTTCAAGGCCAGCCTGAACTACACAGTGAGACTCTGACTCCGAAAAGTGAAACAAAAACACACTGAAAAAAGAGAGAGGGCTGGGGAGATGGCTTAGTGGAATAAGCACTTCCCTGGTAAGCACAAGGACCTGAGTTCAATCCCCGGTTGCGCAATGAAAAAAAAAA
>NW_004524659.1:6132211-6133152 GCF_000260255.1 Octodon degus
TAAGTAGGTGCTTTAGACCACTGAGCCATCTCACCAGCCCACATTAATATATTATTACTACCATATTTTTTTGTCATAGTGGAGATTGAACCTCGGGCCTTTGCCCCGAGCTCTATCCCCAGTCCTTTAGATAAATGCACTAACATTGTCCAGGAAATTCAATCAAATGAAAGGCAGGATTCTTGTGCTCACTGTGAAATGGCCTATGTAGAAGATATCAAAAGGCAGTATACATTCCATTGTATACTTTATGCAAACAACAACACGTACATCTTAGATGGACCTGTTATATGAGACGTACAAACATGTTGAGACACAAGCCAGTCTTCAAGACATAATAAAATGAGAGAAAGTGGCAGAGCCATATGTTGCCAGCAGTTAAAGAAAGACGTTACATAAATATGCACTCTTACATGCATTCAGTGTTTAGAATAAAACTCAAGCGACAACACTGATCACCTCTAGGGAGTGACCTCCTCCCAACCTGTATCCTTCTATGAAAAATGGTTTTTCTTTACAATGTTCACATTACATATTCAAAAGAATATGTAAAGGGGCCGGGGAGATGGCTCAGTGGAATAAGTGCTTCACTGGCAAGCGAAAGGGCCTGAGTTCAATCCCCGGTTCAGCCAAAAAGAAAAAAAAAAAAGAATATGTAAAAACTAAAACTCCTGTGAGACAACCCAGGGCCTTCCAGATCCTGAACAGACCCAGAGCGCAGGCCCAGCGAGTGAGTGAGACGACCCAGGCCGCGGGATCCTGAATAGGCCCAGAGTGCAGGCCCAGGGAGTGAGTGAGAGGACTGGAGCCGCGGGATCCTGATTAGACCCAGAGCGCAGGCCCAGCCAGTGAGTGAGACGACCCCTGGAGCCCGTGGATCCTCATTCGACCCAGAGTGCAGGCCCAGCATGGAACTCCTTCTCCTTCAGCAGAACTCCCTG
>NW_004524659.1:6134819-6135704 GCF_000260255.1 Octodon degus
AAAAAAAGATAGCAGGACTTTATCCACGGACGGGCTGCACAGGTACTCCTTCCTGAGTAAAATATATTTCTCATACAGCGTGTTCTTTGGGCCTCAACGTGAGGGCTGTGGGCCCAAAGCAAGAGCACTGTGTGCTGCTTGTCAGAAATACAGAATCTCGGCTCATTAATCTGAATATGTATTTTAACTAGACTCTTAGATTATTCAGATTATTCAAATGCACGATGCAGCTGGAGAAGCACTGCCTGTGGCATTACAATTGCTAAGCAAGATGCCTGCAAGAAGCCTCTAGGCCACTGAAGACAAATGTGTGTGAGGAGAGAAAGCCAGATGCTTGGAAAGGTAAGTTTAAATTCAACAGAAGGGATGTTATAGGTGGCTGAGTTAGACAGCAAGATTACAGGCAGTCAGACAGGGCCAGACCCTCAGAAGTATAGGAGACGAGATATCTTGCAAAAGTGAGAGAGATGGATACTCCCGCTATGGGCCAAACCCCAAGACAAAAGATCAGACAAATGCTTACCTCCCTAAAGATGAACATCCAGGATTCATACTCTAAATAGGTCTCTACCCTGAGGAAGCCAGGAAGAGTCACCCACCCAGCCTCCTACAGGAAAAGCCCCTGTTCTCTACCCTTGAAAACAACAGATTACTGGGCAACGGGCTCCAGTCCCCTTCTGTTCCTCTCTTGGACAGAAGCTTTCTTTCTCTCAATGAATATATTCTGCTCTTAACCTCTTGTTGTTCCTAAAATTCATTCTTCGGTTTTAGAGAACACGAACTGAGCCCAGGTATCTTTCAGGCTGGGAGTTTTGTTCCCCTATATCAGGAAGGAATACTTTTGAATCAGTGTTTAAAAAATCAGGGGGCTGGGGTCAGGGAGAT
>NW_004524659.1:6136464-6141722 GCF_000260255.1 Octodon degus
TGAACTCAGGCCCTTGAGCCGCCAGGCAAGCACTTATTCTACTGAGCTAACTCCCCAGCCCTATTTGGTCTTTTTGAGACAAGGTCTCACTATGCAGTTCAGACTGGACTTGAGCTCACTTTGTAGCCCAGGCTGCCTTTGAACTCACAATGATGCTCCTGTCCCAGCTTCCTGAGTGCTGGGATTACACGCATGTGTCATTATGCCCAGTTTTCAGCCCTTTTTATTTTTGTCCAGGCTGGCTTTGAACTCACAGTCATCCTGCTTCAGTCTCCCTAGCTGCTCAGATTACAACGGTGAAACACCTTTGAGTGCCGCCGTACCCGGCTTGGAATAGCAGTCTCAGATCCCTTTCACATCAATGCCTGCTACAACCGTCAGATGAGGGGCCGGGGAGATGGCCTGAGTTCAATCCTCAGTTCTGAAAAAAAAAAAAAAAGAAAAAGAAAAAACATCAACTGAAATGCTATTGGAGAACTTTAATGAACTAGACTGACACGCCATGAGCCCATGGATCGGGTCTGGGAGGATAGCTCAGTAGCATAAGTGCCTGCATGAGCCCATGGATCTACCCAGTGCTGAAAGAGCGGTAAGGAGACATGTTTCTGCAGATCTGATGCAATGGAAGGGCAGAGCATCACCCGAATCGCCCCAGTGTCTGGTTAAGCCTCTACAATCTAGAGATAACTATGAGTTTTCAGGAAATAGGATACAGAGAAATGTGATAAAGGGTTATATGCAGAATCAATTAATGAAATCCACAGCACTTCCCATGAGAAATCCCAGGTACTGCTGACCCAGTTTTCTCAACGAAAGCAATGTAGAGATGCAGGTAGGGTGGAGACTTCATGATAAAAACTAATTTAAAGAGCATATCACAAACATAATATACAAATCTTGTCTGTCAAGGGTTGAACAAATCAACTGGAAAAGAAAAAGATTCACAAGATGGTAGAGAAGATTTGAATAACGATAAACTGACATTGAGAAATTCTTAAGTCTTAGATTAAGATGTTACTGTAAGCCTCTCAGAGCCCAGTGTGATGGTGCACACCTCTAATCCCAGCACTTGGGAGGGTGAGGCCGAAGGGTGGCCTCGAGTTCAAGGCCAGTCTGAACTAAATGGCAAGATCCTGTCTCAGAAATACTAAAAAAAAAAAAAAAAAAAAGTTACTGTAGTTATATTTAAATAGCCTTTAGAAACAGATAATGATGAATTTATAGATGAAATGATAAATAATATAGAAGGATGAGCAGTTGGAGCACACAGGAAATAAGGTTGGCAATTACAAAGCTAAAGAGACAAGAGAGATCATTATACTGGCTTTTAAATTGTGTATATATTTAAAATGAAATTTCATTTTTTTAGAATTCATTTATTTGGTACAGGGTCTTGCTATGCAGCTCAGACTCATAATGATCCTCCTTACTCAGCCTCCCTGGTGCTAGGATTACAGGCATGCACCACCACACCCTTTTTCGGTAGCCAGCACAGCATGCGGTATGGGGAATCGAACTCAGGTCCTTGTGCTTGCCAGACAGGCTCTTAGACTGCTGAGCTGTCTCCCCAGCCCTGAAATGTCTATAATAATTCTTTTGTAACTTTTCAAAAAACACAAAGTATGCCTCTGGAGCAGGGACAGGAAGGAGAGCTGGCAGTGAGGTCACTGTAGGGCAGGGAGCACTAATTCATCTTGGCCACCGTATAGGTGTTGGAGGCTGGAAATGCAGGTGGGTTCAGACGATGGAGTTCCGTGAATGCAAAGCTGAGGAGTTTCCACTTGGCCCTGTGGCCAGTAAGGTGTCCTGAAGGCTGTAACACCACAGTCAGAATCACAACAGCTTGTTGGGTCCTGATCACAAGCCAGGCGCCAGGCCAAGCGTGGCACATCTGTCATCTCCGCTGAACAACATAATAGCTCTATTACGTTGGTATCATTATTTCTATCTTATAAATGAAAGAAACTCATTCTCAGAGAGATGTAATCTGTGCAACCTCACACAGCCAGTACCTGGCAGGGCCAGGATTAAACGCACGCCTCTGACATGAGACCCGTGTTAAGTGGAGTGGCTCTGGCATCCCTCCCTGTATTACTTGGGATTTCACTTAATATTTTGAAAGAAATGCTTCTGTTCTTAAAAAACAAAAACAAAAACTAAGAACAACAGGCAATTGCTGAAGGCATTTAAATGGGAGCATGACACGAACTCAACTCTTTCCACGTTTCTATTGACAAGCCGAAGCAGATGAGCACCAAATTAAATTTCCACATGTGGTTACCATGGAACCCAACCACTGAATTTGATTCGACCCATTGGGTGTGCAACCAGAATCATGGAAAGCATTAGGCTTGTGGGCCAAGGTTCCACTGCGCCAGTCACATGGTGTGCCAACGCCTTGTTTTTCTCATTTGTGAAGTGGTAATAATATCAATATTTAATAGGGATTAAGAAACCCTTAATAAATGTTAGTCTAATTTTATTCCTATTAACAATTGCAGCTGCTAATCCTGCTGCCATGCTACATGACTCTGATCAGTTCTGGACCCAGGTAGATTCCTAGAGTACTGATATTTGCAACTGTTTTTGTTTGCTGTCTTTGGACAGATGGAGAAACAGGCTCAAAAAGGTGAACTGGCTTTCCAGAGGGAACCCAGGAAATATGTTAAGTATTTTACATCCATGTTATTTAATTCTTGTGACTTAATGAAGTGCTACTATATTGCTGTGTCCGTCTTACAGAAAGGAAAGTAAAACTCAAAGGGGCAAAATTATAGCTGAACTTAATTTTCTTTTTTTTTTTTTGCGGGGCGGGGGTTGCAGAACCGGGGATTGAACTCAGGCCCTTGTGCTTGCCAGGCAAGCGTTTATTCTACTGAGCCATCTCCTTGGCCCCCTGAGCTTAATTTTCTATTACTGAAGGGTTTTTTTAAATCAGATTCTTGAATGACAAAATCAGCACTGAGATGCACAGTTGTGGATCAGTGCACGCTAGCAAATGCCATCTCAGGGGCCCGTGGGGGAGAAGCTCTGGGATATGTTTGCAAGGCGGCAGGGGCAGTGGCAGGGTGGCAGCAGCTTAAATCTAGAAATTACCTACCCACTGACCAATCAAATGTGGATAAATGAAATGGCGATTATCAACACAGTGGGATAGAAGGTGCCCCGCAGTGAAAATGAACACTTCCTAGTGTGCTTGAGTGCCTGGCTTTGGTCCTAACCCTCCCCCACCATGTGAAATGATTTATGCGAAGCTTAAAAACATACATAACAGGGGCTGGAGAGATGGCTCAGTGGTCTAAAGCACCTACTTAGAACAAGCTGTAGCAAAGCACAGGGACCGCAGTTCAATCCCCCAGCACCACATGCCAGCCAGCCCCGCCCCCTGGTGGGCTGAGTGGCCACACACACACACACACACACACACACAAATAAATAAATAAAATTAAAAAAAAAACCATACATAACAGTATTTGGTATTAGTTTGTGGTACATCCATTGCAGTAAGAGTGTGGAAACATGGGTGAGAAAGAGCTTCCACTCACTGAAGGATTTTGCTACCTCGGGGAAAGGAAGTAAACTGGATAAAGAAAAGTGCAACTAGAGTTTTCATTCTAGGCAATTTATTTTATTTCTTAAAACAAGCCTGAAGCTATATTGGTTCATGTTGGGGGATGCATTCATGAGGCTGGATAATATGATTTGTCATGTTTTTATATGTGTTTGAAATAGCTCCTAACATATTTTAAAACAACAATAAAGACAGCTTAAGGGCTGGGAGGATAGCTCAGCAGTCCTGCCTGGCAAGCTTAAGGACCTGAGCTAAATCCCCTGTACTACATGCCTTGCATGTGCACCCTGGAACCCCAGGTACGCCATGCCAGCCCCGAAACTGGGTGTGGTGGAGCACACCTGTAATCCCAGGGCTGGGGAGGCTGAGACAGGAAGATCACTATGAGTCTGAACTGCATAGTGAGACCCTGTATAAAATACATAAATAAATAAAAATTTAAAAAAAAATACAGCTTAAGTTCAAACTGTCCAAAGCCATTCAGCTATACGCAAGGCTGGAGAATCTGGTGATGCTGTTCTGTTTACCTCTGAGATACCAGCTCCTTAAAGAGTGTGGTTTGCCAACTTATAACCCCACAACTGGGGCATGGTGGGAAGAGTCCAAAAATGTGACAGGTGAGTGTTTTCAGTGCTCCTGAGAATTGAACAGAGAAGCTACCTCTCACGATGACTAAGAGCCCGTGTAAATCTCTCGCTACATTTCCTGATACCCAACAGATGAATCTCCAACATTCCTGTGTGGTCTTTGTCCAAACCAGGGACAACCCAAACAGAGAAAAAGTCCCCCAGCTTCTTCCACTAGCAGAACCCTTTCTTTCCTCATGATGTGAGCCTGAGCCTCTCCCAGGCTGGGGACCTGAAGTAATGTTCTTCAGTGTTACCTCCAACTGCTACTGACCTTTTCCACATGCACTTTCCTACCAGGTAAGTGCTCCACCAGCCACGGGCTACCCATCCAGTCACCCCAGGAACCCTGACAAAACCTTTTTATGTTAAATCAGATCCTGTCACAATCTTACTTTTTCCCTTCTCATGTTTTCCCCACTTTAGGGAGGACCTTATCTCCTATGTCCCCTCGCCCCTTGGCTCTCTTTGCTTCAGCCATCCAGCCTCCTCAAACAGGCCAAGCTTGTTCCCTCCACCTACACGCCTCATTCCCTTCTTCCCTGGCTCCCTCACCTCATTCAGGTATCTGTAGAGATGACACTTCCTCAGGGAGACCTTCCTAGTCTGGCTTCCTAGATTATAGTATCACTGTCATTTTGACCTTCTAGCCTAGCTCTCTTCTCCCTATAGCCAGAATCCTCCCCAGTAGGACAAACCTCACTCCCAACATGGCATCAGGGATGAGCCTGGAAGTTCTTTCACCACAATTAGTCCAACAAGAACATCTGGTGGGGGGGGTCCTCCAATCATCACAGCTCTCTCTGACAGCTTATCATTAGCGCTCTGCTGACTGATCCCTAATAGAACATCTTGGGTTCCTCACGTTTGGAAGCAGAAGCTACAATGGCTAATTTTTCAGTAATTTTTTTTTTTTTTCTCAGAATTGGGGATTGAACTCAGGCCCTTGAGCTTGCCAGGGAAGAGCTTATTCCACTGAGCCATCTCCCCAGCCCCATGGCTAATTTTTCAATCCTCAACTTCTCTTGAAATGAGACTGTTTAGAGAAACACATAGCCAGG
>NW_004524659.1:6142132-6143764 GCF_000260255.1 Octodon degus
CACAACTTTCGTAACAAGTTCTGCTTTGGTATTTATTCATTTCTCAATAGACGTTGATAGAATCTTCCCAAGGCCTCACTTGGCATCGCAGATGCCTTATTCAGCCCTGCCCAGCAAAGGCCCTGCCTGAGAACACTTGAGGCCCAAACTCACAGTTCTTATTATTTTCTCTGAAGAAGAGGCCATCTTGGCTTCCAGCTCCAATGCTAACTTTACCTCGGATTCCCCTCTTCCGGTCTTGCCTGCATACTTCCTGTCGGGATTGTGCAGGCACTGTGGCTCTGGACTGCTCTGGGCTCTTTCCCATCCACTTTCCTTAAGATTGGCTTGCTTGCCCCAGACTGTCCTGGGGACTGTTCATGAAACCTGATTTGCTTGTGGAGAGTCGCTGAAAGGCACCTTGCCTTGCCACTGAGGGACCATCCCCATAATCTCTTTTTTTTTTTTTTTTGGTGGAACCAGGGATTGAACTCTGGCCCTTTCACTTTCACATATATATATATATTTGCAGTACATAATAATTACATTTGTGGAGTGTTTCCCGCTTCTGTCCAGGCAGACCCTGAACAGCCATGCACACTGAGATGATAGAGAAAAGGTGGGAAAGCTGAGGTGCAGGGTCGGGTATTGAGATTCAGTCCTGAGACTGGAGCCTGTGAATCTTCAAACTTTGAGGCAGGCCCTGAGCTCCTCAGAATCCAGAATATGAACATGCAGTCTTTCTTTCTGTCTGTCTGTCTGTCTGTCTGTCTGTCTGTCTGTCTCTCTCTCTCTCTCTCTCTCTCTCTCTCTCTCTCTCTCTCTCCGTGTGTCTGTCTCTCTGTCTCTCTCTGTGTCTGTCTGTCTCTCTGTCTCTCTTTGTGTCTGTCTGTCTCTCTCTGGATCTGTCTGTCTGTCTGTCTGTCTGTCTGTCTCCTCCCTCCTTTCTCTCTGCCTACATGGGGTCAGGGGGCTTTATGATTTCTGTGATGAGATAGTGTTACTATGTTTTTTGTTTTTTTTTTTTTTTTTTTTGTGGAACCAGGGATTGAACTCACACCCTTGCGTTTGCCAGGGAAGCGCTGATTTCATTGAGCCATCTCCCCGGCCCATGAGATAGTGTTACTATGAACATGTTGGATTAAAGTATGTCCTTCATTCTTTTTATTTCTAAATTCTTTTTATTTCTATGTGCCTATTAGACAAAATATTCAACTTTTGCTGTATTTCTGTCAGACAGTGCTGAGGTTGCTATAAGGCTACATTTCAAAACTCTTAACGGTATGTAATAAATGTCTGAGAAAAATCTATAAATGCATTTTTAGAGATTGCTTTCTTGTGAAAAGCACCTCCCTTTTGGAGCTCTCATCTCTAACTGGGGAGACACACAATAAAGTGAACACAGAAAGCAGGAACAACCTTCAGATCATGATACATGGGTGCTGCAAAGAAATAAATAAGGGCAGAGGGCTAGCAGGAATCGGCAGTGTCTGTGAATGCAGGTGACGGGGGCCTCCCTCTGAGCTTGTAGCCTTTTAGCTGGGACCTGAATGGCTGGATGGAGCTGGCTGTGGGCAGCTTGGGGCAGGGGCTCCAAGCCAAAGCCCTGAAATAGGAATGAAGTCATTATCATTGTCTTCTTTTTTTTTTTTT
>NW_004524659.1:6143864-6145258 GCF_000260255.1 Octodon degus
CCAGGGGGCGGGGCTGGCTGGCCTGTGGTGCTGGGGGATTGAACCGTGGTCCATGTGCGTTGCTTGTTCTAAGTAGGTGCTTTAGACCACTGAGCCATCTCACCAGCCCCAAATCTACGTATTTATTTATTTGGCACAGGGTCTCACTCTGCAGCTCAGACTCATAGTGATCCTCCTGTTTCAGCCTCCCCAGTGCTGGGATTACAGGCATACACTACCACACCTAGTTTCAGTAGCCAGCATGGCACACCTGGGGTTCTGGGGCCAGCACAGCTTGTGGTACTGGGGATTGAACCTAGGTCCTTGCACTTGCCACACAGGCTCTTAGACCACCAAGCTATCTCCCCAGCCCCGTACATAATTTTAGATGTACATAATGATAACATTCATCACATTCATCATAGGGGATTTTTTTTTTTTTTGAGGAACCAGGGATTGAACTCAGGCCCTTGCACTTACCAGGAAAGCGCTTATTCTACTGAGCCATCTCCCTGGCCCCAACCATAGGGGATTTTTACCTATACATGATATATCCTGATTCTTTTTTGTCCAATTCCCTCCCCTCTCTTCAATCCCTCATCCCTTTCTTATTTACAAAAGCTTTGTTTCCATTTTTTCCTTCTATTTTCTTTTGCCTTCCTTTGTTGCCCCCTCCCTCTCCTTGTTCCTCTTCCTGTTTGAACATCTCTTTCCTGCTTCACAATATCTGTTATACACTTCGGTCCTTATTAATGCTTTTGGTCTCTCATACTAGATAAGCAACGCAGTATTTAACATGTGTGTCTGATTTATTTCATGTAAGAATAGGGTCTCAAGGTGCATCTATTTGACTAAAAATGTCTTAAGCTTACTCTTCTTTACTGCTGAGTAGTACTCCAGCATAAAATGAAAAAAAA
Source organism: Octodon degus (assembly GCF_000260255.1). Lineage (NCBI taxonomy): Eukaryota > Metazoa > Chordata > Mammalia > Rodentia > Octodontidae > Octodon > Octodon degus. Next base: position 6,144,761 of record NW_004524659.1, read on the forward strand.
AAAAAAACAAAACACATCTTCTTTATCCATTCATCAGTTGATCAGCATTTGAGCTGCTTCCAGGCTTCAACTATTACAAACTGTGTGTCTCTAAACATGGGCGTGCATACGTAGATGTGGTATGATGCTTTTAATTCTTTCAGGAAGACCATTCTGAGAAAAAAAGAATAGCCGGCTCGAATGGAATCTCCAGTTTTAGTTTTTGAAGACTCTCCACACAGAGTGGTTGCTCCAGTCTACACTCCCACCAACGGTGGAGAAGGGCTCCTTTGTCCCCACCTCTCTGTCAGCATTTGTTACTTGTTGATTTGTTGATAAGAGCCAGTCTTTCTGGAGTGAAGTGGAGCCTCAGTGCTAAAACTAATTTGTATCTTTCAAATGATCAGTGATGTTGAACTTTAAAAATATATATTTCGGCTGGAGAGATGGCTCAGGGGTCTAAAGCACCTACTTGAAACAAGCTTGGCAAAGCACAGGGACCATGGTTCGATCCCCAGC
>NW_004524659.1:6146348-6164128 GCF_000260255.1 Octodon degus
AATCTTTGGCATGTGGAAATCCAGTTTCCCCAGCACCATTTATTAAAGATGCTATCTTTCTTGCAGTTAGGGTGTTTAGCCTCTTTTTTCAAAGGTGGCTGGGTGTGTTTGGAGTTGTTTCTGCATCTTCTAATCTAATCCATTGATCCTCAGATCTGTTTTTTTTCCAACAGTATCACGCTGTTTTTTATTATGGCAGTTTTGTATAATTTCAAGTCAGGGATTGGTTTGTCTCTTGCCTTGCCTCTATTGCCCAGAATTGCTTTTGTTATTCTAGGCCTCTTCTGGTTCCAAATGGACTTTAGGATTATTTTCTCCAATTCTGTAAGGTATGGCATTGGTATTTTGGTTGGTATTGCATTAAATCTGTATAACAATTTTAGAAGTAACCACTTTCACTATATCAAGGACAAAAACTACTTGGTCATCTTTTTTTTTTTTTTATATTTATTTATTTATTTATTTATTTTGTGTGTGTGTATGTGGCCAGCTCAGCCCACCAGGGGGCAGGGCTTGCTGGCATGTGGTGCTGGGGGATTGAACCGCGGTCCCTGTGCTTTGCTTAGCTTATCTTGTTCTAAGTAGGTGCTTTAGACCACTGAGTCATCTCACCAGCCATTGGTCATCTTAATAAATGGAGAAAAAGCATTTGATAAAGGCCAATACCCAATCAAAACTACAGAAAATTGGAATATATGGTCTTTATTTCAATCTGATAAAAACCATCTATGACAAACCAACAGCCAACATTATCTAAATGGACAAAAACTGAAAGCTTTCACTCTAAAATCAGGAAAAAGACAAGGATGTTCACTGTCAGTATTCTTATTCAATATAATTCTGGAAACATTAGCCAGAGCAATTAGACAAAAGAAAGAAAAAGAGTAAGGTTAGCAAAGAAAGAAGTTAAATTATTACTATTTGCAGATGACATGATACTCCACATAGAGGACCTCAAAAGCTCCACCAAAGGACTTTTCTAGGTTTAATAATCAAATTCAATGGCATAGCTGGATATGCAGTCAACACTCAAAAATCAATAGCTCATACATAAATAACAAACTCACTGAGAGAGAAATTTGGGAAACAGCATCTTTCACAATAGCATACAAAAAATGAAAGGGGCTGGTGAGATGGCTCAGTGGTCTAAAGCGCCTACTTAGAACAAGCTAAGCAAAGCACAGGGACCGCGGTTCAATCCCCCAGCACCACATGCCGGCCAGCCCCGCCCCCTGGTGGGCTGAGCTGGCAACACACACACGCACACATAAATAAATAAAATTTTTTAAAAAATGAAATACTTAGGAATCACTCTATTGAAGGAAATAAAAGGCCTTTGTGTTGCTGAAAGCTATAGCACTCTGGAAAAGGACACTGAAGAGGATACCAGAAAATGGAAAGATATCCTTGTTCTTGGGTAGGAAGAACCAATATCATTACTGAAACAAAAAGAATTCCTTGCCAGGCATGTTGATGCACACCTCTAATGCCAGCACTGGGAAGGCTGAGACAGAAGGATCATTGTGAGTTCGAGACCAGCCAGGGCTACAGAGTGAGCTCAAGGCCAGCCTGAGCTGCACAGTGAGACACTTTTTTCACTCTAAAATCAGAGTGAAAGAAAAAAAAAGAAAAAAGGCTCCTTGCTAGGGAAGAGGGAACTAGAAAATGAGACTGCACAGGTGGAGGTGCCATGGATGGCAAGTCCCCGGGACCTTCAGGCAGTGGTCATTGGTATCTGAAGTGTGACTGGAGACTTCTACAACTGTCTCCACCCAGTTCTTGGGAGAATTAAATCCTACGACTCTAAGGTATCCATTGCATGTGATGAATTAGGTTACCTCCTTTTGCAGGAGAGGATGGCATTAGCAAGTATCATCTTGAGAATGCTGAGCCTTTCTCTTGGGGTTAGTGCTGTCCCAATCCCCTGAGAAGGCGGTAGGAGAGAGTAGTTAGCCAGAAACACGAAGAAGGTCCCTGTGCAGTGTGGAGAGAGGATAGAATGGCAAAGAAGCAAGAACAGAGGCGAGGAGAGCAGCGAGTCCTTCGTAGTGGTCAGCGGAAAGATAGCAGTACTTCTACTGCCGTGGTAGTAAGTAGGGCATAAGAAGCAAAAGGTAGAAAGGAGAAAAGGAATTCACAATTTAAAAACTGTACTTTGGAGCTGGGGAGATAGCTCAGTCGCACAAGTGCCTGCCTGGCAAGTGCGAGGTTCCAAGTTTGATCCCCAGTAACACCAACAGAGAGAGAGAGGGAGAGAGGGAGAGAGGGAGAGAGGAGAGAGGAGAGAGAGAGAGAGAGAGAGAGAGAGAGAGAAGGGTTTGGACTGGGGAGATAGCTTGGCTGTCTAAGCACCTGCCTGATAAGTGTAAGGACCGGGGTTTGATCCCTGGTACCACATGCCATGCCAGTCCTGGAACCCCAGGTGCATCATGTTGGCCACCAAAACCAGGCAGGGTGGGACACACCTGTAATCCCAGCACTGGGGAGGCTGAGAGAGGAGGGTTTGAGCTGCAGAGTGAGACCCTGTAAAAAAAACCCAAACAAACCTACTTAGTAAGAAGACTGCAACTTCAAGGACTTGGCTGAAGTCACCCAAAGCAGGCCCAGGCCAACATTCCTTGGCTAGATTTATACCACTTCTCTACCAGACCTACCACTAAATGGCCATAAATTGTCTCAATTAAGAAAATAAGGCGTAGGAGCTTAGTCCTATAACAATAACTGTCCCTATGTCAACAGTTCTTGGCTGGATTTACTTCTTCCATTCCAGATCCATCCCTAGAAGGCCATAAATTGGCCCAATTAAGGGAGTAAATAAAGAAAATGGTGGAACAAATCCAGAGATTTACCAAATCCTAAGCCTAATTTATTCTTTAAAAAATGCCTGCCCCCCCCCAAAGCCTGCAAACTGCCTAGTACCCTTTGGAGGGTAGGGTTGGGTGGGCACTATTCCCCTCTAGCTTTTCCCTCTCACTATAAATGTACTCACTTCCAAACTGCATTGCCTCCCATTTTTTTGAGTGCCCACACTCGTCTCTTGCATGTGTCCTGCACTCTCTCTCTACCTAATGAACTCTACTGGTGTCTCTTTGTGGTACACACTGAAATGTTTTCTTCTACAAGAGGAGTCAGGAAGCCTGCTTCCGGGAGGTGGATTCAGCCTGAGAAATTCTCAGGCCCAGCCTGAGTAACTAGTTGTGGAGAAGGGAACGTCTTTTAGAAACTGGAGTCCGCTGAAGCCAATGAGTTAGACAAGGGCAGAAAAGGAAAGGAAGAAAGAGATCAAAGATGACTACAGAGATTTTGATTTGAGCAACAGGGTGGATGCCAGTGAGGTATACCCCGATCTGGATTCTTGTCTCTCTTTTGCTGAGTGACAAATAAGCAATCTCTCTCTCTCTCTCTCTCTCTCTCTCTCTCTCTCTCTCTCTCCCTCTCTCTGTCTCTGTCTATCTCTGTTTCTGTCTGTCTCTCTCTCTATCTTTGTCTCTCTCTGTCTCTGTCTCTGTGTCGCTCTGTCTCTGTCTCTGTGTTGCTCTGTCTCTGTCTCTGTGTCACTCTGTCTCTGTCCCTCTGTCTCTGTCCCTGTCTCTCTCTCTGTCTCTCTGCCTGTCTGTCTGTCTCTGCCAAGCTCTGGTTTTCTCATCTGTAGAATGGGGATTGCAGTGAGACAATTTGATGAGACCCATGAAAAGCGCAAGTGTGGCACCTGGCACGCACTGGAAGTGCCATTATTATGTTGGTAATGCTTCCTGCCCCATTAGCATCCCGAAGAAGGTGAAAGTGATACAGGGAGAAAAACTGGTCTTGGGTGGGTGACCTCCAAACCATATAAGGAACCTCCAAATGACATCGGGAAAAACGATCTCTGGACCTGACCTGCACGAGTTCGTGTTCTCTAAAACCGAAGAATGAATTTTAGGAACAAACAGAGGTTATGAGCAAAATATATTTACTGAGAGAAAGAAAGCTCCTGTCCCGAGAGAGGGACAGGAGGAGGGGGGGGCCCCACTAGCATCCCCCAAGTTGTCTCTTGCAGGGACTTTTATAGAGGAAAACCATGTGGTGAGGCGGGTCCAAGGTGGCGGAGAAGACATGGGAACTCACTTAGTTGGGCATGAGGTGGGACAAACTATGGTCAACCAATGAGATTACAAGCACAATTGCTCAGGTAAAATTGATTAAATCCAGTATCAAATGGGAAAGCGAGTCACGTAGCGAGCGGGCACCAATACGGAACAGGGTCTCTTCCTGTTGGCGGTTGGGCTAGTGACTCATTTGGGCTCTTTCAAGTTGATTGATACTATTTAGGGTATCAATCTCTAATGCCCATCCCTAGGGAAGTATGTAGCTGTGCTTTCTCTTTTTGTCTTGGTCTTAAGGTGTGGCCCATATGCGAGTGTCTGTCTCTTCCAAGTTGCAAAGTCCCCTTGTCTTCCATCTTGTCTTCTTGAGGGCCTGGCCCCGTCTGACTGCCTATAATATTTCTGTCTAACTCGGCTGCCTGCAACAAAAGCATGTGCTTGGAAAACATTCAGACAGCTCCTGGAGTCTCAGGAGGAAGATTATGACAACATTGTCCTCCACACACCCTTGTGAGGGCTCAGTGACGTCCTGGAGGCCAAGAGCTGAGTACTCAGTGTAGTACCACTAATTACTCTAAGCATGACCTAAGTACTGGAGCAATCCTTGGTGGATGCTTTAGTGAGCAGAATCAGAATAGGCCTGTGTTTTCTCGTGAAATGACCCTTGTCCACTGGAAGCATGTGACTAGCACAAAATTATGTAAAATAGAAAGTGAAACTTGATTTACCTCCCACCCCAACTCCCTAAATATTCGGTATTGATTACATACCTTTTCAGCGACACACACACACACACACACACACACACACACACACACACACATGCATTGACACTCTCCTTGAGCAGGCTGAGAATTCAGACTCCAGAACCATAAAGATCCAGGTTCTAATCCTAGCCTTGGTTCTTACTTGCTATGAAATGCTGGGAAAGTTACTTAATAATCACTGAAAGTCTTGGTTTCTTTGTCTATTGAAAGAAAAGTGGGGCTGGTGAGATGGCTCAGTGGTCTAAAGCACCTACTCAGAACAAGCTTAGCAAAGCACAGGGACCGCGGTTCAATCCCCCAGCACCACATGTCAGCCAGCCCTGCCCCCTGGTGGGCTGAGCTGGCCACACACACACACACACACACACACACACACACACACACAAATAAATAAAATTAAAAAAAAAGAAAGAAAAGTCACAGTAATGCCTACTTTATAGACAGAGCCATTGGTGTGTACAGAGGGATGGGCTCCATGCTTGCGCCTAACAAGCTCTCCAGAATACAGAGCTATTTTAAGACTATACACAGCACTGTCTTCCTACATTGTTCTGCAACTCCTTCTATAGCTTACTAAGAGGTCTTGAACCTCTTCCTACACCAAATGTGTTAGTTGGCTTCCCATTGCTTTAACAAAGTATCTGAGAGAATCAGCTAAAACAGAGCAAAATAATCTTGGCTCACAGGTTTGGAGGGTTCTGTGCTCTGTGGGTTGGCCCTGTTTCTGTTGAGCCTGTGGCAAGGCAGTATAGAATGGTGAGAGCGTATTGAGCCCTGGAAGCAAGAGAGAGGAAGGGGCCAGGGAGATAGCTTAATGGCCCAGCGCCTGCCTGGCAAGCACAAGACTGGAATCCCAGCATGCCTTTCAAAGGCTGCTTCAGTGACCCAACCCCCTCCCACCTCTTACAGGTTCCACACCTTTCAATAGCCCCATGATCTAGTGACCAGGTCTTTAACACTTTAGGGACACTTATCCCAGCCACAACACCAAGACTCACTTTGTCTCTTCTTTCCTTTCTTCCTGTCTGTGTATCTGTCTCTCTTGCGGTCTCTGTGTCACTCTGTCTCTGTCTCACTCTCTCTCTCTTTGTCCCTCTCTCTCTCTCTGCCTGACCCTCTCTCTGTCTCTCTCTGTCTTTCTGTCTCTGTCTGTTCTCTCTCTCTCTCTCTCTCTCTCTCTCTCTCTCTCTCTCTCTCTCTCTTTCTCTCTGCCAAGCTCTGGTGTTATGGGTCACTCAGAATAGGAACCAGATCAGCCAGATTGGAATTTGGAAAGCCGTTTATTACTGAGCTCAGGGTGCCCCGACCACTCTCATGCAGGAGAAGAGCGAAGGGCAGCAGCCCAGGAAGCAGAGAGAGGTTTTAAAAACTTGGAACCACATTAACTTTGATAAACAAATTCATTGTCTGACCACACTCAGTTTGGTAAGCAAATTCATTGTCTGACACAAAATAATGCTTTCAGAGTGATTGGGACCACTACTCAAACTGCATTTCCTGGGGCTTTTGTTTCAGTTTCTGGTTAATTTGCACCTGAGTACCTGCAGGCAGCCTTGCATAGCCCGGAAGTCACAAGATGTTAAGGCCCATTTAATTTCCTTTTAAAGCCATCGCTGTAAGCTAACTTTGTTAACAAGAATTGGTGAGGGTTACAGGAATTTTATCTTAGCAAACAGCAAGAAACAGCCACTAGTTATTAAACAGCTTAGAACAGTGGTGAGTATACATTTACAACAGGAAACACAAGATTTACATTTATAATCTAAAACGTGAGTTGACCCATTACACTGGTGGCTTTGTCTTTTTATTTTTTTCCCCAATACTATGGAATGAATTCAGGGCCTCATTCGCACTAGGCAGGTGCTGTAATACTGAGTCGCATCTCGATCCTTCTTTTATTTTTAAATTTTGAGTTAGGATCTATCAGATTAATAATATCCTTTAGGTATTGCGGATTGATCAGGCCCACAATCCCCCAAAGGAATGTATGGTAACAGCTTAAATAAATGAGACAGATGGTACGATTTCAGGGCCCAAGAGGATCAAAAACCCTCTCACAAAATTTGAGAAATTTGAGTTTTGAGACAAAGAACTTCTCTGGGCAGCCAAATTTATTAGCGCTTCAAACAAAGGAGGGGAATAGTAAAGAAGATGCGGGAGTCTGAGCAGGACTTGGGAGTCACTTCAAGGACTTCTCTAAGTAATACATTATGTTAATTTAGGAGCGCTTCGTCGTCTCCTGGGAGGCCCTCACCACAGGAGGGAGATGCCTGCAGCTACACCTTTATCTAGCTAATTGAGGTTGGAGTCTGGTGTCTTTAGCTGTGACCTTGTCTTGTCCTTTGAGGCCTTGAGGCTTCACCACCGTTACAGGCCTCAGTGGGACCAGCACACACAGAGGTTCACTTACTGTGAGTCCATTGTCCATCTATCTCCAGACAAAGGCCTAAGCCTCCCACAAACTCACATGCAAATGTAAGAAACCAATTGGTTAATATTAAATCCTGCCCAAAGCCCCTTCATAGCGGTCTCCGTCAAGGAACTCACTGAGTTGCTTAGGTTGGCCTTGAGCCTGCTGTTCTTCTGGTTCCTCAGCACGTTGAGTTGATGCGGGGTTAAGGTGATGGGCTCCTTGCCACTCTGCATCCCACACCTTGTGGCTGGTTGTGAGTAACAAAGGCCCTGGCCTGTGTGGACCTTGGGCCGCCCAGACTTTGAAGCAGGTAATAGCTTTTCTGCCCAGAAGGTGGCAGGCAGAATCCAGGGGAGGACTGCAAGCTCCCCAGAGAAAGGGTGGGTCCTTTCTAGCCTTCAGTTCCTGTGGCTTAGGTCCTTGGGGCCCCAGGTGACTTCTGAGATTGCACCTTGTTGCCCTTGGGGACAGCAGGCCCTGCTTTCACTTTTCCCTGGGAGTTGGGGGTACTAAGGCAGAGCTGAGACTGCAGACACCAAGTTCACTGAGTCTACAAGATTGATGTCCTCGTTTCACAGAACCTGCTTTCTAGAATAGTTTTGAAGCACAAAGCCAGAATAAACTGGCTTTATGATTACTTGATGAAGTTATTCCCATTCTTTTTTCTTTTTAGGGGGAATTTACTGGTCATGGTGAATGGTTATTTTCATTTTGCCCCTCTCCCCACGGTGCGCACGCTGCTTCACGGCTCTAGGACTCATCCCTGTCTTTCTAGGACATAAGCTTCCCTCCCCTCCTCCCCAGAACCAAGCTCTCTGCTCTGCTGTACTGATTCACATCCTACTTTTCTCATTGTACAGAACACAGACATCCTCTTTGCACAAAGGCCCTTCACTGCTTGCCCTTATACATCTTTCTCCTTTTATAAGAGAACTGATCCTGAATTCTTAGGCCTGTTCCTCCATAAAAGGAAGATAGAGCGGAAAGAAACTCCCAACCTGAAAGACAGCTGGGCCAAGTTTGTGGTCTCTGAAACCAAAGGATGAATTTTGGGAACAACACAGGTTAAGAGCAGAATATATTTATTGAGGGAAAGAAAGCTTCTGAGAGAGGGACAGAAGAGGGGCTGGAGTGGGTTATTAAGACCCTGTCTTTTTAAGGGATTTTGGGGGGGGGCAGAACTGGGGCTTGAACTCAGGCCCTTGTGCTTGCCAGGGAAGCACTTATTCTACTGAGCCATCTCCCCAGCCCCTAAGGGATTTTTATAGAGCAAAACCATGAGGTGAATCTAAAGTGGAAAACATGGGAACTCATTGGGAGGGCCTGTGGTGGGACAAAACTATGGTCAACCAATAAGGTAACAAGCACAATTGCTCAGGTAAAATTGATTAAATTGAGATCAAATGGGCAAGCAAGTGACTAGCAAGTAGGCATGAATACAGACCAGGGCTTTTCCTGTAGGGGGTTGGGTTAGTGACTCTTCCTGGCCTTTTCAAGGTGGTAGATGATAGGTTCGGGCCCTAGTGAGAACTGCTAAAATCACTCTGGTGGTCATCTACCATGGCCGATGCCTTTTGAACAAAGGCCCATGCTCCCAGGACCACCTCCCCCTTCTTTTCCAACTTGGCCCAGGACACAATTTCCTTTCACCCTTCCTGCTGACTCAGGGAAGACCCGGATCAGCTCCCTCAGGTATATCTAAACATCCCCTCCAAACTCCACCCCTGGCAAAAGGCAGTAAAAGCCTCAGCCTTCCTTTGTCTAGGGGAGAAAATTTCTTGACCTCCCCAAATTCCATGTCCTCAAAGAAAATAAAGCCCCTTTCCCTTTTTCCTTCTGCCTGTTTCTCTGCTGCACAGAGAACCTATCAGTAGAGACCTATCCCTGGCAAGCGCAAGGGCCTGAGTTCAATCCCCAGTTCCACCAAAAAAAAAAAAAAAAAAGAATGTCAGTCCCTGATGTTCCATCCCTAAGGAGGTATGTGGCTACATTTGTTTAATCATTTGTCTCGAGGGCTGGCCCACAGCAGAGATTGCCTGTCTCTTCCACAGTTGCAAGGTGTCTCACACTGCATACTGGCTCCTGGAGGGCCCAGCCCTGTCTGACGGCCAATAATATTTCTGTCTAATTCAGCCTCCTACAACAGGTTCAACCCTTAAAGTCACATCAGCAGAGGAAGTGTGTGTGTATGTGTATGTGTATGTGTATGTGTATGTGTATGTGTATGTGTGTGTGTGTGCTCAAGGGACAAACAAAGGCTCACCTGCCTGTTAGATAAAAGGTCTCACGTGAATATGGTGCTTTATTGCTCATAGGATAGCCATTAAGTTTTAGTGAATGTCACCCATGACCCTTTTTCCATCTGACCCAGGGGCTTTGCCACGGTCAAAAGAGATACAATTCTGAAACCATCTTGTGACATGGAAGTACTTTTTGGCCCGCTGTCTGTCATTCATAAATTACCCACACCATCCTCGCGCTGTGGCCTAAGGGGCCCTGGCAGGGCAGATCAGCCAGCCTGAGGTTGCTTCCAACTTGCTGATAGTGAGCACCACGTTTCTGCTTCCAGTAAACTGGTTTATTTGTTCATTTGTTTAACACTTACTGTGTGTCAAGTGTGGTTCTGGATCTTGGGGATGCATAAGGAAACAGAATAGCCAAGTTATCCTAGTTACTACGTGTAAGAGGGGAAGACCAGTAATACACAGAAAACAAGCGAGAAAGAACCAGATAAGATACTTGAGGTCAATAACAGAACACTGGATACATGAATCTCTTTTTGTGGTTTTCTGAAATTATACTATAATAACAATAAAGAACTCTTTCATTAAGAGTATCCATAAATTCAGGGCCAGGGAGATGGCTCAGTGGAATAAGCGCTTCCCTGGCAAGCGCAAGGGCCTGAGTTCAATCCCCAGTTCAAAAAAAAAGAGTATCCATAAATTCAGATAGAACACAAGAAGATACAATAGCACCAAAATTTTGGAAACTGGAAAACAGATGAAAGTTGGACTATGCACCCACAATGGGAAAAGCCAAGCACCAATTAATTTTTGTTGTCGTTGTTGTTTTTGTGGAATCCATGGATGGCTCATGAACTGGTGGCAACCGGTATTTCTGAAAGTGGGGGCAAGTGGCAAACTGGAGTGAAGGTCACCGGTTAAAAATATTTAAAATAGAGGCCAGGGAGATGGCTCAGTAGAATAAGCGCTTCCCTGGCAAGCGCAAGGGCCTGAGTTCAATCCCCGGTTCCATAAAAATATATATATATATATTTAAAATAATTATTTCCCACTTCTCTGATGCTGTGTTTTTGCCCCTCACTAGGAGAAGACGAATGTTCTAGTCTCTGGAGAGGGCAGCACAGAGTTTTGGGGGTATGGGACAGCTGTGTTGGAAGACAGAGCAACGGGAAACAAATAGGAGAGTAAGGGAATGCTGGCTGTGGCGATCCTGGCCTTCTCTGTTTGGCTCCTAAGTTGCTGACAGTCTAACTTTGATCATCTAGAAGGAGATTGCAAGAGTCTTTTCTGGGAAATTTGATCAGCTCAAGACGAAAACAATCCCCAGTACTGGCCTTGGGAGTTGCCCAGCTGAAAGGTCGGGTTGAATCCTGCCACAGTGAGGTCAGTTCATAGGCTCTCTCCTGCCTCCATTCACCACGCTCCCTGTGGGAGGCAGCTCTCTGCTCCAGAGACCTTCACTCCTGCTATCCACACCCTCTTGGAATCCTCTCTCCTGATGTAGACAGCGTTCAGCCGCACTGCGCCTGCCTGGCAAGTGTGAAGTCCTGTGATTCCCAGTGCCAAAATATTCCTCTCTCCCTTTGAGAATGATGGGAAGTCACTTTGAAGGTGAGATTTCATAAAGAGCCTTTTGTTGCGTCCTCCCTCGCTTCCTGGCCTGATCACTCTGGTGGAAGCAAGCTGCCAGGTTCATAAACTTCCCTTGGTGAGGTGCAGGTGGCAAGGAACTAAGTAACGGAGGCCTTCAGCCTGCAGCCTCCAGCCTGCGGCCAGGAGGAGCCAGGCCTTCAGCCCAGCAACCCTCAGGGCACTGAGTCATGCCAACAGCCATGCGTTCATTGTAACTGTTTCCAAACATGATCAAAAGTAGAGGAAATAATGTAATGAAACCTAACTAATTCATCACCTAGAGGACACCCTTTATTTTGTTTTTTGCCATATTTGTTTCTTCTGTCCCTTTTCCATTTTTAAAGTAAACTCTAAACATGTCACATTAACCTTCACAGACTTTTTATGTATCTAAAAAAAAAAAAAAAAAAACCCAAAACAAAACCCTTCCTTCTTTTCAATGTGAGCAGACAACCAAAGATTACCAGATATCTGATGACAGTTCCTAACATAGAGGACAGAAACCAACACCAAAAAAGGCAACTCAGAGCAAGGAGAAGAAAATTCCTCAATGAGATCAGAGTGGCTACTATAACCATGAAACAAGATCAAGATGCTATAAAAGGAATAAAAAAAGCATGCGAGGACATTAAAAATGATAGCAAATGAGAAAAATAGAAGGCCTGAAAGATAACTAAAATAAATCCCATGGAAAGCACTTGGAGAAATAGAAAATGGGAAAAATTAAAGGGCCAGGGTAGGAAGTCCAATACCACCGGCCCTAGGAACTGGAGTTCCGCAAAGAAAGAAGAGAGAAAATGAAAGGAAGGAAACTATTGCACTGGACTTCAAGAGAATCCCTCTGAACCAAAGGATATTATTCTGCAGATTGAAAGAGTCCATCAAGGACCTTATGTAGTGGGTGAAATAGATACTTGAGAGGAAGCAAAGGTCCCTACAAGATTCCAGAGAGGAACAGATAACCCACCTAGAGAAGACAGGAATCAGACTGTTGTGGGAATTTTCCACAAGCCTGGAAGCTGGAAGGCAGCACACCGGTGCCATTCAGTCGGTGCCATTCAATTCCCAAGGATAATGATGGCTGGTCTTGAGTCCACTCAGAGAACTAGCAGTTAATAACAAGCACAGGACGAAGGCATTTCTCTGGTATGCAAAGTTTTGACACAGTCACTTTTTAAAAAAGCTTTAAGAGGATAAAAACAAAGGAGGAGAAAGACAAGAACAGAGAAGCCAATGAGCTCTCAAGGACTTTCAGGGCCGACTGTGTACCAGACATCAACGATTACCAGTCTAGATCGGAGCAGGTCAGAAAATTCTGGGACAGACTGCTTCCGAAAGATGAGATCTGTATCCTACTAATATCTTTCAGCATCAAAATTAGTGCTAACCATGTAGAAAACTAAGCAAATGAAAAACCAAGAAATTATTAATTTCAAGAAATGGAGGGAAAAGATAGGCAGGCTAGGAAAATCAAAGTTTATTGCAGAGTTTCACTGTGAGTGATATTTACCTAATTATGATGACATGACCATGGAATATCATTCTACCATAGTTATGATGTATCAGGAGAATGCAGGGTGAAAGGATACATGGGTATCATTCATATTGGGGGAGGAAAGAGCTAACTCTCCATCACCACATGGGAAGTTAACAAATAAGACCTAATAGGACTGGGAAGATAGCTCAGTAGAATAAGTGCTTGTCTGGCAAGCGCAAGGTCCTGAGTTCAATCCCCAGTACTACAAAAAAAAAAAAAAAAAAAAAAAAAAAAAAAAAAAAAAAAAAAAGACCTAATGACTGAAAAATGAAGTAGTATAATGAAATAAGCAAGTCCTTGAAAAATAGAAAGAATACATATTTTATTGAAAAGCAGTGGGCTCAGTTTTCTCCAGGAAGTGACTGTCAGGACAACGGTGAAAGGAGAGGGTAAAAAATGGTTTTTTTTTGTTTTTTTTTTAAACATTTGACTCATTAGGCTATATGTATGTATAACTTTTAAAAAATAAACACAATCATCAGCCAGTAAGGAATGCGAAGAAGAAGTGAGTGTATCAGAGGGAGGCAATTTTGGAGTGGATTGAGGTAAAGGTCATTTGAGCAAATGACATTTGAGACACAGAAAACCTAAAAGAGTGGGTCAGCCATGAGAGGTGCTGGGAAAAGAAGGCTCCAGGCAGAGGGAATGGTGGGTGTGGAGGACAGCTTAGCGAGCTGTTCACAGCAAGATCAGAATGAGTACGACTTGGAAGGACTGACAGATGAGCTTGGACAGATGGACAGGAGCCAGGTAATGTAGAGTGTTACTGGCCCTGGGAAGGGTGGTTGGGATTTTATTCTAAGTATCATGAGACGTGTTAAAGTGGAAGGATGGATTCCTGTTTTGAAAAGATTTAGATGTATAAATGTGTATCTCCACGGCAGTGCTAGACATCAAGTGCTTTGTAGGTAGAGTATGAAGCACATTTAATTTTCCTAATAATATGATGGTGTAGATGCTGCTAGCTCTATTCCCCACCACGACCCAGTGAAGTTGAATCACACAATACTAGGTAGGCTAAGCCTCAAACTCTATAGACCCTGCTGTTTCCTGGAGAACTCTTCACTTGGTCCCCTGGAGGATGGAGACGACATACGACTCTTGGTTACTCGTTGGCCTACCAGTCCTTCTGCAGAGCTCAGCCACGTCATCTCTTCCATCCCCATCCTTGACAGCCCAGGTTTCTCATGGTCTCCACTCTGCTGTCATATCCGTCACTTTTCCTTTCTCAGAACTTCAGCTGTCAGCCTCCACCTCCCCCCTGAACTTTCAATAGTGAATGACTGCACAATATGGCATGAATTGTGTTTCCTGACCTCCCTTCTTTTCTTCAGTGAGGTAGCAGTTTGACAGGGAAAGAGAGTATGAGTTTCGCAGTAGAAGCCCATTTGGCTGAGGTCTTATAAATGTAAGTTTCCATTTCTGAGTCTCAGTCTTTCTTTTGGCTAAGCAGAGAGGAGACATCTTAGCATTTTTTACCAGAAGCCTTTGAGACCCCTGTGATTTGACCCTTGGCAGCTCTTCCAGCTGCCAGCAAGCTCCTGCCCCTCTAGATTTCTTTTTCTTTTTTAATTTTCTTTTCTTTCTTTCTTTTTTTTTTTTTTAAATACTGGGGATTGAACTCAGGACCTTGCACTTGTCAGGCAGGCACTTATGCCACTGAGCTATCTCCCTGGCTTTTTGTTTGTTTGTTTGTTTGGTTTGGTTTGTTAACTCTGGCCTTTCTTTCCTGACACAAGTTCAGCTGGCTCAGGCCTTCGAACCTTTGACTTGGACCATTCTCCTACTAGTTCTTTTTTTTTTTTTTTTTTTTTTTTTCTCTCCCAGAACCGGGGACTGAACTCAGGCCTTTGTGCTTGCCAAGCAAGCACTTATTTTGAGACAGGGTAGGCTATGCAGTTTCAGCTGGGCTTGCGCTCACATTTGAAGTCCCCAGGTTGGTCTTGAACTCAAAAAGATGCTCCTGTCTCAACTTCCCAAATGCTGGGATTATAGGCGTGCGCCACCATACCCCGTTCCACTCCCACTAGTTCTTGACATGGTTCTTTCTTGTCATTCTTCTCACAGGTCAATAATCATCTTAGTGTGGCTTCTCCAAATCACTTGTTCAAAAGAAGCCATCCATGTCCTCCTCTATGCCATTATTTGCCCTTATCTAATTTTACTATCTTCAGAGCACTTAGCATCTCGGTCAGGCATCCTCTTGCCTGGTCTAACTGTCCAGCTTTCCCACTGAAATGAGAGCACGAACCTTGACAAGTATCTTTACTGCTGTATCTCTAGCACCTGGGTAGGAACTGACACATATTAATGTTTGTGGATTAATGAATGCCCACAGGTGCGGAAACTCAAATGGCCTTATGTTTGCTGTGACAATTTAGCAACTTTAGACTGCTCTACACATGGATGACTTTTCATTGAAAACATTAGCATTTGGGGCCTGTATATTTACTTGCCTAACTCTTAAGGTTGGTCATAGCTTGAGACAGCAGATGGCAGGAGATGGCCCATCTCTGGAGAAGGGGCTTGAGGTTCTGCTAGTGCTGCAGACAGCCCCTCCTTGGGAAGGCCACATGTGGACAGCCTGTTTTTGTAGAACTGGCTCCCCACTTCCATCACTTAGCCTGTCACCTCTCACCTTGGCAGGAATTCGAGACTTTGCCAAGTGGGTTACTGGACTACAGCTTCGGATAGCTTAGAGGTCTTTGGCCCAATTTCCTGATTGGTTGTGCAAAGCGTCAATGACAAATGTCCTCATTTCCTGTAACTGGAACAAAATAATGAAAGGGAAAAAGAAACCCTGGGGCAAAAGTATTTAACCGCAGAGAGAAAGCAAGGTTAAAAAGGAAGAGAGAATGGAAACTTAGAGCTGAGAGGCAGGAACTCTGAAGAAGAGGAGCTAGAATCTTCACGTAGGTTTCCTTCGAAGCTTCTCCGTGCCTGCCCACTTCCACCTTCTCCAGCCACAGTGGTTGCCCCCAAACCACACTATGTGTGAACCCTGACTGTGGTCAGTTGAGAATTTCTGAGGCAGCACGTAGCAACATCTTCTGCGGAAAAGGGAAGTGAAATATAGTTGGTGAAGCTTCCCTTTCCCTGCTGCCTGGGCTGGCAGGTCACACCGAGCCAGTTCCCTCTCCCTCTGTTTCCTGGTAGCAGCTTTCGGCTGCTGTCTGTGTTACTCATTAACCAGGCACTAATATTTCTGTTTACCCATCTGTCATCCTGCTTCAAGGCAGGGGATTCAGACAAGCCTCACAATTGCACAGCCAACCGGATGGCCTTGGATGAGGCCCAACCAGCCATATTTAGCTAGTGTTTATCATGTCTAAAGCCCTGTGCAAGAGCCTTGTACTATCTGTAGCCAGGAAAAGATAAAGATTTCCCCCAGGAAAGTGTGATCCGCCTGCCAAGTAGAGCACAGGAGCTAATTATTAGTATCTCTTGCCAAATCCATGTTCAGTGTCATGAGAGGAATTAGCCCAGGTTGGGGGGAATGTATATCTACATAAATTGGCAAGGGTCACAAAGCAAGCATTCTTTCCCCTCTGCCCTTCTGCCTCCCTGCCTTCCTTCCACTACCAAGAGCTGGTCATTAAACATGTCCAGCACCCCCACGGGGACACACATTTACCTAATGAGAGAAGAATAACTTGTAAGGCCTCCACCTGGCTATTCGATCCTTGGGTGACCAATCCTCAGGGGAAGGGACATAACCCCCCTTTCAGGAAGCAGCTCACTGGGTGAAACTCCTGCACATGTGCACAGTGTTCTACAGTGCCATGCCTCTGTCATGAACATGATCTCTTTGACCCTAACAACCATCTCCCTCCGGTGGTACGCACAGCTGCTGGCGTGGACTTAAAATGGAAATCAGACCTGGGAATGTAGGTCAGTGATAAAGCATGTGTTTAGCGAGTGAGAGGCCCTCAGTTTGGTCCCCAGCATGGCAAAGAAAAAAGTGGCTTTCAGATAATTCTATTCTCTCTCTTCAAACCCTTGCAAAGTTTCCAGAATTTGAATAGCTTCCAGAAGCTCTTGGAATACATTCAAACTCTTTTCTTTGCCCTCAAGGGCTTTGTTGGGTCTGGTCATCGTTCTCCTTGACCTTACTTCTGTCACTGCTCTGATTCACAATTTTACTGCCCAAACCTCAAGGTGTGAGCGGCAGTGTCAGCACCACCCAGTCACTTGTTAGAAAGGCGACCCAGGAACGCTGAGTTTGCTCACAGACAAGGGCAGCATTTGAACCAGTAGGCTGGGGGAGCAGACTGCCTTTCACACTGTGAGCAGCCACTATCCAGTTGGCTGAAGGCGTGAAGGGAACAAAAAGAAGGGGAAGGGAGAATTTGCTATCTCTGCCCAACAGCTTGAGAGTGGCGCTGGCCTTCTGTCCTCATCCTGACACTTACTCCATCCATCTACCTTCTTTCTTAGGGCTCTAATTTGCAGATGGAAGATTCTGAGCCCCTAAGATTGTGCGAGCCAAGTCTTCATAAAGAATCTTATGTCATTTTATTTATTTATTTATTTATTTATTTATTTATTTATTTATTTATTTTTGCGGAACCAGGGATTGAACTCAGGCCCTTGCGCCTGCCAGGGAAGCACTTATTCCACTGAGCCATCTCCCTGGCCCCCTTATGTCATTTTAAATGTAACTTCTACTGGTTCTGTTTCTCTGGAGAACCCTGACCCATGTACCTACTGGTTCTGAAACCCTGGGGGAAGGAGGACAGGGATCTATTGCCCAAAGCACTCTCCTGGAGAGTTCAAGTTTGAAACCACTCTTCCAGCCCCACAAGACTTCTTCCTGGTTTTGAGCATAAATGTTTTCTCTCTTTCCTTAGGGCCTTTGTACCAGCAGTTCCCGAGCTGATAAAAAGAACGTGTTTGAGGTACACCAAATAGAATACTCCTTGGCCATAAGGAAGGGTAACTTGTAAGAAAGGCTAAAGATCTCATGGTTTGTGCTACCCAAAATATAAATACTTCAAAGAGCAAAGTAGGGCTGGTGAGATGGCTCAGTGGTCTAAAGCACCTACTTAGAACAAGCTTAGGGGCTGGTGAGATGGCTCAGTGGTCTAAAGCACCTACTTAGAA
>NW_004524659.1:6164373-6174090 GCF_000260255.1 Octodon degus
AAAAAAAAAAAACAACAAAGAGCAAAGATTCCTGATGGGGTACATGCAGAGATGGGGAGGGGAGTTGGAGATAGAGGAAGATGGGAAAGAGGGACAAGAAGGGAAATCCGAGTGATTAAGAAGTGTTATGTAAATGTCTCCGTTCCCCAAGATGGATGTAATTATTATGCATCATAAACATGGTCTCATAAAAATATTTTAAAAATAAAAAAATGGAATAAAAGGATGGCTCCTCCCATGGACCTTTTATACAGTAACTCCTTTTCTTTGCCAGGCTGGCGAAGCGTCACTGACTCTCTGGGAAGGCTTTACACTTTCTCTCCCTCCCATTCTACTTCCCCTAAACTGGGTTTCTATTTCTTTTTAGCTAGTTTCCATTTGCCAGCATGGGAACCCCCACCAGGCAGGTGTCTTGCTCATTCCATATCACCAGCCCTCAGGAAAGTGGCTTATCTAGGTAGTCCTTGGTTTAAGAAAGATCAACAGGGCCAGCCAGATAGCTCAGTGGATTAAGGTGCCTGCTTAGGCAGACGCAGGGGCTGGGATTCAATCCCCAGTGTGCAGAGCTGCCCCAACCCCAGGGCAGGCTGAGATGGCGATTGAGACTGGATGTGGTGGTGTGCGCCTGTAATCCCAGTGCTTGGGAGGCTGAAAGCAGGAGGATCACTATAAGTCTGATCTATGTAGTGAGACCCTGTAGATCCTATACTAAATGAAAAACAAAAAAAGAAGGATCACAGGATTTTTCAACTTTAAGGTGGTGCCAAATCCTTCAGTAGAGCTGTAGTTTGCATTGTGGATGTGGCTCTTCCCTGAGCTAGTGACTCGGCTAGTGACATACCACATGACGTTCTCCCACAGTGCTCGGCACCGGCAGCAAGCAGCAGCAGTTACACTCTGCAGTGTTGTGTCTCTAAGTCAAGGTTTTTCGCCAGCAAGCTGTATTAAATGCACTTTAGATTTAGGAACAATCCCCAATCAAGAGACAAGGAGTATCCACAGTAATAAATTACTGATTTCCCAATAAAGAAATGAGTTGGTGTATCAAGTGATTTAAGGTTGCATTCTTGGGAGAAGCTAAAGCCTCCCTCTGAAAGCCTCAGGCCAGCTATTTCCTAACAGCCCCTTGAATTCCCACATGACTTCATTTTGTACTTTCCTGGTTAGCAAGAGCTGCTGCATCCCTGAAGAACCTGGGGATCTTGGAGTTTGGAGGGGCTGGTCGGTTCACGCACTCAGCCCCTATCAGATGTGAGTTTCTTCAGTGTCCTCACAGGGGTGATTGCTAATTTCTGCTTGAATGTTCCTGGAAATTGGGGATTGATTGCTTGGATGGGGGAGTCAGTTCCGTTTAAACAGCCCCAGCTGTTTGAAATCTCATTCTCTGTCATGCTCTTTGCTCTTTGCTATGGGGCTAGAGTACCTCTTCTGTGGAATAGATCCCGTTGTGTCCCAAGCTCATTCCTGCACTGCGGCATCCTCTCACTTCTTGTCCTGCAGTAGTAGATACAAGCAGGCATTTTGGAGTTGGAAGACCAGGGTTTGGTCTACCTCTTACCTACTCAACTTGGAAAATGACCTTAATCCTTTTGGCTCCTTCTCTGGCACGGTGTCTGATATTCGACAGCCTTTATTGTTGTTGGTATGTGGTTTAAAAATCTCTTAAACATTTTGTTCCATGTTTTATTCCCTCTCTGAATTAATGTGCTTCTTATAAATGTGTCAGTACTGAGCACGATTACATGCATCCAAGTGGAGTGGTGACATTATCAACTTGTTTAAACTTGTTCGTTTTGGTGCCATCTAAATCACATTTGCTTTTTTTTTTTTTTTTTAAAGAACTTATAATGCATGGAAGACTCATAATAAACTGAAACATGCCAGATTTTTTTCTCATATATTCCTGCTAAACCATCCTATAGTTGATTGCTTAATATATTTCACATATTTTTAATTTATTACTTATATTTCCTTGAAGTGAAGAAACGTCTGCGCGTCATACGATTGACATCTCTGGAGCTAAATAACATACTCTACAATTTCTCAACAATTTTAGTGCATTTATTTTTTTTATTTTTATTTTATTTATTTATTTATTTATTTATTTATTTTTTCAGAACCGGGGATTGAACTCAGACACTTGGGCTTGCCAGGCAAGCGCTTATTCTACTGAGCCATCTCCCCGGCCCTCTCAACAATTTTACATCTACAGTTTTGAGTGTGTGTGTGTGTGTGTGTGTGTGTGTGTGTGTATGCCAAGGATAGAACTCATAATCACATTTTACTCCTCGGAATACTCCTGGAAGATGTACCTTATCTTTATTACTATGACTTGGAAAGCTTAGGCTTGCTAGTAAGATGCCCAAGTACTAAAGTCAGGGCTCAGAGGTACCTGATCCAGACTACCTTTGAAGAAGGAATGAGTTTTTGGGTAAGAGGGGGTAATAAAAGCTTTCTCAAAAGTTAATATTGGAGAGAGGTTTTGTAAGAGGGGTCAAAACAAGTGATTGGAAGGTTGGGAGTACGGAGTGGAGGTGAGGGGAGAGGCAAAGGCAGGAAAAATCTCTCTGAAGAGTAATTTCTTAGACAGATTGGGTTCCTGAGGCTCAGTTGCTCCGTGAGGCTCATCCACAGAGGCTCCTTATCCTGTCAGTAGGGTGGCAGTGGCTCTGTATTATTGTCACATCTCCACATGTAACTGTGGTATGTCACTCGAGCCGCAAACCACAGGCTGAGAGCTGAAGAACTAGTTAATTCAACCAGGGGTCCTTACTGTGGAGAAATGAGTCAGGGAGGTAAGACTAGGAAGGGAGAAGGCACAAAGCAGGCAAAAGGATGATAAATTATGAGAGGAGAAATTTTTTAAAAATTATTTATTTATTTATTTATTTTTTGGTACAGGGTCTCACTATACAGCTCAGACTTGTAGTAATCCTCCTGTCTCAGCCTCCCCAGTGCTGGGATTACAGGTATGTGCCACCACATCTGGTTTCGGTGGCCACATCAGCATGGGGTTGGCATGGCATGTGGTACTGGGTATCAAACCCAGGTCTTTGCACTTGCTAAGCAACGCTTAGAGTACCAAGCTATCTCCCCGGCCCAGGGAGGAGAAAATTTGATGACAGGGAACTGCAGACTACTAAGCAAGAAAGAGGGAACTTGTTTTAAGTCCCTGGGACAGACAGGTAGCTCTGAGTTGGGATTTGCCTGCATCCTCTAAGCCCAGCCTTCCCTCCTTTTAGTCTAAGAAGATTTCCTCAGTGTCCTTACCAGTTTCCCCATCATTACATTTCCATCTGAAAAGGTCTCTGTGGGTTCCACTGCAGCGCCTTCTCCCTGTGCTGTCCTACCTGGCCCACCCTCCTCTGGTTCTCCCCTTCCTGACTTGGTATGAAAATGGCGGACACTCCACAGTTCTCTAATCTTTATTCTCAGTCTGTTAAAACAAATTGTTTTGTCCTGTGCTGGCCAGTGTTGAGCTCAGAAGGGCAGGTGCCAAGCCACAGGCTGGTCCCTGTGGGGTACCATGAAGGGCAAAGGGATCCAGGCCTCAGTTTCATGGAGGAGACACAAGAATGAAACACAAATACAGAACAGTGAGTCAAACCAATACAGCAGAACCCAGATCAGTAGAGCTCTAAGCCCTTCTGGTCACCTCTTCCATCTCTTTCCCATTGGCTTCTTTCTAGCGCCAAGGGCCAGGCCAGTCAGTGTCTAGGTGCCGCTTCTAAGCACCTTAGCAAGATCGCTTTAGGACACTTTGCTTCTGCCACATCTTTCCCTTCCACCAACTTCCTCACAGAGACTAAATGTGCATCAGCTACCTTGCTTCCAACATCCTGGCCACTCAGTGCTTCTAGGCCTAACCATTTCTTCTCTAGTCATTGAACTACATTCACTTAGGAAGAAAAATCCAGGCAGGAATACCAGACTGAGAGGCTTTTACCAAGTTCCAGACATAGTTTGGGCCTGAGGATTCCTGCATCTGGGAGCTGCCCGTCTCCCTAGCTGCCCAACTCGCGGGTGACCCAGAGCACCCGAAGATCCAGGAAATGGTCACTCCGTGACGAAGTCCGAACTTGGCATTCTCTCTGTTTGACTCATGCCCCCGGCCCCAATTGTCATCTCTGCTGTCTCTTTGGCTCTGCATCCCAGCAGAGAGGAGCCCTGGCGGCGCAGCAGCTGCAGCCCTTCACCAAAAGTCCTGCGCACCACCGAAGAAGAGAAGTAGAACAGTAGCGGGTCCAGGGTGGCATTCAGAGAGCTGAACACCACAGCCTCCTCCCGCCACGGGGGGCTTTCCCTTAAGATAAATCCCACCAAATGCGACAAGTTGTAAGGCCCGAAGCACAGCAGGAAGTTGAGCAGGGTCACGACAGCCAGTCCCACGGCTCGCCGCCGCCTCTGGGCCCCCACGTTGGGCTGGGTCAGCATAATCCACACAAAGCGCCAGTAGCAGAAGATGGTGACCACCATGGGGATGAAGAAGAGGACCAAGCACAGCTCCAGCCTCACAGGTAGCACCACGTCTAGCTGCTCTTTCGTGAAGTTCTGATAGCAGGTTACTTCGTTTCCGTCTCTCACTGGCTGGGTTGAGTTCAAGTACTGAACAGCAATCACAAAGGTACAGTGGCCGAAGGACAGAATCCAGGCGACCAGTGCGGCGATCACCCCATATATAGGCCGCCGAGAGAGCTTGTACTGCACGGGGAAGGCCACTCCTAGATAGCGCTCGATGCTGATGCCGGCCAAGAGCCACGTGCTGCAGTAGATGCTGCTGTAGAAGCCGAAACCAGTCAGGGCGCAGACGATCTGAGGCAGGTACCAGCGGAAGTTGGACGCAGCCTCGATGATCCGGAAGGGCAGCAGCAGCAGCAGGAGGAGGTCAGCCATGGTCAGGCTGAGCAGGAGGATGTGCACGGGCGCAGGCTGGGGCTGGCGGACCCGCCCCACGAAGGCCCGCAGCGCCAGGAGGTTGGCAGGGAGGCCGGTGAGGAAGATGAGGATGTAGGCTGTGAGGATCAAGGAGCTGTGCCAGTCCAGCATGATTCTGGAGGGGGACGGAACAGCGCAGAGTCAAGAGGCCCCACTCGCAGCCTGCAGACCGTCCTCCTCCGGGTCAGGACGCAGACATGCTCGCTGGCGCGCTTCCCTTCTTCCCAGCCCAAAGCTTTCTGCTGCCACCACTGCAGAAAGCTCACACCACCTGCCAGAACTGCCCAGAGCAATTATTGACTTTGCCTTGGGCGGGATATTAAGCAGCATTTATTACATTTGCCATCCTGCGTCTCTGGGGGAGACCGATCCTTGGCTCCCCAAGGGAATTCCCCCTCCAGTTTCCCCCGGCCTTTCTCCTACTGGCCCCACAGATACAGGAAGTTACTGTTATCAGTTTCCATCTTGAGCCTGCAAGAGAGGAAGCTTCACAGCTGTGAGAGGGCTGCAAGGGGTGTTCCAGGATAAGGAGGCTGAGAGAACCCAGGCACTGTGGACCCTAGGCTGGCCGTCCCAGCCCCCCACCTACCTCCCTACCCGCCTCTGCTCTTCTCTCCTGCTGCAGAACACAATTGTCCTCCACTTTATTCAACTCTGTTCAAATACTCTGGGATGCTATTAAACAGGGGAATCTGGGGCAGCGTGGGGGGAAGTGTGAGCTAGCATTATGCTTTGGGGCTCATTCCCCAGAGACTATAAAGATGTCCAGGAAAGCTCACATATTGCAGCTGAGCCCCATTCGCCTATAAACAAAAGAACTCTGATTCTTCATGGGGTGACTCAGTTTCCACTGGGCTGGTAACCCTGGCTGCCTACACACATCTGTCCTCTCTGGATGCCCCAGTCAGAGGCTCCCTGCCCCAACAGGATAGCTCCTGCCTCTGGAGTCTGACCCTTGTATTCCCCTTCATCCAGCACTGCCCACAACACCTTTCTGTCCCTGTTGGATCCTGCAATCAAGTCCCAGAGCACAAGCACTCAGTCAGCCATCTTGCCTTGTCTTTGCTCTTGATGGATGGCTTCTGGAGGTTAGTCCTGAAGGCCAGTCTGGTAGCTGAGAAGAAAGAGGAACAGCACCTCAGTTACTGCTGCTGCCCATTCACACAGGACAGCTGCATGGGGCCTGGCTGGTGAAAAGCTTTTATACCCTGAGGTCATGTGACCAGGCCAGAGGCAAGAAGCACTGTTTCCTCCCAAACTCCAGCATAGTATAGGGCCTCCAAGTCTCCATTCTCCCTGGAGAGCCTCTCTCTGACTTCCAAACACAGATTTTTCTGTCCTGACTTCCTGTTTGTTTTTTTTATTTTAACCCCAGTCTTTTTTTTTTTTTTTTAAATGAGTCAAATCTCTTCTTTTTTCTTTACTAGGCATTTTCTCCTGTTAGCACCTACAATGTCAATTTCATTATCAGAAAAGAGGTTTCCTGCTTCCTTTTTACTCTTTAGCTTCTTTTCTGTGTGTATGGTCTCCTGCCTTCCTCCCTAACAATTTTCCTGTGCCTCTCAAATGAAGCAGATTGGGTCTAGGATCCTAGCTTCTGTCTTATGATGGTAGAAATAGCATGGGATTTAAGGTCAGGCAGATGTCGGCTCAAATCCAAATCCCTTTATTAGGGCTCTGGAGCAGATCAATTTTCTGAACTTTTGTTTCCTTTTCTGTCAGGCGAGCATGGGAATATTAACCTCACAGGATTTCTGAAAGGACTTGGTGAGACTGCAGATACAAAGTGCAGGGTCTGGGATTTAGCATTTAGTGGATGTCCTTAATCTCATCCTCCTCCCACAGACCAAGAGCCATTTGGTAAAATAGCTGGAGGCTCAGTTGTGCCATCATACTGGGAAAATGTTAGGAATCTAGAAGACCCAAGCTTAGATGCCCGTGCGGCTCCTCACAGGGATGTGACACCCAGCACTGGCCTTTGCCCTCTTACGTTCCCTCCCTCTTGAGATGAGGTACTCTTGTCCTTTCCCCTCTTTTTCCCTCTCTGGTCTACTTAGAGGTCTAGGTTAGAAGCTTCTGAGTCCTTTTACAATATGCACCCGAGGGGCTGGGGAGATGGCTCATTAGGATAAGCGCTTGACTGGCAAACGCAAGGATCTGAGTTCAATCCCCGGTTCTGAAAAAAAAAAAAAAAACAAAAACAATACGCACCCGAGAATTCAGGGGTGGTGGTCCAGGCCTGCAATTCCAGCACTCAAGAGGATGAAACAAGAGGACTGCTGTGAGTTTGATACCAACCTGGGCTACGTGGTAAGGCCAGCCTGAACTATACAAGCAGATCCTGTCTCTAAAAACAAAGCAAACCAATAAATAAGGCAATATACACCCAAGGAAATAAAGACAGTCACAGCAGGGTTCTCTGTTCCTTACTTTTGTGGTGCACAGGATGAAGCCCAGGGCCCTGTGCATGCTAGGCACACCCTCCACCCCTGAACCATAGCCCCCATTTTCCTCCTGACCTAGGGAAGGGGTATCTCTTTTGCCATCTGGGGCCTGGCCTCTCCTTACAGAATCTCCAATCTTTCCCTAAAACATGTTGATTCTCTGTTTCTTATCCATCCATTGCTGTTCTCTGTGGCCTAGAACCTGGGATTCAGAGACCTGATGGTTAGCCTTTATTCTCTTCAGCTCTTCTCTCTTCTAGAACTAAGGAGTTTTACCTCTTCTTTTTCTCAGCACACACAGGCACTTTCCAGATACACAGGGCAGATAGAGGGACCATTCTGTTGCTTACCACCAAATTCACTTGTGTCATTCTGCTTTTATGATTTTCTATAAATATTCATGAGGATCTGGATTGAAATGCAAACAGAAGCTTACTGGAAAGTGAGTACTGAGGAGAAGAAGCTGCCTATCGGTTCTTCCCCTCCATCCCCACCAAGCCCCGTGACTTCCTCTGTCATAAAAGCGTGTGGGGTTTTTTGGGGAGATGTCACTCTGCTAAGTTTGATGTAGCTACAAAGGTAACATAACAAAGGAAACTTGAACTTATGATTCAAAATGCCATCTATGTCACAGGAAAAGGAAATACAATCTTGGGATGAATTCGACAGGTAAGATTTCACAAAAGTCATAGGTTTACAATGCCCTCCAAGTCCAATTTCTTATTATCAGGACAACTTGGCCTAATAATAATAATACTAATAATAATGAATAATAGGAAATTAGACTGATTAAAGTTCTTTAGCATCATATTCGTGTCCGTATTTCTTAGTCACCCTCAATCTATTCTAATCTGCATGCTGGCTTTATCTCTCCATAGGACCTTCTCTTCATAAGGTTAGCAGTGACTTCTGTGTGACTAAATCCAGTGGACTTTTTTAAAAAAATTTTTATTTATTTACTTATTTCTGTGTGTGTGTGTGTGTGTGTGTGTGGCCAGCTCAGCCCACCAGGGGGCGGGGCTGGCTGGCATGTGGTGCTGGGGGATTGAACTGTAGTCCCTGTGCTTTGCTAAGCTTGTTCTAAGTAGATACTTTAGACCACTGAGCCATCTCACCAGCCCCCAGTGGACTTTTTTTCTTATTCAATTAATATATAATTTCTTTTCTTTTTTCTTTTTTTTTTTTGGTGGAACCGGGGATTGAACTCAGGCCCTTGCACTTGCCAGGGAAGTGCTTATTCCACTGAGCCATCTCCCCAGCCTGATATATAATTTCTTTTTTTTTTTTTTTTGGCAGAACCAGGGATTGAACTCAGATCCTTGTGTTTGTCAGTCAAGCGCTTATCCTACTGAGCCATCTCCCCGGCCCCTATAATTTCTTAAAACATCCTTTTCCCATGGATTTGGGGACATTGGGCCCTTCTGGTCTCCCTCTCTTTCCTTTGGTCACTTCTTAATTGCCTTCACTAGCTCACCTTAACCCACTCATCCCCTCAATGTTGGAGCTCTGTAAAATCTAGTTCTAGGCCCAGGTTGATGGCATGTGCCTGTAATCCCAGCCAGCTAGGAGGCTGAGGCAGGAAGACTGTAAGTCTGAGACCAGTGTGGACAACTTAGTGAGACCTTATCTCAAAAGAAATTTTTTTAAAAGGGTCTGGGACTGGGAATGCAAGAACTGTAGCTCAGTGGCAGACCAGGCACAGGCCTTGGATTCATTCCTCAGTACAACAACAGCAGCAGCAGCAACAGCAGCAACAACAGCAACAGCTATAAACTTTTTTGTTTTTTTAAAATGTATTTGGTTGTTGCAGGGTCTTGCTATGCAGCTTGGACTCATGGCGATCCTCCTGCTTTCAGCCTCCCCAGTGCTGGGATTATAGGTATGGGACACTAAACCCGGACTCTGGGCAGTTCAGCCTGCCATAGGGGCAGGCCTGGCACAGCTTGTGGCGCTGTGGATCAAACTGTGGTCCCTGCACTTGCCTAAGCTGATGCTTTAGTCCGCTGAGCTATCTCATTGGCCTAACAGCTATAAACTGGAGTCAAGAGTCTCTCCTGTTTCCATCCTCTGTGCTTGTCCTGCTTAGTCCCAGGAACGTCACATGTCTCTCCACTTCTTTAGGTCTTTAATTTCCTTTGGCAATGCTGCCTCGTTTTTATCACAGAGGTTTTATATGTCTTTTCTTCCGTTGATTCTGAAATATTTTGAAAGTGATTGCAAATTTATTTTTTAAATTTTATTTTCTTCTTGCTTGCTATTCTCATTAACAACTTCTTCTTCTTCTTCTTCTTCTTCTTCTTCTTCTTCTTCTTCTTCTTCTTCTTCTTCTTCTTCTTCT
>NW_004524659.1:6174850-6175944 GCF_000260255.1 Octodon degus
TGCTTTAGACCACTGAGCCATCTCACCAGCCCCTTAATTTATTTATTTTTGAGACAGGATCTCGTTATGCAATTCAAGCTGGTCTTGTGCTCACTTTTTATAGTCCCCAGGCTAGTCTCAAACTTGCAGAGATCCTCCTGTCTCAACCTCCCGAGTGCTGGGATTACAGGTGTTTGCCACCACACATGGTTCCAGGCCACATGGTGAGTCCCCGCGTCCTGGGCTGAGAGGGCGTACCCAGGCATCTGGGGCCAAGACTACACGGCATGTGGGACCACAGACCCAACTTGTGTCCTTGTCTGGGAGTTGATAAACCACGTAGGTGTTTACGCCTCTGACCTATCTCCCCAGCCCCCGTAATACATTTATTACAGTGAGAATTTGTGTTAAATGGACATAAAGCCATTCAACGACAGCCCATTACATCAGAGAGCTTTGCCCTTTTGCTTACCACTGTATTCCTGGGGCCTGGCCCAGAGCCTGATGTCACCTTGGCACTTTGTAACAATTTCCTGGATGACAGAAATGGATGGACAAATGGAAGAAGTAGAGGCAGATGGGGGGAGGCCAGTTTTCAAAACCTCAGAGGTATTTGTCCTTAGAAGCTTCATTTATCTTCTTCTGGGAGTTGATAAAAAATTCCAGCTAATAATTACTTGAGAACTCTTGCGGATGAAAACACTCCCCTCTAAAAAGCCATGGGAATCTTTCTCCATGGTCAATACTGATTATTCAGGTAAATGTACACTTAGCATATAGATTCTCCTTGCTAAATAATGGGAAGGTAAAAATAGGAGATGTTATACAATAAAGGAAAATAATGCATTTCACCCACTGTGGTATGAACAATAAATAGTTATCACTTCATTCATTCATTCAATCACTCAATAAATCAGTCTACCCCTAGGACAGTAGTGGCAAGCCTATGGTGTGCATGCCAGAACAGGCCATTCGTACCTCTGAAAGCTCTAAAGTGGCCACCATCACTGCCCTGGGATGTGCCAGGATCTATGCCAGGCACTTGAGATCCCAAGGTCTGATTGAGAGACATGGTTTCTCAGTTAGACATTATGTTCTATCAAGAGAGCTATGGG
>NW_004524659.1:6176107-6187403 GCF_000260255.1 Octodon degus
GGGGCCGGGGAGATGGCTTAGTGGAATAAGCCCTCCCCTGCAAGTGCAAGGACCTGAGTTCAATTCCCAGTTCCGCAAAAAAAAAAAAGAGAGAGAGAGAGAGAGAGCAAGAGAGCTAGACAATAAACAAGGAAAAGAGCACAGGGGCACTCACAGGGTGATGTGCAATATGGAGGAGAGAAGCAACGTGATGGGAAGGGGAGGGTGGTCAGGGGCCAGTGAGGTTTCATGAGTCGGGGGCTCGAGAGCCATCTGGAAGCTTGCTGAGGAGCTGAATTCTGAGCAGGGGCTACAAAACCATGACCAAGGTCAAAGGACCATGTACAAGGCAGAGAGGTCTCTATGTGGCAGGATCAGAGGCCCAAGCAGTGGGAAGCCACGTGGGGCCCTAAGAGAGATGCGCAGTGTGATTTTGATTGTAGTCCTCTTTTATGTGAAGAAGGTCTCCAGAGGGCTGAATCGGAAGCAGTTCTGCTAGGGAGGTTCCCTGCCTACCTGCGTGATGATGGGGATGAGGGAGAGCGTAGCGGTGGATGGAGAGATGGTCATGCAGGATGCAGGGTACCTACCTTTAAATAGACAACAATAAACAAAGGATGGAGAAACGGAATTCTCCCAGGAAAGAAAGAAGATGATTCAAGGCCACACGCTCAAATGGATTCTGAGATTTTTGTCGCTTCCTCTTCCAAGCAGCTCAATCTGCTTCCGCGTGTGTATTGATCGCTGTAAGCCTCTGCAGTGGCTTCACAAAGGCAGATCACTCTACCATGGAGGTGGCAGCTTATGCCCTCTGGCATGTGTACATTCTCCGTGGTTGCTGCTTGAGCAGTCTTTCCTCTCTCTGTCCTTCGAACAGTGCTGGCCTCTGACTCTGCAGCCTTCACACAACGCTTCCGCAGTGCTGCAGAAATAAAGAGAAGCATCTCAGAGTGGCATCTCGGGAGTACGCTTGGGACTATGCCTCTAGAGTGGGCATCTGGAAGTGACAACCACACTCTGCTGGTCACCAGAGCCCAGCCTCCCTCTGCAGAGACCTCCCTTCTTCACGCTCCATTTACTTGCTTCCTGTGAATGGCACCACCCCTGGCCGATAAGACTAGCTGTGATGGCTGTGTAATGGCCCCCTCAAAAGTTCTTTACACTCTAGAATCTGGGAATGCTCCTCCTTTATATGGTGGCAAAAAGGACTTTGTAGATGTGGTTATGAACTTGAGATGGGGAGACGATCCTGATGGCCCTGAGTGGAATTATAAATGTTCTTGTAAGAAGGAGGCAGAGAGATTCAGACAGAAGAGTAGAAGATGATGAGATTGTGGAGGCAGATATGGAGTGACGTGGCCACAAGCCAAGGAATGGCAGCAGCCACCGGAAGCTGGAAAAGGCAAGGAATGAATTTTCCCCTAGAGCCTCCAGAAGAAGGGATGGCCCTGCTAACACCTTGTGCTCCATCCTACCCAAACCCTTGGCCTGAGTCACCCCAAAAGTGAAAGCAAGGAAGTTCCCATAGTTACCCAACTGTCTTGATGTGGGCCAGCTGAGATTTCAAAGAAACAATGACTAACTCTCAGCGGGCCAGGCCACAGAATCTATTCTGGAAACTCACTTTCAGAGTAGCTGTGCTCTCCTTGTGATAGACAAGAGAAAGGAATGTTTTACTTAGATGTGAGAGGGAGAAGTACTGGGCTTAGAAGGAAGTTTAAGGAATTTGTCTTGGGGATGAAGCCATTTTCCTTCAGTGTTCTGAGCCATGACTTGCACACCTCTATCAGTACCTGGGAATGTTCAAGGTCCTGGCTTTGGTCCCTGCAGGGAAAACATGCTGCTTGGGGAGGTCACAGGTTGGTCACGGTGCTCTAAGTCTGCAAGGTCAGCAGTGAGAAAGAGTGCACGTGGAGAGACCTACACCTTCGTTGCAGGCCAGTGACAGGGACTTCAGATTTCTGGCTTCTGGAACTACGGAATAATAAATTTCTGTTCTAGGTAGGTGTGGAGACGTGTACCTGTGATCCCCGCAGTTTGGGAGGCAGAGGCAAGGAAGTTTGCAAATCTGAGCCCTACCTGGAAAAGTTAGACAGACCATCTCAAAACAAAAATTAAGAAAGGGCTGGAGATGTAGCTCAGTGCAAAGACTCTGGGTTCAACTCTCAGTAACACACACACACATATACACACGAGAAATAAAATTATGAAGTCATGAAAAACGTGAAGGAATCTTTTTTTTTTTTTTTGGCGGAACTGGGTATTGAACTCTGATCCTTGCATTTGCCAGTCAAGCGCTTATCCTACTGAGCCATCCCCCAGCCCTAAATGGAATAAGGGTTTGATTTATTTATTTATTTATTTATTTATTTATTTATTTATTTATTTTTGCTCCGAATGCCCTGAGGGGTGGTTTGGCTGGCTGGAGTGTTGTGGGGATCGAACTACAGCAACCTGAGGCTGACAGCTTTGTGGAAGCAGCCACTTAAAGAACTGAGGTAAGGCCAGGCCCCTCGTGAAGGAATCTTAAACACATATTGTAAGTGAAAAAAGCCAATCTGAAAAGGTTACATTTATGTAGCATTCTGGTTCACTGATTGCTTGAACAGAATAAGAGATAAACCAAGCACAGAGGATTTTTAGGGCAACAAAACTCTTCTAAGGGCTGGGGATGTAGCTCAGCAGCATAAGTGCCTGCCTGGCAAGTACAAGGTCCTGTGTTCGATCCCCAGTACTGAAAAAAACAAAACAAAACAAAACAAAACTTTTCTGTATGACACTACAGTTGTGAATACATGTTCTTACACACTTACCAAGAGGCACAATGGGCTGTGTATAGCAATGTACCCTGTAATGCCAGCACTCTGGGAGGCTGAGGCAGGAAGATTACAAGTTTAAACCCTTGCTGAACAGCTAAGTGAGACCCTATCTCAAAATAAAGCATAGAAAGGCACTGAATTCAATCTTCATTATCTGGGGGAATAAAACCCATAAATACATCTTTATTATTTTAAGCCACCAAGTTTGTGGCAGCTTGCAACAGCAGATGTAGGAAACCAGCATGTCAGCCGACACTTACTGCCCATTCTGTGACATCATGTGCCAGGTCCCACACCAAGATCCTATACAGATAAACTCATTTAACCCTTAAAATATGCTCTGGGTTGGGCTGGGCATATAGCTCAGTGGTACAAGTGCCTGCCTGGCAAGTGCAAGGTGCTGAGTTTGATTTCCTGTACCTTCCAAAAAAAAAAAAAAAAAAATCTCTGGATTTGGCACACTTGTCCCCTTTTACAGATGAGGAAACTGAGGTGTGGAGAGGTTGTTAGGTAATGTACCTGAAGCCTCATCTGTTAAGTGGAGGACTGAACTCTGAATTTGGGACTTGAATGTAGAATTTAGGGTCCTCACACGACACTGAGCTCCCCACTGTCCTGGGAGGGCCCCTGATAACGGAGGAGGAGACAAGAGCCCAGGCGCTTGTAGAGTCCCAAGCTTTGCTGCCAGCGGGTCCTCTGGTTCCCCAACAGCACTGGGCATGACCTTCCGCCCCAGGATCCCAGGGTCCAGACACTCTCGCACTTTTTTACGCAGACACTGCAGCGCCTGCTCTGCTCCCAGATCCCAGACAGGATGACTTTCCATTCCTCCTCCCTCCCCTTCTCCAAACACTTTGGATACACAAGGAATAGAGAGAAGACAGCATCAGCCGTTTCTCTCTACCCAGGTTACTGGATCATTTAGCTTTTATGGTTTCCATAAATGTTTATAAGGATCTGAATTTGCCTGTGAAACAGAACTAAGAACTGGGGGGGGGGGGGCTGCTCCTGGAGCCCAGGAGAGGTCCTCTGACCATTCGCTTCCTCCTGTCCCCCTTCTCCATCTGCTGTCGGTGCCCAGCTGCTCTGCAGACCAGAAAGGGGCCTTAAGAGCCCCACCCTCTAAATACACAGGGCTTCCGGGCCAGACCCCCGGGCAGGTTTCACGGTTTACGCCACCTTGGAAGAGGCCCGAAACCAGCTGCTCGCTTCCCTGGCTGCCTGTCCACGTTGACCTTGAGCAAAGGAGGAGAGGCAGGAGTTCTGCAGATTCCAGGAGGCGAACCTGCTGGGTCAGGTGCTGGCCGATCCCTAAAAGGTGAGCTCAGCTGGGGGCAGAACTGGTCCCTCCGCTTTTCTTTCCCATGGCAACGCCCTCTGTTTTCCTCCATTGCGAGTCATTTTCTGCTTGTAGTTGTAACATTTCTGGAGCTACCAAGGCTCCCTGTTTCAGTGTGCAGAATCCTAGGCAACTTGAATTAGGCCACTGATTCTCCAGAGGCAGGAAGAGGGGATCAGAAACTCCTAGGCTTGTGCTTGGGGGAGGAGAGAGCCTACGCATGGTTCAAGAATGCCAGGCTGCTTGTAATCCCAACACAGAGAGGCTGAGGCAGGAGGATGACAAGTTCAGCCCAGCGGGGACAACTTTGTGAAACTTGGTCTCAAATTGAAAAATAAAATAAGGACTGGAGATGTAGCACAGTGAAAAAGCCCTGGATTCAATCCCTAGTGCTGGAAAGAAAAGACAATGCTAGGAAATTTTTGAGGAGAAGGAGAAGCCCCAGTTCTCTCAGTATAAGCTGAAAGTAAAATTTGTGTTTACAAAAACAGGAACTGGTTAGATAGATTGAGAAACATTGTGCAGTTGGTGTAATCCTTTAAGACGGGTGGTCAGGCACGTTTAGATAAACCAAGAGCCTCAGTACACAGTGCTCTCCACCAGTGGGGGTTCACACACCCCACGGGGCGCTGTGTGCAGTGCAGAGGGCATGGGAGCGTGCAGAGGAGGGTTGTAGTTTGGAGGCTCCGGCAGTGGTCCCATTTTCTTTTCCCTGGGTCTTTGCTGAACTGTAATCTGAAGCCACAAAAAATTAGCACCCGAAGTCCCCTTCTGGGTGGAAAAGCCTTTGACATTTACCAAGATAAAAGCCACTTATCTAAGTTAGGGATTGTCCCAAATGCAAACACCGAAGGTTTAAGTGCAGAGATTTGTTTTGCTCCCGTAACCTGAAGGCAGTAGGTTCCACTGGCTTGTGTGGCTGCCCAGGACCAGGTGGGGGTCTGCTACCCTTCTTGTGTCACCTTCCCCAGACTTTGATTTTGGAAGGCTTTTCTCTCTCTCTCTCTCTCTCTCTCTCTCTCTCTCTCTCTCTCTCTTTCTTTCTTTTTTCCTCTCTTCTTTCTTTCACAGCACTAGGGATTGAGCACATTGCACTGAGCTACATCCCCAGCCCTCTTTTTAATTTTGAGACAGGGTCTCACTGAGTTACTAATTTCCCCAGGCTGGCTAAAATTGCAATTCTCCTGCCTCAACTTCCCAGAGGAATTACAGGCCCTGGGCCATCATACTTTGCAAAAGGGATCCACATTTGGAGCAGAAAAATAAGGGTAGGGAGAAACAAAATAAGAGACGCAGGAGAGCTGCATCTATTCCTCTCTTAAATCAAGAAAATGATAGCTTGAGTAAAAGCCGCACACAGGGGACTTCTGCTAGCTTGTCACTGTCTCCTGCCAACTCCCAGCTGTAAGAATCTGGGAAAGTGAATTTTCATTGAGCACATTGCCAACTTGGCAAAGCGGGGTCCAGTTAGTAGGGAAAAGGGAAAGGATCCCCAAGTTATATAAACCTTGAATAGCAAACACGAGGAGCAAAAATCTCTGGGGCTAAAGTACATAAAATGCTGTAAGACTTTAAATTTTTTATAAATTGCCATTACTAATGTACAATATGCAGAAAATAAAGCCCACCAATCTTAGGGATCGTGTGGATATTTACCAAATCTGTACTACATTTGTGTAGCCACCACCCACATCCAGATATAAACTTGTTTTTGGTGCCCCTTTCCTTTGGCAACCCCCCAAACCACTGTTCTGACTTCTGCTACACTGAGAAGGGGATTTACCACCTTAGGTGTTAGACTTTTTTTTTTTTTTTTTTTTTTTTTGTGGAACCGGGGATTGAACTCAGGCCCTTGCGCTCGCCAGGGAAGCGCTTATTCCACTGAGCCATCTCCCGGGCCCCCTAGGTGTTAGAGAAGAAGAGGTGAGGTGTGGAGGGGAAGAAGAGGGAGGCAGAGTGAGAGCTCCAGACCTCATTGTCTTTTGCCACTCCTGCTGCTTCCTTCCTTAAGTTATTCTAATTCCCTCCACACCTCCTCTTCCTCAAATGGCACCAGAAGCTGAGGTGAACTTGCTAATTTCATTTTCTCTGATGTGGTTCTGTGTGGAAGGTTCTAGTCAGTGAGAGCTGGGTTTGCTGGCTGTGATAGAACAAGCCCAAGTAATAGTGCTGTACGTGAGGTTGAAGTCTGCTCTTCTGCCACATTCAGCAGAAACAGTCTGCAGGGATGCAGTGTGAGCAGCCCTGGACTGTCTCTGGCAGCCCCAGGAGAACCCAAAAGGCCCATGACCCTTCTGGGCCCCTGCTCTACAAATCCTAAGATGGCCCTGGCCCTCACAGTTACTCCAAAATGGAAGCTGAAGCCCCAACCATCACATCTCTATTCTTGGAAACAGAATGGAAAAAAGAGGAGAAGAAACACTCACCCCTTCTCATTTTGAGAGATTTCTCAGACCTTCCAGTTCTGCTAAGAATACATTGGCAAGAGCTTATGCAAATGGCTGTACCTTGCCCCAAAGGAGCCTGGGTGTGTTGTTCAGTTAGAAATCAGGCTTTAGAAAGAGTTAGGTGCAGAAGCTGGGAGTCCCTTCCAAACTACACTTTTGCAGGGGAACCTTCCCGCCCAGATTCTGTATCCCCAGAGGCCTCCTGTGCACTTCAGGAAACCCGGATCCTGCTTACCCCATCCACTCTGGGCTTCTCAGGAAAATGGGAGGATTTCCTGGCAGATGAGAGAGAATGCACCACCCAGAGCAGGGCAGCCAGGCTGCTGTCAGACTCCCCAGCTCTGGGAGTGTCTTAGCATCGGATGTACATGTTCTAAGCCAAGTTCTATTAACTGCAGTCAGTTTGGCCTCAGGGACAGAAAATTAGATAGGAGCATTTTGTTGAGGGCCACACCAGCCAGCTATAATTAGGCGAAATTGAGATTATGTGTATTTGTATTTTCTCTGACACTAGGACCACTTACTTTTCAATGTGAGAACTCACTCAGTCACAGCCAGGAATAGGGGATGACAGAATCCCGGAGGACACTGCCAAAGCAGCTGCCTCCCTGCGTGGTAGAGGGTCGGGTGTCTGTGTGGACCCACCAGTCCTTCAGTGCCAGTCCAGCCAAGAGTCATGAGCCACAGTGGACACCACTGCAGAAGCAGAGGCAACAGCAGGCAGGGGGAGAGTTTTTCTCAGAGCATCAGAAAGGGGTCAGGGCCTCCGGGCCTTGGAAGCGTGGGAGTGGTGGGTCTGGTCACCCTCAGCTGAGGACAGGGTGAGGCTGCTGGACTTGTCGGGAGTGATGAGAAATCTGGAAGCATGTGAGGCTCTCTGAGAATGTTCTGCCTGAGTTGAGGAGAACTAGGGTTGCTAGGCTCCTCTCTGGTGTTTTGTGCCTTTTCACCAGGTTTTACCTATTGAGCAGTTCACTTCTTTGAAATGCCTGTTAGTGCCTCTGTTCTTGCTCCACAGTCAAATGATCTACCAGCCAGATTTTCCATCCTGTGTCTCTTGGACACCTGCTTCGGCTCCCTACTTACCTCGATCTTTCTTCTTTCCCCAAGTACTCTCTCTGGACAAGAGGAGCTATTACAGGATTTTGAGGCTTTGGAAGTGACCTCCAACCACATGAAGTGACAGCTGACATGACAACCTGTGAGTTGTACCAATGCTCAGTCCTATCTTCCTGTTACAGACCCCTGCTGGGCTCTGCTGAGCAGATGCACTGGGTTTGAGGGAAGCCAGGAATGTGCCAGCTCTCTCGTCACACAGTGCCTTCTGGCCACGTAGATGTCACATGTGCAGAGTCTCCTGTCCTATGGTCACGGCCCAGACCTCCAGGCTGCCCCCCTGGCTCTGACTGGCTAGGCTGACCACACATGCCCATAGCAGAGCCCAGGCCCAGGGTCAGGGGAGCCATGGAAAGAGAAGACAAGAGCAAGTTCCCACGCACAGGAGGAGGAAATTCTGTGTCATTATGGTGAGATGGGGGTGCAGTGCTGTTCCCAGGCTGCACTAGGGTAGGGGCCTTTCTCCCTCCCTCTGGACAGCATACTGGGACATTCATGATGACAGTGACCTTGTAATGGTCTACAGTAGCCACTCCTTTCCCTGTTTCCTGAAACTCACAAAAGTCTTTGCTTTTTTATTTTTTGAGACCTGGTCTCACTAAGTTGCTAAGTTGTCCAGGGCTGCCTCAAGCTTGAGGTCCTTCAGCTTCAACCCCTCAGGGAGCTGAAGTGACAGGTAGGCAGCAATGTGTCTCACTGGCCTGGACGAGGGTAGGCATAGCTATGCGGCATCCTCTCTGGCCTGGCAGCAGTGCTGACTGTGCCTCTGCCGCCATTCATAATCACACCCATCCTCTTTTCCTCACCACCCCTCCCCATCAGATTGTCCCCACCAGTGGTACCTTCCAGAGCCTCCCCCAGGACCTGGCATTCCTCTAGGTCAGAGTGCTTGGGTGGTAAAGGTCTGTCCACACAATATCCAGGTAAAACTCCTCAGGGTTCTGTCAAAAGGACAGGCCTAAGCCAGGCATGCTTGTGCATGGACACCTGTAATCCCAGTACTCTGGGAGGGTGAGGCAAGGGGATCATAAGTGCAAGCCCAGGGGGCCTGGCCGTAGCTCAGTCCTTTAAGTGGCTGCTTCCACAAAGCTGTCAGCCTCAGGTTGCTGGAGTTTGAACCTCACAACTCTCCTGCTGGCCAAAAGTGCCCTGAAGGCATTCGAAGAACAAAAAAAAAAAAAAAAAAAAAAAAAAAAAAAAATCCTTATAAGTGCAAGCCCAGCCTGGGCAACCTCGTGACTGTGCAACACTTTGCCTTAAAATGAAGAATTTTAAAAAGAGCTGGGGAGTTCCTGGAAAGCACAAGGTTCTGAGTTTGATCCCTGGTACCAAATCTCTCCTAAAAAATTGCCAAAAAAAAAAAAAAAAAAAAAAAAAAAAGCTGTGGAGGCAGCTCAGTGTGATAGTCTTGGATTCAATCCCCAAATCCCAAGTATGAAAAATATGAAAAAGCCAGTGTGTGCCTTGACTACTAGTCTTTCAAAGGGACAGAGGACATCTGTCTTCATAGGAGCCACTTGTCATGGATGAGAAGAATAGGTGAGATTTTCAAAGCCAGGTCCACAGCCCAATTTCTCCCCAAATCCCTGCCTGTACGAACCTGATTGCTCACCTTCAGAAATCCAAGTTAGGATCTCTCCCCGGCCTCCATTTACATCTGGAGCCCTCACAATACACTCCTCTGGAGATTCTTTCCCGCCATTTTCTCTCACTCCCCAGTGATGCCAGGCTTCTGCCCCCAGTTCTTTCTTCATCTCCCACCCTTTTCATTCCCTACCGCTTTCCTGGACTTCATCAAGTTCCTGTCCCTTCTCCCAGCATGATCCAGCCAGAAAAGGTTAACATCCCTGGGTTTGTGTCACCTTTCAGAAAAACTTGCCCTGTTGACCTTCAGGGCCACAGGCTCCCACCAGCCCAGAAAAGTGTCCTGAGCCAGGTGGCCCCCTGTGGCCCATGAGGTCTGAGGGCTCAGGCTCTGCTCTTCACTCTTCTCATGCACAGCCCGTTGTTCAGGTGTTCTCTGCCAGGCCCCTGTGCCCCCTCCTCTCTTCTCACCTGGGACTTCTCTCTGAGCCTTCACGGATGCTCCTGAGAGCCCTCAGGCCAGTAACTGGGGCATCGTCAGCCCAATCACGCAGCTCCATTCCTCCACCAATGAGCAGGTTTAGGGCATTGAACAAAGAAGCAGGTGCGTTCTCACCTTTATGGAATTTACTTTCTAGGTGGTGGGAGGGATGAGAACACACAATAGTATCTGCACGGGTATAAACAGTAATTTATTGTCATGGTGTGTTCCACAAACAACATAAAACAGGAAGATATAATAGTCATGAGAAGGGGGTTGGTGTGTTTTAACCGGATGGCAGAGAAGGGTTCTCTGAACAGTGACATTTGAGCCCAGGCCTAAAGGAGCTCTCCAGATGAAGCTCTGGAGGAGGACACGGGGCAGACACTCCTTCATGCAAAGGCCCTGAGGCAGCACAAGGCTGCGTGTGAGGGACGAATGGGGCTTTGCATGTTCTAGGCAAGCACTGATTCTTTCAATGAGCTACACCCCAGTCCCTGACTAGTGACTTAAACAGCCCCATGGTGAGAGGGTGTCTTCCTGCTCCTACATCAGTCTGAGCACATGTCTTCCTCCCAGCCATCAGGGGAATCCTGAAATGATTCAGGAAACCATTCTAGAAGCCATTTGTCCCATTTGGTCATGTGTCCTTCCATTCTTTCTGTCTCCAGGCCTCCTTGCCATCCCTCATGAGCCAGTTTCTAGATCAGTCTAAAAGTTCTTTGCGTCTCTTGGCAGACTACATTGGCACTACTTCACTTCTATTGTTTCCTTAGATGTACATGACATTCGGATTTGAGCGCACACCACAAACGTCCTGCCAAGGAAATGCTGGGGACAGAAGTACTGCTTTTCTTCTTGAGCTCTTTCTTACCCCATTGCCTATCTATTCTTGACATACTAAAGTGACTACAGACCATGAATATGACTGAGGACTGGGGGCAGAAGTCAAGCCTGTGGTCCCCCTGGCCCTTAGGCCCCTGAAGTTCCCTCCTTTCCGCTCGGGCCACCTGGAGGTATCCACGTTGTGCTCCTGTCCAGGCAATGAGCTGAATAAGCAGGATGAGGAGGAAGAGCTCCAGGCCTGAGAGTCCTTCCTGTTTTCCGGCTCACCTCACCTCTTTCCCCCTTTTACAATTCTCCTGTCCGATAAGCTCTTGTAAAAGTCAAGTTTCCGTGACGCATCGGGCCCCTGTCTGGGGTGTGTGTCTCCCCAGGATTTCCTGGGGAACTGTCCTGAAAATGACTCCAGCTGGTCTTCTAAATATTCAGGAAATTTTATACAGGGTGGTGTTTGTTTCCCAGTCCTATCAACCCATCCTCTTTAAACAGATAGCAATGAGACAGTTTCAAATCAAATCGGAAGTACAGTTTCAACAAATAATACACTGCATATGTTCTTCTTAGTGGTTAATTGCTGTACAAGATGCGGACTTCTGATCCTATTTACAAACACCATTAGAACAAATCATTCTATTCATTAAGAGAAGGCAACTATATATCTATCCCAACCATGTTGAATACACAGATA
>NW_004524659.1:6196105-6206937 GCF_000260255.1 Octodon degus
GCCCACGCTGTGCCTGGGCTGGGACTGGTCCCGCCGGCGCAGGGTAGCAGGAAGCTCTCCACACACTCACCGGACCTGGGCTAGGACTGGGTCTCCCATCCTCTTTAAAAGAAGAGAGTGAGAGGCCATATCTGGGTAGAGAAAGCTCATGAGACAGGACCGAGTCAGTACCAGGAAGATGCACATAGACATTGTTCGTTTCATGACCAAGTTCTGTTCCTGCAATTAGATTGTTATATGAATGGCTCACTAAGCGAGGAATTGTAGATAGTATTGTATGCCTGTTATAATGTTCAGAACAAAGAAATGGTTGAAGGAGCCTCCAACTCGATGACTTGGCTTTTATTTGCATCACTCTGACATGCAGTATTGTAATATGTAACAGAACCAAAAGCTACAGCACAAAAAAAAAAAAAAAAAAAAAAAAAAAAAAAAAAAAAAAAGCTACAGCACAGTACTGCACAGAGCCGTCAGCAAAAATACAGTGTGGTATAAACAAGGTGCACTGTACAAAAGAAAACCCCGAAACTCTGTAAGTGAGATATACAGAACTGGAAAAAAATGTACAAGTTGTAAAGTTGAGTGGTGCATTGTAAATTCAAACAGCATGCCTTGGTAAGTCTAAACGGTCATTCAACAAATCCTTAAATGAGGAATATTTATATTTAACATAACTGTACATTTTTTTAAAAAACAACAAGAAACAGTTGTTTTCATGATACAAACCAGTGAGTCTGAGCTTTTGGATTATTTTTACTTAGAGATTCAGTCGAGGTTCTGGAGGAGGTAAGTGGGCATTTCAAGCCTCTGTCGAAGTACAGTTTTTTTTTTTTTTTTTTGGTATCTGGAATTAAACTCAGGATCTTGCACTTACCAGGCAAGCACTATGCCACTGAGCTATATCGCAGTTCCCATCCAAGCCCATCTCAAACAAAGAAAGGAGCTGCGCCAGAAGGTCTTTAGG
Organism: Octodon degus; assembly: GCF_000260255.1. Lineage (NCBI taxonomy): Eukaryota > Metazoa > Chordata > Mammalia > Rodentia > Octodontidae > Octodon > Octodon degus. The sequence continues at coordinate 6,197,070 of NW_004524659.1, forward strand.
GCAAGCAGGTTTCAAGCCCCTTCTGCAATGCAGATTCTGTCCCCTTTCTGTCCTGGTGCAGCACCTCCCTAGTCAGCAGAGCCCCCCCCCAGCCCACATCTCCCACATGTGCAGAGAAGTAAGCACTCAGGTCTGAGAGTCAGACTAGCTGGACTCAAATCTCAGTCCCACCGCTGGCTAGCTCCTCAGACATTGGCAGGGTACTTAACGTATTGTTAATCCGTGCAGCTCTGGCTTCTGGGTCTACGAGCTTGCACTCTGCAACCAGCACTATGGGATGGACGCCTGCCTGTGTAGCCTTGGGAAAGCTTGCAATCCTCTCTGGGCCTCAGTTTCTCATCTGTAGAATGGGGTGGTAATAACACACTCGCCACTAAAGTTGCTGTGAGAATTGAAAATAATATGTATATGTGCGTACTCAGGAGTATAAAGGCACGTACAGGCATTCCTTGGTATCCGCGGGCCTCCTCTCCCCCACAGCTACCCAAGTCTCTGGATACTCAAGTCCCTCGCATAAAACAGGGCTGAGTGTGGTGGTGCAGGCCTGTTGTTCCAGTCCCTCAGGAAGATGAAGCAGAAAGTTTGCCTGCACCCAGGAGTTCAAGGCCAGCCTGGGCAACATAGGGAAGCTCATTCCTGTCTCATAAACAAACAAACAAACAAAATGGGGTAGTATTTGTGTACAGCCTACATAACTCCTGTACGCTTTATATCACCTCTAGCTTACTTATAATAATTAATACAATGTAAATTCTATATAAATAATTGTTAAGCTGTACTGTATAGGAAATAATGACAAGCGAAAAGGTCTGCCCATATGTGGTATACACACGACTTTTTTCTTTTTTTTTTTTTTTTTTTTACTATTTTTTGTCTGTGGTTGGCTGAGTTAGTGGTTGTAGAAGGGCCATGGGTAGGGAAAGTCAACTGTATTTAACTTGCTGTTACTCTTCTTAATATTTTTATTTTTTTATTTTTTATTTTAAATTTTATTTATTTGTGTGTGTGTGTGTGTGTGTGGTGTGTGTGTGTGGCCAGCTCAGCCCACCAGGGGGCGGGGCTGGCTGGCATGTGGTGCTGGGGGATTGAACCGCGGTCCCTGTATAGCTTTGCTTGTTCTAAGTAGGTGCTTTAGACCACTGAGCCATCTCACCAGCCCTCTTCTTAATATTTTTAAAAGTTAAATCTCATTTGTATGTAGCAAAACAAGCCAATTTAAAACACTTAAGGAAAGCATAATGCCAGTAGTTCATAAAAAGGATAAAAATAGTGATACTTATGCACTAGGTTGGACCCAGCTTCTTACCTTCTGCTTCATATCTTGCTGTTTTCTATTGACTGTTTGGATCTCACTTTTTGTCTGTTTGCTTGCTTACTTGCTTGTTTTTGTATTTGTGTTGAGACAGGGTCTCACTATGCCATTCGCACTGGTCTTGAACTCACAGTGATCCTCCTGTCTCAGCCTTCCAAGTGCTGGAATTACAGGTGTGCACCACCATTCTTGGCTTGGATCTTATTTTGACTCTCCTTCTCCTTCTCCTTCTCCTTCTCCTTCTCCTTCTCCTTCTTCTTCTTTATATTTGGTTGTTATAGGGTCTGATTACGCACCTTGGACTCATAGTGATCCTCCTGTTTTCAGCCTCCCCAGCACTTAGATTACAGGCGTATGCCACTATGCCCAGACTCTGGCCTGCTTGGCTTATGTTGGGGTGGGGCTGACACAGCATATGGTGCCAGGGATCTAACCACAGTCCCTGCACTTACCTTAGCTTTCCTAAGCAGGCACTTTAGTCTGCTGAGCTATTTCATAGGCCCCAATGGTTCTTTCATTTACAAGGTTTTCTATGAGGTATTGTATGGGCAACCAGCTCTTTAAGCCCTTGTTTAATTAATCTTGAATGATTCTACCATTCCATCTTAAGATTTACACCTGGGAGGATTCTAAGACCTCCTCCATCGAGAAGAGGCACATACCTACTGTTGAATAGGTCAGTGGTTCTCTGAGTGTGGCTCCTGGACCACAGACGGCATCATCCGAGAACTTACTGAAATTCACATCCTTTCCCCCACCCCAGTCCGGCTGAGCAAGCAGTGCAGAGACAGAGCCAGCAGTTTGTGTCCCAAGCAGCCCTTCAGAGATTTTGATGGATGGAATGGTTTGAGAACCAATGGCATAAAAGAAGAGTGGGCCCAGTGGTTTGCAGTGGCTGACTTTATGCATCCATTCCAGTTGGCTAAGGGATGCCCCGAAGGCATGAGTGTCTTAAGTCTCACTGTTGTGACTGTCTTAGTGTCCTGAGTTGATCCAAAGTGTTTCCCTCTCATGGTCATCTGACTCTTGGAAAGAGCCGGAAGTCACATGATTCCAGAACTAATGAGTAAGGTAGATGAGGACACATCATAATGTTTCACAAGACTACTTTTCCATTGGATGGAACTTGGCAGCAGCACTCATCATATTTTTTAAAAAATTTTCTTAAAAATATTTATTTATTTATTTATTTTGTGTGTCTGTGGCCAGCTCAGCCCACCAGAGGGGGGGGGGCTGGCTGGCATGTGGTGCTGGGGGATTGAACCGCGGTCCCTGTACTTTGTTTATCTTAGCTTGTTCTAAGTAGGTGCTTTAGACCACTGAGCCATCTCACCAGCCCCATATTTTTTTAAAATTATACCTCACAAAGACTTACAAAACTGCTTCAGAAAGTGGCAAGAATGATGTGATCAGTGTTCAAAGCAAGAATGGGATGTCTTTTGAGTGGGATTAATGACAATCTCTTTTACTGCAATACATTTATAGAAATACAAACATTCACTGTAAACATTGATCTTACCTCGTATTAGTTTTCCTGGATCTCCAGCTTGCAGACCATGAGACTTTTCAGCCTCCATAATTGCATAATCTGTATCTAAATCTATATGGAAGAGCAAAGCACAATTGCATAATCCAAAATAAACCCCCAAATCCTTTTCTCTCTTCTCATTGTTCTGCTCTTTGTCTTACTTCTTCAATTTCTCTGGAGACTCCTGACTGACGCATAGCTGTTCAGTGTATTTCAAGCTCACAGTCCTGTTCTGGACACCTGTTGTAGTCTGGGGATTACAAGGGAAAGAATTATATACAGGTCACATATTTCATAGGATTATTTTATAGTAGTCACCCAAAGAGTTTCATGCAAAAGAGTGCAGGAACTCTGTCCACTCACTAATGACCCAAAGAATCCACTGAGGGCCTGGATCTCATGGCAATGTCCTGCCTAAGTCCAGCTGAAAACCTACAGTCCATAACAATGCACCCACCATGAGTCCAACTGGAGGCCTAGAGCCCATGATGGCATCTTGTGCAGGTCTGATTCATGGATCTGTGCTGGGAAAGCTCAAAGGTCAGTGGTGGAAGCTTGACTTCTATGCCAGGCGGATCAAGAATCTGTGCCTGCAGGCTGAGGGATCTTCATCGGATCCAGGAAGTGGTGCTCAAAGTAAAGGCTAGAGCTCCCCACAAAAGAACCACAGCCATCCTCAGCAACAGCAAGATCCTGAACTCCTCCGATGATAACAGCAGAGTCCATACCAGGAAAGCCAGGATGACAAGCTCCTGCTGGAGAACCATCAGGCCCAGGAGAATGAGTGGTCCCCTAACAGCACCTCTTCTTCTCCAATTCTCATTTTTATGTTGTTGAAGTGGACTGACCACATCCAGCACCACACTGATTCAGTTCAGCTGGGTGTCACAAGCTGCCCACCAGTTGTCAATCCACCACAACCACTGGTGCTTGCGTAAAATTATGTGGGTAGATTGTGAACACAGGGAACAAAGGTGGGAGGAGATCCAACTCGCCACCTTGATGGCTTTGCGCCCTCCTGACCCTCTGAAAGCAGAGCTCTGTTTATCATGCCGCGTGGCTGGGAAGCATTATGGATCAGCTATGAGCTCTCCGGGAGCCACTTTGCCTCTCAGATTACTAGGATTACAGATCCTAGTCTTCTGCAAGGAGAGCAGGTGACTTTGAGACAATAAGGGAGGCACTGTGGAAACACTTTGTGCAACTGAAAAATGTTCCTCTGTGGTGAATTGTAACCTGACAAGCTCCCGGGGTGGACACACTCACAAAGCATCCCAGCCACCATGTGTCCCATTCCACTCCTCATGTGGAGACGGCATCATCTGGGAACTTACTTGAAATTCAAATTGTTGCTCCCACCCCCAGATCTGCTGATAGCCTAGAATCAGAAGTACTAGAAGGGGCCAGGGAGATGGCTCAGTAGGATAAGCGTTTGACTGACAAACGCAAGGATCCGAGTTCAATCCCCGGTTCTGCAAAAAAAAAAAAAAAAAAAAAAGAAGTACCAGAAGATGGAATTGTGTGTGTGTGCCTGTCTGTCTGTCTGTCTACCTGCCTAGTGGACATGACTTAGCCAACCCCAGCCCAGTTCAGTCTCTACAGCAGAGTTTCCTGATTCCGTCCTCTTTCTGTCATCTCCCCGCTTACCGGTCTGTCTGGGCCTTGCCAGGGAATTCCTTATCTCCTGATTCTTTCTACTCTGTGCCACCAACAGTCCTTCCCCAGAGCATGAGTTGCCCAGGAGCCTCACTAGATTTGTACTTTTTATTGAGGAAAGAAGTGGTCACTTCCAGAAGTGGCTTCTTCCAGAGTTGGAGCTGCCTTCGACTCCTTCAGCTCTGTCCCAGACTCTTAGAGCAAGATGACCTGTGTCCCTGCAAAAAGGCAACAGTTGATCTCTTTCATGAGAGAATCTGAAAAATCTCAGCTTTTCCTAGAACTAATTCCATTAGTCTAAGGTATTGTTTTCCAAATGCAATGGAAAACAAATGCTCTTTCCCAGTGCTCGGTGGTGGTGGTGGTGGTGGTGGTGGTGGTGGTGGTGCTGGTGGTTGTGTGTGTGTGTGTGTGTGTGTGTGTGTGTGTGTGTTGAAGCTAGATCTTTTACACTGAGCTACCTCTTCAGCCTTTTACCCTTTATTTTGAGACAAGGTCCCTCTGATCTCCAGCGCCCGCCTCCTGAGCTGCTGGGATTGCAAGTATGTGCCACCATGCCCAGATCCCAGTGTCCTTTTGGCTTCCAAGTTTAGGTATCCGGAGAGGAGCATCGAAGATCCATGTGGAGTTGTGGTAGAGCGTGCCACCACTGGCACCTTGGTGCCAACCTCTCAGGGGTCTCGCTGCTGGGTGGGGGTGGACAGGTCATCTAGCTTCCAGTACTACTGTCCCTTCCCTGGGAAGCAATGATAGCGCTTAGCTCATGGAGTTTGGAGGAGACTGAATGCATCGAGACATCTAAAACTCTGGGAGCAGGATCCGGGAACATAATCCTGACCACGAGTTTTGTGACTTTCTGCTTGTCTACCTGTCCTGGACTCCTGGTGTCCTAGTGCGATCCCATCATTTTTTACACCCCAGACTACTTTTTAATTTATCCTATTTTAAAGATAATAAATTTTGGGACCAGGGAGAAAGCTCAGGGGAATAAGCGCTTCCTTGGCAAGCACAAGGCCCTGAGTTCAATCCCTGGTTCCGCAAAAAAAAAAAAAAAAAAAAAATGATAATAAATTTTAAAAAAACATTCAAAAAATGATACAGAATTTCAAAACAAGATGATAGGAAATCAGCAATGGTTGTCACATTGCATATTGTTAGCTTCAAAGTAGTTGTCCAAATTACCAGATATAAACATGCAAATCAGACCACTTTTATTTGCTGTCTCCTCTTTTGAGTGTCAGTTAGCTTTTATCCTGACCCCACCAGGGCTCAGCTACAGATCCATCAGGTGTGTCCGGGGCACACCTTTGCTTCACTGGGAAGAGGTTGCCTTGTTCCTGGGTTAGCCAGCTGTGGTGCCAGGGGTGTTCAGTGCCATGCCCACTTCCCCTGTTCTCTTTTATTTATGTATTTATTTATTTATATGTGTGTGTGTGTGTGTGTGTGTGTGTGTGGCCAGCTCAGCCCACCAGCTCAGTGGGCTGGCTGACATGTGGTGCTGGGGGATTGAACCGTGGTCCCTGGGCTTCACTAAGCTTGTTCTAAGTAGGTGCTTTAGACCACTGAGCCATCTCACCAGCCCCTCCCCTGTTCTCTTTTCCAGCATACCTGGCCTCTGGCCACTGCTTCCACATGTACCTGTGAACGCGCAATGCTTGTAACAGTTATTTCCAACTTCACGGAGCTTGGTGGTGCCTGCTTGGAGTGCCCTTACCTCAGACCCTGTGTTACTGCCTCTCTGTCATTATTCCAGTGTCTCCTTGCTACCCCATCCTTGACCATTTCTCCTGAAGTAGTCCTTTCTCTTCCTCATCTAGCGCTGTTTCGTCTCCTTCACTATGTATTATTAAATCTGAATTGTTTGGGCTACTCACTGTTTTAATATTCCCCAGTGATTCGAGCAGGGGCCTCAGGGTACTATTCACTATCACAGACTTGGTTTTATGTTACTCAGGGAAAAACCCTTTTGTTGCACCTGTCGATAAGAAATGCACACGTAGGCAGACTTTCAGGCTAAACCAGCACATTACTTTTTATTTGCTACCTCATACTGCCCCTTGGCCCAGACGGGGGGAGGAGAAGCCACTTGAATGACTCAAGTAACAGCCTTTAGTCTCCCGGGCCTTGTATCTGTTTGATAAAACAGTAATTATCTAAAGTGCTTCTTGTTCTTGGGGAGTCCAAATGACCCGATGGCCAGAATTCCTCCGACTCTGATGCCCATCCAGGACATGACTTAGGTGAGAACTGTAGCTTCTCTGACCATCATATTCTCAGGCCTGGCATGGAACAGGTGGTCAATAAATCTAGTGGGTAAAGGGAGAAATGACAGGCAAATAAAGATGCAGGCAGGTGTCTGTGTTGCTGGACAAAGGAGTGTCTTTGTCTCTCTGAACCTCTGCCAAGAAAGCCTTTCAGGAGATCTAGCAAAGTGGCTTAGAGCAGATGGAACACTTAAAACGATGCCAAGCCTATAGTAAGTTGTAATTCCTAGTCCCTCGGGACCAGGCAGAAGCACCAGCGGGTTCATTTTCCCGGCATTTAGTGTTCCTTACACCACACTCAGTGGCTGTGGAACAAAATTCTCACTTAAAAGGAAGTTAGTGAGTCTTTTCACTGTAGAGTGAGGCCTACAGCACTGCCAAATCCCAGGCGCAGGGTGCAGGCAGGTAGAGCAGCTAGCCTTCCAGCGGGCAAGCCCTGCGCCTGTGTCAGATCCCAGCCAGGAGGCTCATGCCCAGGAGGAGGAAACCAGACAGACCAAGGCACAGCCTGGAGCCTCAGTGACTCTGCGTGACCACCTTGAATAGCGGCAGATGCTGTAGCAGGAGGTTGCGGGTGGAGCGGGCAGGGCTGCTTGCTTCCCAGGAGGATACGCATGGCTAAGATGCTGGCAGGGGACAGATGGCATTGACAGGATATAAGGGGAGAGCACTGTCCACACGAAGACCACTGATGCCTTCCGGATTGCATCATCAACCTCCTCGGCGCAAATAACAGACCCCTTGTCCTTGCTTGGCTAAGCAGAAAAGTAATTGTTTTTAAAGCACATTAGGTAACTCACATAATCCTCAGGATGGCCAGAGGAGCAGGCTTGGAGGTTGTGCTTGGCTTACACCCTGGAGTCACCCACTGCCTCCACCAGCCAGGGTGCTGCTACCCTCTGAAGAACGGCCTCCTGGCTCCATGTTCCCAGACCCAGCACCCTAACTGTGCCCTAGGCGGGAAGGGGCTCTGGAAAAGCCAGTTAGGGTCAACCTTCAAAAGACACAGACTCTCAAGCATGGTGTCTAGATGCACGAGTGGCTGAAACAGATAACTTAGTTACCAATAGGAAATAATTGTCCACAACTCTCCTACACACAAGTCTTCCAGCCTCGAGGTCCTGGAGATGTGGCCTCTGCCCGGCCATGCGTGTTTGAGGAAGGGCCTCTTTGCATCTTTCAGCTTTGCTGATTCAAGGGCATAGCAAACAAACCACGTAGAATGGTTGTGCAACTGGAACATAGGAGTAAGTGTGGGAATACTTTTCACACTGCACTTGAAAGTACATTTGTGACTTAGGTCCATTGTTGGTACTTAATGAGCCCAGTGTCCCTAGAGGCATGGGCCACACCTGCGCCAAGGGCTGTGGCCCAAACCCTTGCAGGTCAGAATGTGAGAGAAACCACTGAAATGAGGACTCAGGTAACCTTGAATCTGCTCTTATTTATTTTTTAAAAATATAAAAGGTATAATTCAAGTATCTGTTCATTAATAATGACAAGTTCTCTAAAATATATTTGTCTTAGTTGATTCTGGGTGGCAGTGACCTTTTTCAAAGTGGAGTAAACAATATCAAGAGAGTTGAGGCAAAGTGACTGCAGCAGTGGCGCGCTCCAACGCTCAAATGCGACTCTCAGCCATCTTTGTCTCTGCTCTGCTTTCCTACAGTGGCTTTGTTCTCAGGCGTGTTCTCTCAAGTGTTGGTAAAGGTGGCCCCTGAAGCTCCGATTACAGCTTACTGTTCTAACCTTCCCCTGGAAAGAGAATGGCGCCTCATGAGTTATTCTGGACAAGGGTGACTCTAGAAGGGTTGGCTTTGGCGTGAGCCCAAGGAGAGGGTCACATGTGCTTGCCTGCAAGTGGGTTGGTGCTCCCCGCCCCCAACACCATGCCACATGACCAGAGAGAGAAGAGAAAGTGGTTGGCTAAAGGGACATTGGAAGGAAGAAGAAGGGACGCTGGGCAGGCACAGCCCTAGGACCCACTCACAAGAGCCTGGGCACTGCCATATCACTGGTTTGCTGGCTACCAGGACATTTCTCCACTCTGGCAAGGAGAACTGACTCTAGTTTGTCTTCATTCATGTCACACGACCCAGAGCCAGAGGTGGCTTCATTCTCATTGCCATGAAGCAGAAATCTTGACTATCCTCCCACAATCTTGTTTTCCCCTTTGCTCCATTTTCAATCTGTACTCTGTCCAGGACCAAAACTCTGAAGCCTTCCTGAGGACCTTTTCTCTCAGGTATATGTCATCTTTCTGTATAAATGGTGGGGTGGGGGAGAAACCCTTCTCTTTTGGATGTAGTTGCATCATTTTACCTTAATGCTTTTATCAGATGTTCTTGACAGTCTGGATTTGATTAAGAAAAGGATGGAGCAGGGATGTGGAGCCCTGCTTCTTTGCCTCCTAGAATTCTGAAGAAGCCATCTGTCCCCACTTTGTCCCACCATAGTCTATGCACCAAGCTGCTACATGTGCCAATCCATGCATTGCTTTAAAGGTCTCAGGGCTTCTTTTGGACTCCTTTTCCTGAAGGCAGGCAAGGCATTCTCGTCCACTCCCTGTCACTCACTCCTTAGTGCCAGTAGCAGGACTAGGCGTTGGGAGGAAAGTTGGTGGAAGGGCTGGTGTGGTTTGCACTGGTGAGCTCTTCAGAAAGAGCTGGATTTATGCTGTCGCTTTGCAGAGCATCTTGGCTGCAGCTACTGAAACTGAAAATAATGTGCCATCCCACCCAGGAGAAGATCTCTTCCTTGTGTACAAACAGACACACAGAGATGCTCAAAGCAACTTGATAGACGTGGATGGAAAATGGGAAATTCAACCACATATGGTGGTCACACCCATAGCCCCAGCACTCTAGGGGACTGAAGCAGGAGGACTGCAAGTTGTCTGGGAACCTTTAGTGGTTTAGCAAGAAAGAACCTGTCTGAAAATAAAGAATGTTTCAAAAGACCAGGGGAGATAGCTCAGTGTGGTTCAATGTCTAAGTACTGGTGGAGAGTAAGGGAGAAAAAATAAAAAATTATCTAATTGTCTATCAATAGAATGGAAAAAGTAAAATTTGGTTTATGAATATGACATGGTGTGTGTGTGTGTGTGTG
>NW_004524659.1:6214777-6216946 GCF_000260255.1 Octodon degus
AGTTTCCTCAGTGCTAGTGTCATCTGCAATTGTACTGGGTGGACTCGGGGCCTGAGACTGCATTTTGTTCCTTCTCTTTGTCATTTTGTATTCCACTGTCTTCTGACCTTTGGTGTAGAGCTTAGATAGAGTTATTAGCTTAGCACCAGGTCCGGATCTACAAAGTTCAGATTCTTCCAGGTGGGTGTTGCTTGGATATGGCTGGGGTCTGGCTGCTGTGCTCCACTTCTTGCTGCAGCTGTTGGAGTTGAACCCTTTGTGTCTCTCTGGCAAGATATTCTGCTCCTGAATCAGCTGGGTGGGTCTTGCCTCTAGCCTCTTTGCAGGAAGTTCTGCTGAAGGGTTCCGCTCTGGGCCTGTGCTCTGGGTCTATTCAGGATCCAGTGGGCCCCAGGCGGTCTAATTCACACACCCGGTCTGCGCTCAGGATCAATTCAGGATCTGGCAGCCCCAGCAGAAATATTTTAAAGAATATTTGTCCCTTGATGATAAAATCAGTCTTATGCCCCAGGGGCTAAGGAAATATTGCATGCCCCAAGGAACAAAGGGAAGACACTTCCTCGGGGGATGACTTGGAGTTGACACACCTACACTTCTGTTGCTGGGGAACTCGCTGCAGTTCTGATCACAGCCCCCCTATATAGTGCCTGCCCTGCAAAGGTGACACCACGCTGGCTCTTTTACTCTTTTGTGAAGCTGGCATTGGCTGTGCTCGAGCAGGCTCCCACTTCCTCTCTCAGCGGCTGGTTCTCTGGCTCTCCTCCACCCTGCCAACCTTAAGTCCTGCCAGTTCTGCAGCCTCTGGAGCTCTCTGCCAAAGGCTTTCATGCAGCAGAGGAGGAGAAAAAAAAAAATCAAGGTGTCTATGTGCACACATTCAGGGCCCTCAGCAAGACTGCACATGACCACCAGTTTTGACTATTCTGGAAGAGCCTCAGCACATGGGACACACTGTAGGGCCCATAACAGTCCAGGAAGCTGGAGAGTCACAGCAGCCAGCCCCATGGCTCTCTAGGGCTTCCTGGTCCCCACTTGGGGCTGCAGAGCATGATCCTCACAAAGCGCCAATTGGCAGAAGATTGTGACCCCCCACAAGGAATGACAAAGAGAACCAGGCACAGCACCAGCCCTACAGGCAGCACCTACCTCAGCTGCTCCGGCGTGAAGTCCTCATAGCAGAGGTGGAGGCTGCAGGCATCTCTCACGATGTTGGCCGGTAAACACTGGACAAAGATCACAATGCTGAAGTGTGCAAAGACAAGACCCCAGAGACTACAACAGTAATCACTATGTACAGGGACGGGTGCCAGAGCTTCTACCATACTGGGCAAGCCGCACTGTGGTAGTACTTGAAGCTGATGCCCACCAGGAGATGTCTGGCACTGTAGAAGCCATAGCAGTGAATGCTCACAGGGTGTCCTCTAGGTAACTTCTGTGTCTTGGTTACTTTTCTCGCCTTGCTGGGCCAAAATACCTGACAGATGATCTGCCCCAGGGCAGGTGTAGCATACCCACCCATAATCCCAGCATTGGATCATGAATTAATCACAAACTCTGGAAGCTGCTGAAATGACTGCATGAGGCTTTGGGGGGGGGGGGACAACTAGACACAAACCATAACAGGTTGCAAGAAATTTTAGGTGGCCTTGATCATCTCGAAGAGCAGCAGTAGCAGGGGGAGGTTTGCAAGGATCAGGCTGAGCAGAAGGAGGTGCAGAGGTGCAGGCTGGGGCTGGAGATCCACCCCGCAAAGGCCCCCGGGGCCAGGAGGTTGGCAAGGGGCAATGAGAAAAGAGACTATGGAGAATGGAGAAAAGCCCTATGCTCCTGGGCACCAGTACCATCTTTCCTGTGGATTCAGAAGAGAGGATCAGAACTCCAGCTGTGGATTGCCAAGCCCCAAACCCAAGTTAATCATTCTCAAGTTGTAGCTTGTGCCTCATGGAATAATTGCTGCTAATTCTTCAATCTGAGCCCTTTTCTGCTTCCTGGGGGCCTGGAGAAAGGTGACTGCTGCTGCCCCACCAAATTGTCCTCTAGCACACTTCTCCCCATTTCCTCCCTCCCCGCATCCAAAAAAAAAAAAAAGGAAAAGAAACAAGAAAAATTAGTTCTCACTCCCAGCCCCAGAAAAGTTGATGGATGTCCACAGCTCCACTAGAAAGAGCA
>NW_004524659.1:6218191-6219494 GCF_000260255.1 Octodon degus
CATGGGTGATTCCCTGTCTCAGTGGGGCTGTTTTTATTTTGTCTCCCCTGGCCAACACAAACACCCCTCCAACTTGCCCTGGGCCCTTTGCCATTCTATGACCTCTTCCTACCCCACCTCCAGTCCTCTTTTCCTAAGACCAGCCACACGCCTTCTTTCCATCTCATCTCTTTGCAGGACTGCAGCCTCAGCAGCTTCTTCCCTGGGCCACTTTTCCACGGCAGCTCAACTCCATGGGCCCCATCAGATTCTATCCCAAACAAACGTATTTCTCCCAGAACCCAAATCACGACTGTTCTTTTGGGTCCTGTTCTCCCTCTGCATTCCACATCCTTTCCCTGGGCAATTATTCCGCATCTTGCTCCTCCCTCCCCATCTTTTCTCCTGAGGCCCCAACTTGGTCAGTTTCCCATCTCTTTCCAGGAGGTTGCAGCTGAAATTAGAACTTCAAGCACTGCTTGACTTCTTCAGGCCCTTGGGGCCCCTTCTCCTCAATGTTCCCACCACAGATGTGGACTGTCTTGAGTCCAAGCTGCTGCAAGGTGATCGGGGTTCCGGGTCTTTCTTTTCGTCCATTCCTTTGTGGTCGGCTGTGCCTTAACTGCACCACTCTTGTGCTTTTGCCCTGTCCATACTCTGTCCATACTGCTCGCTGCTGATGTCTTGAAATATGCAGAGGAAAATGCAACCACTCACAGAAATGTTTCGTCTCTGCTCCAGGGATGCATGTGGCTTGACACCAGTTGCTGGATCCTAGCAGTAGGCACTCTCCTCTTTGCCCCTGACCTAGGAAAGGAAACTCACAGCCACATTCTCTCGCAGTAGCCATCTATTATCATTTAGCTCTTCACTGTTCTCACCCTGCCACCCAGGCTGTCCCTGAGCATTCCTGACTTCTTGTCCCTCTTAACACAAGCGGTTGGGACACTGCAGGCAGAGGGACAGGGAGCCCTGAGTTGAGGCTCAGTGTGTGCAAGGCAGCTAAGACAGGACTATGACAGGACCTGCAAAAGGCACAGCCCTGGCAATGAGGTTGGGCAGAGGGCAGGACCCAGCACATTTGAGTCCCCGTGGCTGTGGTCAGGATGCAAATGACGTATAGTGTGGAGGACCACCTGAGCAGCTCTCCTCGAAAGAAGAGCGATTGTCTCCATTTTGACTGAGCCTGACCCTGTTTCCTCCTATTGTTCTGAACAGAGCTGGCTAGGACTTCTGTTTATCCTTCAATTGGTCTTAAGCAGTGTGTATTGGTCAAGCTGAGGTGCTGGTGATAGTCTCTGAGGGTGGCGTGCGTGTTTCCCTG
>NW_004524659.1:6219594-6224066 GCF_000260255.1 Octodon degus
GTCCCTGTGCTTTGCTAAGCTTGTTCTAAGTAGGTGCTTTAGACCACTGAGCCATCTCACCAGCCCCTATGACATGATATTATGACAAGGAAAAGAAACGAATGGGACCTGTAGATATCAAAGGTAAGATTTGGGGTGCAAAATAGCTTGTGACAGCAGGACTTGCACTGTATATTTTTATGGACACTTGAGAAAACCCAAATGAAGAATAAACAGTGTTTCCAACTCAAGTGCAAAGTGCATTTCAATAACAAATATAAAGGGCATAATTAAATTCCAAAAGAATGTTGCTTTTGTCAAAGAAATTCGGAAACTCAGTGAGGGAGAAGCATGATGAGGACATAGAGATATCAACCTTGAAAGTCTGAAGAAATATGGCTAAATGTCAGTATGCATTTGTCCTGTGTGATAAATATATGCATATTATTGAGTTTCCACACTTACATTTTAAGTCTCGATTTAAAATCAGTGAAGAAAGCATGGCTGAAACTATGACAGCTTGTGTATTGATTTGTTTTTTTTGGTTTCAAATGACTGAAAAACGCAAACTACCTTAAGCTAAGAAGAGAGAGTTTTCAGTGTTCAGATCTGAAAAGTCCCAGAGTAGGTCTGCTTTAGGGCATCAAATGTCTGGGTGTGTTTTCTCTCTGTTACACCTATTCTGAGTTGGTTTCAGGCATAGGCAGCCTATTCAGCTCAGATTGACCACCAGAAGCTCAATATGAGGGGTTCCTTCTTCTAATAGTTGACAAGGAAGGGCTGGGCTCCACTTTCTGGTTTGGATTAAGTCACACAACCCTGTGTGAACTGTCATGAAGTCAGAGGATGACTCATGCTGATGGTCTTGGTCCTGATGACGCACCTACCCCTGGACCATGAGATGGGATAAGTCAGCTCCACCAAGCTATATTACAGATGAGATCGGGCACATTCAGTGTGGTATGGCCATAGACCCAAACTACATTACAGAGGGCATTATAATAGCTGGCTGTACATCACAGTACCCTTCCCTGAGGATTACAAGAAGCAATACTTGTATTTTGTCCACTTGGTATGACAAACAACAAGGAATATTCATGTGTTCAAAAGTGAAAAAAGGGATTTGGACCCACCTTTATACTCCTTGGAAGCTTTTGTGTATGTTTACCCAAGCATCACAGCGGGTCCAGTAGACCCACACCACTCTAGAATCTTTTTTTTAAAAAATTTTATTTTCTTTGATTTTTCTGATAGAAATAACCCAGTACAGTACAATGACACATGAAAAATCATATTTGCAAGTTTTGAAAGAGGTCAAAAGTGAATCATCAGATTACTTATGGATGAAAGAGAAAGATCCATTGTGGTAAACTACATGCTTTCATAACAGAAGAGTGATGTGGGTTAGGGATGAAGACTTTGACTGTGGCCACGTGAGCCAATGTTCCTGTGATGAAATGGAGCAAGAATTAACTGATACAGACACAGGGAATGTAGACCTCCTTGATTCAAATAATGAAGAAAACAGCAGTGCATTTGACTTGCTGAAATGTGAAATGGCTACTCAACCAAATAAAAGGATCCAACATTATAAACTAGGTCTGAAAATATAGTAAAGGTCTTGGCAGGGGTGAAACTTATTGGACAGAATGCCAGCCCTGCCATTCAGTGTTGGAAATTATAACAGATGGAATGCCACAAGGTGCTGTGAAACATCAAGGCTGAAATGCTTCCAAGATTTAGCTGTAAAATTGTGCTACTATAAACATGGATGTACATATACCGCTGCAGTATGATGTTTTCAGTTCATTTGGACAAATGCCTGTGGGGAGAGGATAGCTGGGTTGGATGGAACCTCTAATCCTAGTTTTTTGGGAAATCTCCACACTGATTTCCATAGTGGTGGTGCCAGTCTACACAAATGACCATCAAGTGAAGAATGGATAAAGAAGATGTGGTATTTCTACACAATGGAGTATTACTCAACTACAAAAAAGGACAAACTTAAGGCTTTCATTGGTAAATGGATATAACTAGAGACCATACTCTTAAGTGAAATAAATCAGACCCATATGCGGAAACATCATAGTGTCTTGCTAGTGTAAAAAGCCGAAAGAGTAAATAAAATCTGAATGGTACAATAGATACTGTGAAAAGGGAAAGAATCAGTTCAAAGGGAAGGAATTACTGAGATGAGGAGAAGGACAGGAAAGGGAGGGAGGGGAGAAAGAGATATATCTATCTATGTGCGCAGGATGGCTTGGATAATTGTACTGTTGATTTCCGCTGGTCTATGGAAAGGAGCAGTTAATGCTTAAATTTTTTTTCTCTTCTTAATTTCTTATAACTGTTGTTTCCAATTTTGTATGCATATATCTGGTAATCTAAACAATTAACTTGAAGATGACACTATGCAATACAACAAATACTGTCAAATTTGTATTATTTTGTTTAGTGAAATTCTCTATCATTTCTAATTTTTTGTTATTATTTTGTATTCTCTTTAAAAAATAAAGAAGGCTAAAATGCAAGTAAAATGTTCTGTGTGCTCCAATAGCCATATTCAAAAGTATATTTATGGGGCCGGGGAGATGGCTCAGTGGAATAAGTGCTTCCTTGGCAAGCACAAGGGTCTGAGTTCAATCCCCGGTTCCGCAAAACAAAACAAAACAAAAAAAATTTATTTATTATGACCTGCACTAGCTAAAATGAAAAAAATCATAGGTCCGCTGTACTTAGAGCAATTTTCTTATGGTGATCGCAGGAATGTAAAAAACTTATGGAAAAGCCATGGGTCTAAATATGGCTTAAAAATTTATGCCCTTGTAGATGCAAAGACTTACGCATTCAGTTTAGACATGTATCCTAGATCTCAGCCATCAGGTCCTTATTTGTACAGTAATAAACCGAATGATGTAAACAGACTTGTTGCTCCCATCTCCCAAACTAATCAGAGTGTGACATTTGACAATTGGTTTACCGGTTTCCAATTGATGTTACATTTGCTAACAGAGCACAAGTTGACCGGCACAGGAACTGTACACAGGAACAAAGTAGAAATTCCAAATGAAATGTTGCGATTTCAAAATAGAGAATTGTAGAGTTCAATCTGTTAATTTCAGGAAGATGTAACATTGATCCATATCTGGCAAACAAAAGCAAACTAGTACTGTTGATGTCAACATTTAACCATGGTGGAAATACTGATAGGGAAACCTTGACAAAGTGGAATTCTGAGTTGGAAACTTTCAAGCCCAAAACCAAATGTGGAGTAGATGTTGATAAGCTATACAGAAACTATGATGTCACTTGAAACACAAAGCATTCACCAATGGTTGTATCATATTTGATTTTCTTTGTAAGGGAAGGGTCTACAGGGTGTTCAGGGTCTCCCTACTAGATCAGACTCATAATGATCCACCTGTTTACAGCCTCCCAAGAGCTGAGATTACAGGCACGTGCCACCACGCCCAGTCTCAATTGCACAGCAGGGCTGTCATATTCGGTATTAAACATGTGTCGCATAAATAGTTTGATAGTTTACAAAGAAAATAAGTGCAAAATGTCAGGGAGTGGGGCTGGGGAGATGGCTCAGTAGAATAAGTGCTTGCCTGGCAAGCACAAGGGCCTGAGTTCAATACCTGGTTCTGCAAAAAAAAAAAAAATCAGGGAGAAATTTTCTTAAAGGATTGGGACTGGTGCTCATTAGAAATTATGTACTGCAAAGGAAAAACAAAATGTTTCTGCACAGAAAACTATATATAAAAAAAATGGTGGTATGCACTGGTGAGCCACCAGGTGAACAGGCAGCAGAGCATCACAAAGACCCATGATGACAAGAGGAAAACCCAAAAGATGCCAACTGTGCCCTACAGGAAAAGGCAGGAAAACAAAAACATACATGCTATCAGTGTAAGCAGTACTTGTGTAGGGAGCATGCAGTTGTCACGTGTGAAGATTGTGTCACGTGTGACAGTTGAAGCAGAGCTTATTTCTGTGGTCGGCTTTTGTTAGTGTTTCCATGGTGGTTCATATACGTTTTTATTCTTAATGTTATCTTTTAGGTTTTGCAAGCAAATAAACAGCTCATGTGAAAATGGTGATGTCTATTCTAAATGCACAATAGGTATTGAGAATATAATAATTTACTTTATTTATATTTTAAGTTCCTGTTAACTACACATTGTGTAATAAAAATCTCATGAAAAACAACAAGACCACTGAGCTGTCAAGTATGTCCTACAAAAAGATCAGGAAAGCAAAAGACACGCTATCGGCATACGTGATACGTGTGCGTGGAACATGCTGTTGCCATGTGTGCAGACTGCCTTAAGTGTGAAGGTCGCAGTAAAAAGGTTTTGGTTTTTTTTTTTTTTCAAAGTTTTATTGATAAACAGATAGCAACTAGACAGTTTCAAATCAAATCAGAAGTACAGTTTCAACAAATAACACACTGCATATATTCTTCTTAGTGGTTAATTGCTGTACAAGAT
>NW_004524659.1:6228156-6229461 GCF_000260255.1 Octodon degus
GATGATTGAAGATATAATTTAGTGTCTTTATTTTAGCCGTGGGTTGCATTGTAAGTGGTAGATTGGAATCAATTTGATGGGATTCCAATAACATAACTTTGGGATTACAAATATTGGCTTCTTGGACTGAGACAAGGACCTGGAAGCATCTCCTACAATATAGAATCCACCTGGAAACCCCTGGAGGGCAAGGACATGGTGTAGTTGGTTTGACAGACCCAAAGAAAGCCTGAATGCTGAGTGAGAAAGAGGCTGGGGCAAGAGGTACCTAGGAAACTGTTCCCTGGCTGTCTCTGGGAAAGGGCCCCTGCAGCCTTTGCACTGTGAAAACAATTCTTAAGTACATGTATGTGCATGTGTAGTTACCACTTCTCCTGAAAAATAAGCTCAAAGCAAGCAAAAATAGTCACAGCTAGTAAATTAAAAACAAGCAAAAATATTTACAGCTAATACAGGCCAAGCATTTACGTGCTGTGCTGCTCACTTAGGGATCTTTGATGAATGTGTTGTCAGTTTGATTTGCTTGGAAGCCACTTAGGGGATGAGTAAAGCTTGGGGGGAAGGGGAGCAGAAGGGCGTGGCCTTGGGATCCTCAAAAGAGCCCTTGCCCTGCCTCTCTGATTCTGCTGCCCTATCTGCTTCCTGGCTGCCCTGAGCTAAGTAGCTTTGTTCCACACGCCCTTCTGCCCTAGTGTTCCTGCTTCCCGTAAAACGAATTCCTGAAACTGAGTTGAATTCAACTTCTCCTCTTTTAAGTTGTGAATGTAGGTTGTGTTCTAGCAGCCGGAAAGCTGAATCTCCAGTGCTGTTTCCATTACAGCGAGACAGTCTACGTAGACTGCAAGCAGCACAGCACACGGTCTAGCCACGACTTCTGCTTCTGTGGAGCTGTTGAGCGTCCTGGACCAATACAGACAACTGAAAGATGAAGGCACACCAGCACACTAGCGTGGCAGCTGCTGGATCGCTAAGCCTCCTTACCCCACCCCCCGGGAATGATCCAGCTGAGAAAGCCAGCGAGCTGAATGGACACAGTAATGTCTCTGCGCTACAGTAATGTCTCTGTGCTATTTTAATGTAGTCTTATTTTTCTGATTATTCTGGGCCGCACATCTCTCAACAGAATGCAGGCTTTCTGAGCTCCTAATGACCACGCTAGGCTAGTATCTCACTATCAGTCTTAATTACACCAACAGAGCCAGTGCTGGCTCATTTGCAAACTTAATGATAAGATATTGGATAGCTTAGAGCTTTGCCAGGAGGCCTGGAGAACCAGGCTGCAAGAATAAAGGAAGCTGTGTAGCC
>NW_004524659.1:6230741-6234792 GCF_000260255.1 Octodon degus
GTCCCTGTGCTTTGCCAAGCTTGTTCCAAGTAGGTGCTTTAGACCACTGAGCCATCTCTCCAGACCCCAGATTCTTTTTTTATAGACCTAGATGCAATTTATCATATGGTATCATTTTAATCTATTGGCCCCCAGTAAAATAGCATCTGTCTTAGAAAGTATGATGGCTACATCCTGTGATCCTCTAATGAATAAAATTACTGGTTTATCTCAATGATTTTTTTAATAATTTTATTCTATTCATTTTATTTGAGTCTTTATTCTTGGGTTTGTTTTTTTTTTGGTGGAATCGGGGGTTGAATTCAGGCCCTTGTGTTTGCCAGGCAAGCACTTATTCTACTGAGCCATCTCCTCGGCCCCTTCAATGATTATTTTTATCAAAATAACCAACTCAACATTGGACATTAGTCTTTATTAAAGACATATAAGTGAGTAGAACCCAGTATCTACTTCTTCCATATCTTCCCCTCTGTAAGTGGATGCAATTATTTAATACCAGCTTGATGGAGGGCAATTAACCCTTTGCAAACACTAAGAATTTACTTTTATTTTGTTTCTTTATGTACTTCGTACAATACCTACAGGGTCTCACTACACAGATCAGACTTGTAGTGATCCTCCTGTTCTCAGCCTCCAAAGTGCTGGGATTACAGGTGCAGGCAACCACCCCCAGTCTCAGTTGCCTTCTCAGCACAGCCGGCACAGCACACCAGGGATCGAACCCTGGTCCCTGCACCTGCCTAAGCAGGTGCTTTAGTCCACTGAGCTATCTGGCCAGCCCTAAAACACTAAGATTTTTTTTTTTTTCCGGTACTGAGGATTGAGCTCAAGACCTTGCACTTGCCAGGCAAGCACTTATTCCACTGAGCTATCTCCCTGGCCCAACATTAAGAATTTAGATTAAGTCACTGACAAGTGTGGAAAAAGAAACTATAATGACAGGAAGCCTACACAATTCAAACTTGAGTATTTTTCTTCTATCTTTAAATAACATGTACCTTATTGTGAGAGAGCTCCTTGGTTTTCAACAACCATGGGTAGGGATACATTCATAGGGCTGCCTAAATAGTCCAGGCGAAATAGTTGTAGAAACAGAGGCAGAAAATAGAGGCCTCGGAAAATTCACTTATACAGTAGTTCCTCTCTATTTTGCGGTTTGATTTTCATGGACTCACTGTTTTGCGGGTTTTCAAAAAATATTAATCTAAATTATTTATTGCGCATTTTAAGCTATATCACAGGGTTTTGCAGTACCGTATAGTGCCTGTATGTTGTTAAAATTATGTAGGTTTAGGAGTTTAGAAAATGGTTAACAAAAATAAAAAAGAAAGAAAAGAAAATGGTTAACAATATTAGAAGTGTTTTGTCTTTTTTTTTTTTTAAGTGTGGGGAAGGTTTATAGAAGCATGGGAAGGGTGTATAAAGACTTAAAATATATATAAATACTAAAATAAATATAACATCGCTACCTCGCTGATTCTCAATTACGGCTGGGGCGTCTGGAACGTAACCTCCACGATAAGTGAGGGACCTCTGTGCATCGAAAACTAGTTTGATATCTGGAAGTTTACAAAAAGGCTGAATTCTTCTCGCTAATTATGCTTTCTGTGGCTCAAGCACTGTTCTCTTGGCAAGAGCAAGCGGAAACTTATCCATGAAGGTGTTTAATGTGAAACATTTCTTCTAAGCTTGGATTTAGATAAAGTAACTGACACCAAAGGCTAAGCAGTATGGACTTTCTGCATTTTCACTAAGATTAGAGCCTTTCATCAAAGAGTCTAGACAGACTCTTTCATACATCTTCCTTTAAAATTGTCTTCTCTCTTACTTCAGTGAGAAGAAAGATTTGTACTGGGCCTGGTGAGATGGCTCAGTGGTCTAAAGCACCTACTTAGAACAAGCTTAGCAAAGCACAGGGACCGCGGTTCAATCCCCCAGCACCACATGCCAGCCCACCCCGCTCCCTGGTGGGCTGAGCTGGCCATACACACACACACACACACACACACACACACACACACACACACACAAATAAAAAAAAAAGAAAGGTTTGTACTAATATTGTTCAGACAAGACATCATGTCTACATCTTGTCCTCTGAATACCTACTCAGAAGACAATAATATGGAGCTTTGTGCAACGCTTTTACTTCTTGATTTTTTAAAAATTTTATTGTTTTGATACAGGGTATGGCTACACAGTTGAGACTCGGAGTGATCCTCCTGTCTCAGCCTCTCCAGCACTGGGATTACAGGCATGTGCCTCCACATTTGTTTCTGGGGCCAGCAGAGCATGCAGTACCAGGGAGCAAACCTGGGGCCTTGTGCTTGCCAGGGAGGCACTTAGACCGCCAAGCTATCTCTCCAGCCCTTTGTGCATTGCTTTTAAGTCTATAAAGAATGTTTCTTGAGCCACCACCACTAACAATCTTTTTTTTTTCTTTCTTTCTTTTTTTTCATGGCCAGCTCAGCCCACCCTGGGGGTGGGGCTGGCTGGCATGTGGTGCCGGGGGATCGGACCATGGTCCCTGCACTATGCCTAAGCTTGTCTAGGCAGGCATTTTATTTTATTTATTTATTTATTTTTTTTGGTTCCGAATGCCCTCAGGGCAGGTTTGGCTGGCTTTATTTGTGGGGATCAAACCAAAGCAACCTGAGCCTGACAGCTTTGTTGAAGCAGCCACTTAAAGAACTGAGCTACAGGGAAGGCCCCCTAAGCAGGCACTTTAGACCACTGAGCTATCTCGCCAGCCCTCTTTCCTTTTTTTAGCCAGGGTCTCACTATGCAGTTCAGGGTGGCCTTGAGCTCGCCTTATAGCCCAAGCTGGTCTCAAACTTTTGACAGTCTCCCTGCTTCAGTCTCTTGAGTGCTGGGATTACAGGCGTATGCCACCATGTCCCACTCAGATAGTCTTAAAAAATGGCAAAGATAGATTTGACAGCAGGAGGAAAACATGAATATTTGAGATTTCTCATCTTATAAAAAGATATCAACCAGTCAGAATCACCCCCTACTGGACAGATAATGATCTAGCATAAAACTACCCATCAGTGTGTGGGGGGTCACTGTGATATCGGTACTATTAACCCTTTGTGCTTCTACTGTCCCAGAACAGTAGCAACTTGTTTCAATAATTCCTCTCTTACCCCAAATCCTCAAACTCTACATTGTAGGCACAGACTATAAACAAATCTGGGATATTCTCCAGTAGATAAGGAGTATCATAACTATGGTATTCTAAAAATATGCTATCTAGATATTCTTTCCTTTTTTATTTTCATATTTATTTTTATTAATTTTATTGAAAAACAAATAGCAATGACAGTTTCAAAACTGATTAGTAGGACAGTTTCTTTCTTTCTTTTTTTTTTTTTTTCCCCCAAAGGGACTTTTTTTGGTCTTATTTTCACTATTTTCTTTTTTTGGTACAGGGAATCAAACTCAGGGCCTCGCATTTGCTAGGCAGGCACTGCGCCACCAAGCCACATCCCCGGCCAGGACAGTTTCAATAATTAATGCATTGCATATTGTTATCTTCATTGTGGTTATTCATAGTACAAGATGCAGACATGATATCCTGTTCAAACTCTATTAGTACAAATCTTTCTTCTCATTGAATTAAGAGAAAATATCTGTATATCTAGCCTAACTATTTTGTATATACAGATACAAAATGGTCCTTCATTTGTTTCCCCTTTTTTTGTTTAGTTTTGTCAGAAATGGGTATTCCATTGCCATTTAAATATTATAGGTGCGTGAATTCAGCAAAATAATCCAATATAGTCTAGTAGTCCATAATAGTAGTGAGTTCCTAAATAACCAAACACTCACTGGCAACATTTTTAACAGCCTGTATTAGTAAACATTAAATCCATTTATTGTGCCACTTGTCCATCTAAGCTTCCCTCTAGGTATTTTAACATATGTCAAAAAAAACCCTGCTTTGCGTTTATTTAAGGGTATTAAATATAGGGACATCAACACCATTTTTAAAGTTAGACAAGAGCCAGTCAAACAGCTCAGTGGATTAAAGCACCTGTTTAGGCAGATG
>NW_004524659.1:6235613-6240613 GCF_000260255.1 Octodon degus
CCCTGGGGGGCTGAGCTGGCCACACACACACACAATAAATAAATAAATTAAATAAATAATTTAAAAGAGCAGGGGCTGGGGAGATGGCTCAGTGGAATAAGCGCTTCCCTGGCAAGCACAAGGGTCTGAGTTCAATCCCCGGTTCCGCAAAAATAAATAAAGAGCAATTTATCTCTAATACCTAGACCAACATACAACACTACCTACCCAGACTTCTGTCTTTGGAAATACACCATACGTTTAGGCTCTGCCTTTCAATGTGAAAGCAGGACATTAAAAACAAAAAGGGGTTGTGCTGTGCAGTTCAGGCTGGCCTGGAACTTGCAGGGATCCTCCTGCCTCAGTTTTGCAAATGTTGGGTTGGGTTATACATCTTAATGAGGAAAGTACACAGATCTCCCTTCAATCCAACCACTTTACAAAAATGAGAGAACTAAAACAATCCAAATATGATTATTTTTGGACCCAGGGAGACAGCTCAGTAGAACAAGCCCTTGCCTGGCAATCCCCAGTACTGAAAAAAAAGATTATTTTTATAAGTACTTCAAATTATTTAAACTTTTAAAGGAAAAGAATAAGAGGACACGGAGGGAAAGCTTAACAAAGAAGCGAGGGATTAATGGGCCTCCTTGTTTGGCAACAAGCAAGTGCAAGAAAAGTTCATTTGTAATCTGTTCAGAAGTCTGTCTTTTGCACATCTGTACTCTTTCTCTTCTTTCTTTCTTTGGTACAGGGTCTTGCTGTGCAGCTTGGACTCATAGTGATCCTCCTGTCTCAGCCTCTCCAGCCCTGGGGTTACAGGCGTGTGCCACCACAACTGGTTTCAATGGCCAGCCTGGTTTGCCTGAGGTTCTGGGGCCAGAACGGCATGGGGTAGCAGGGCTCACACTCAGGACCTTGCTCTGGCCAGGCAGGTCCTTAGACTGCCGAGCTATCTCCCCAGCCCTGCGCATCTGTATTCGGACCAGAAGTCTTCCTGAAGCACGGGAGCACTAGTGGGATCCATACTTTCTGGCAGCTCCTCTTTATCTCAATCATCTCAAGGCCAAACCTGCTGCAGAGTCATTGCTGGTCTGGACTGGCACATAGATATTGTCGAAAGCACCGTCTTTCTCACAGATGTTTAAGACATGATTTAACATTTTAGTTCCTACTCCTAGCCTTGGGCAAGGTGCAAGACAGCCTCGTGTGGTGACGGAAAGTCTTCTCTGTGTCTGTGAATGGCCGCCCTGCCGTCCCACACCCACAGCAATGCCATTGAAACAGGTGAGCATTGCTAGTTGGTCGACCTCGGCACATCCTTGTAGAACTTGTTGTTGGCAGCCGCGGGGGCGTTTCCGCTGGCGTGCTATGGTCGCCGCGCCACGTGCCATTCTAGCACCCGCCTTAGCCCCAGTGGCTAGCTCCTTGGGGAGCTGCCGAAGCAGGCGCGGGCTTCTCCTCCGGGCCTGAGGCTGCAAGAAGCTTTGCTGACCCTTGCCGTCAGGACAGTGGAACCCCCTTTAGGGCTCTCCAGTAACTGGCACCGTGGGTGGAGAACGGAGGCCCGGGATACAGAGGAAAAGGAACGAAGCTTCTGCAGCTAGGGAAAAGCCAAGCTTTATGGTGATTCATGGTGAGACTGAGGTGCTCGGCTGTGCAGAACTGTCCTGCATTGTCACACCGAGTGACATTTCAAATTCTTAGTTCAGTCTGAAGCCAACGTTTTAATCAAAGTGCCAGATTTCAACTATCAAAGTTATGAGAGCAGTTAATATGCCATTTGCTTGGCGCCCGATTCATTTTTATTTTTCTGAACAAGAAAGGAAGTGCTGGGCCAGGGAGATGGCTCAGTGGAATAAGCGCTTCCCTGACAAGCGTAAGGGCCTGAGTTCAATCCCCGGTTCCGAAAAAAAAAAAAAAAAAAAAAAGAAAGGAAGGAAGTGCTAGTGGAATTTGATTCTCAACCAATCTGGTTTTTTTCTTTTCTTTCTTTCTTTTCTTTCTTTTTTTTTTTTTTAAAGTCGCTGTAGTATTCATAGTACAAGATACAACCATTCTGGTTTTCAACAACCCTCAGAACTGTGTGCTCCACCTCCACACCTGAGAGTGGGGGATGGTGTTATGGGTCGCTCAGAATAGCAACCATTTATTACTGAACTCGGGGCCCTCGATCAGCTCTCATGCAAAAGACGGAAAGGCGGCCTGCTCAGGAAGCAGGGAGGGGTTTTAAACTCTGGAACCACATTGAGTTTGATAAACAAATTCATTATCTGACACAAAATAATGTTTTCAGAATCATTGCGACCACTATTCAATAATGCTTTCAGAGTCATTGTGATCACTACTCAAACTAGATTTCTTGAGGCTTTTGTTTCAGTTTCTGGTTAATTTGCACCTGAGTACCTGCAGGCAGCCTTGCATAGCCCGGAGGTTACAAGAAGTTAAAACCCCTTTAGTTTCCTTTTAAAGTCATCTCTGTAATCTAACTTTGTTTACAGGGATTGGTGAGGTAGAAATTTTATCTAGCAAACTACAGCAGGTAACAGCCACTATTTACTAAACAATCTAAAACAATGGGTGAATATGCAGTGTATTATTTGTTGAAACTGTACTTTCGATTTGATTTGAAACTGTCTCATTGCTATATGTTTATCAATAAAACTTTGAAAAGAAAAATAAATAAATAAATAAATAAATAATAAAACAATGGGTGAGTATGCAAAAAGCACAAGATTTACATTTATAGCCTAAAATGTGAGTTAACCCATTACAGATGGGGCGGGTATTTAAGTACTGCTCCCCCACCGGAGCTGAGTGGCCTTACTCGTAAGGGCCTGAGCGGGCTCCCAGAGGCCCTGGTCTGGGCTTCGGCCTGGCCTACAGTTAGGTCCTGGACGCCACCGCCACACTGTCCGCCCTGTCAGAGGCCTGGTCACTTCGATGTTTCCCTGCAAGAAGGTGAACTCTGGCTCAGTGAGTTCGGAGGGCTTTCCTTCTCTGCCTGCACAAAGTTCACAAGGATGCGACCTTACCTCAGATAGGCGGCCCAAAGGTCCTGCCTGGAATACTACATGGAAGGCAACCCCAGAGCCGGGCTGCACTGGGGCCGAGGGATGCTCCGCAGTCTCAGGAGCTGAGGCCCAAGCCACGCACACATCCACGCTCCAGCAGTGAGGAGCCTGGGAAGGGAGGATGAGGGAGGACGAGGAGGTCGCGAAGGCCCGCTTGGTCTGGCTGGACTGCTGCACCGACTTGCTGCTTACTTTGAACCTGACCTACTCTAGGCCAGGGGTTGCAGCAGGTCACCACTGGCCTGCAGGGCATCATTAACTACACTTGAGGTACTACCTCCCTCCTCAGTGGCCCTCAGGCGTGCGGGTGGGCGCACACTGAGTCTGTAAGGTCTCCTCCTCTTTCTCTGTCCTGTGCCTGTGCTGAGAACTATTCTCCCCTCCTGCACTTCAACACTGTTTTCCTCTTCCCCTGCAGAGAGACCACCGTGCTGCCCTTTCCACTCCACATGGAAACTGATAGGTTATCACCCTAGAATGAATTGCTAATTTGGTGGTCATCCAATATAGCTGAAGCCCTTAAAATAACAGCTCATCTTCCCAGAGACCACCTCCCCCCTTCTCCAACTCAGCCCAGGGTGCAGTTTCCTTTCACCTTTCCCACCACCTCAGGGAAGGCCCCAATCCGCTCTCCAGGTGTACCTAAACATCCCCCTCAAACCCCACCCCTGGCAAAAGGTTTTAAACGCCTCAGCCTCCCTTTGTCCCAATCCAGAGAATTCCTTATCTTCCTAAATTCTCTCCGTGTGCTCTAAGATAATGAAACCCCTTTCCCTTTTTCCTTCTGCCTGTTTCTCTACTGTGACACTTTCCAAACCTATCAGAAACCTCCTCAGCCCTGCGCTCTCGGATCCAGAGCCCCTGCACCACCCGAGCTACTTTCTGCTGTGCCCCAAGGCCACAGAGCTGGTGTCCCGCTGTCCTCTCCTCCCCCCAGGAATGTTGCTCCTTTCTCCATGAAACTCTCACGAACTCCTGGCTTCCAGCACACTTCTCCCAGAGAAACTGCGTCTTGCTGGACCCTCTGGTCCTGATCCGAGGGGCGGTCCGGGCCTCGGATCGGCTCCCAGTGGGCAGGCACGGGGCATGCGCACAGACTCATCTGGGTCTGTGACGGCCTCATGGTTCCCCCTGGCTGCTCTTGGCCCCTGGTGCGGCCCCTGGTTTAGCTGGATTCTGCCAGCTAAACAAGAATTTGTAATGGGTCAACTCACATTTTAGACTATAAATGTAAGTCTTGTGCTTTTTGTTGTAAATGTATATTCACCCACTGTCCTGGGTTGTTTAGTAAATAATGGTTATTTCTTGCTGTTCGCTAGATAATATTCGTACCTCACCAATTCCTGTAACCCTCCCCAATTCCTGTTAAGAAAGTTAGCTTACAGAAATGACTAAAAAGGAAATTAAATGGGCTTTAACTTCTTGTAACCTCGGGCTATGCAAGGTTGCCTGCAAGTACTCAGATGCAAGATAACCAGAAACTAAAACAAAGCACCAGAAAATTTAGTTCAAGTAGTGGTCACAAGGACCCTGAAAGCATTATTGTGTGTCAGACAATGAATTTGTTTACCAAATGGAATGTGGTTCCAGGTTTTAATGCCGTCTTCTCTTCCTGGGCTAGCTGCCTTTCCATCCTCTCCTGCGTGAGAGCTGACCTGAGCCCTGAGCTCAGTAATAACCAGCTTTCCAAATTCCAGAAAAAAAAAAAAAAAAAAGAACTTGTCGTTATAGCTGCCTGGAAAGCTGAGCTGGTTTAGCCTCTTCAACTGCTTGATATTGTGTGGTGTTAATTTCCATGCTGGATCCGGTACCTTTTATCTTCCCTGCCGGCTGAGGCAGCCTGGTGTTCCCCACCATCTACCATCTCTCTAACTGTACAGGCAGACTCATGAATATGTAAATGACTTACCTGTGAGATCAAAGAAACTTTAACATTTCGAGAGGTAG
>NW_004524659.1:6243113-6245076 GCF_000260255.1 Octodon degus
CAGTCCCCTGCCTCTCTGGCCCTGTTCCCCTGCTCAGCTCCCTGGCCTCCAAGGACAGGGTACCTTCCCTCTGCCACACCCTTCTACCAAGATGTCCCCACTGTGAAGCCAGCTGAGCATGAACTGAACCTTTTGAAACCATAAACCAAAACCTTTCCACCCTTAAATTGGAGATGTTGGGTAATTGGGACCAGGAATGAGAAAACTGTCTAGTACCTCTTCATAGCTGTAAGTTCCATATCTATAGGTTCAACCGGAAGCAGATGAAAAATAGTTTTTAAAAATTCTACCTGTACTGAAAGTGTACACACATTTATCTCATCACTTATTCCCTAAACAGTAGAATATCACAAGACTTACGCAGCCTTTACATTGTAGTAGTGTAAGTAGTCTAGTATAAGTGAGCTAAGGTATATGGGGGATTTGTGTAGGTTTTATGCAAATACTGTGCCTTTTTACGTAAGGGACTTCATCAACTGTGGGGTTGGCACCTGAGGAGGGTCCTGGAACCAGTTCCTCTTAGGTGCCAAAGGACAACTGTAAGAATAAATAAAAATAGACATAGTCACTCCTGTCACAGGCTTTCTATCTAGCAGGAGGAGTCACATTAGTTAAGTGAACACACACATACATACTTCACACCGTCATAGGACAGTAACACAATATCAAAGGGGAGAGAGTGGGTGGTCAGGGAAATCCTCTCCACCCACATGATTTGGGAGAGAAAACCTGAACAGGGCCAGCCAGCTAAAGTGCCAAGGAAAACAGCAGAGACAGATAACTGAGAGGCTGGCCTGAGGCTCAGGGAGAAGGTCAGACCTGCAGAGTGACCTCTGTGCAGAGGGAGGGATGGGCTGAAGTGGGGCCACTGAGGACGGCTTCTAGACCCCTGCCTGCCTGTCAGAAGGGCCGAGGTGGAAAATGCTGACAGCACCAAGGAACTCTCTTCTGATGGAGGGAATGCCAAATGCCACGACCAGCCTGCCATGGTAGGAAGACACCTCAGAACATGCAACATAGAGCTGCTGTATGACTCGGCCATCCTTCTCCCGGGTATTTGACCTAGAGAAATGAAAATGATGCCTACACGAAAACCTGCACTTGAATGATGCAACTCTTCATAACTGCCCCAGCCTGAAAAAACCCTGAATGTCCTGTGATAGATGTACAGATAAACATCTTGTAATCTATATAGCACATTGGAATCCCCTTCAGCATAAAAGGAAACAAACTCCTATCTGAAACCAGTTTAAATAGAACCACAGATGTGGTTACTAGTGGTGGGAGGTAAAAGGAAGATATGACTATAATTGTTCTTTATTTTATTTTATTTTTTTTGACGGAACCGGGATTGAACTCAGGCCCTTGCACTTACCAGAGAAGCGCTTATTCCACTGAGCCATCTCCCCGCCCCCCATTGTTGTTTATCTTGATAATGGTGATGGTTTCAGGAATTTATATGTGGTAAAATTCACAGAACTGTGCACCCCTTCCTAAAAGTTTTGTTTTATTATACCATCATTTTTTAAAACATTTTTTTCTAATTATTTATTTATGTTTTTGGTACAGGGTTTTCACTACATACCTTGGACTCATAGTGATCCTCCTGTCTCAGGCTCCCCAGAACTGGGATTACAGGTATGCCCTGGGTTTTGGGGCCAGTATGATATACCATACTAGGGATCTAACTTGGGTCCTTGTGCTTGCCAAGCAGGTGCTTAGACCACTGAGCTATCTCCCCAGCCCCTGTAAAATCTTTTTTTTTTTTTTTTTCTCATCTCCTCGCCCCGGCTCTTCTTTCTTTCAAAATTTATTTATTTATTTATTTATTTATTTATTTATTTATTTATATATGTGTGTGTGTGTCTGTGTGGCCAGCTCAGCCCACCAGGGGGCAGGGCTGGCTGGCATGTGGTGCTGGGGGATTGAACCGCGGTCCCTGTGCTTTGCTAAGCTTGTTCTA
>NW_004524659.1:6245425-6248903 GCF_000260255.1 Octodon degus
CTCCTTCTCCTCCCCTCCTCCTCCTCTTTCTTTTCTTTAAAGAAGACTGATAGGATTTCTGGCAGGGGAAAGGGTAGATAGAGCTGTCATTTGTGGATGTGAAGTAGGCAAGTGATGAGAACAGCTGTGGGAGTTGAAATGAAGAGTGAACTTGTTTTTGTTTTTGTTTTTTTTTTTTATGAGCAGAATATATTTATTGAGAGAAAGAAAGCTCCTGTCCAAGAGAGGGACAGGAGGGGCGCCCGAGCGGGTAGTTCCCCCTAAAGAGTGAACTTGTGACATTGTGATGTCTCCATGGGAAGTGGTGTGGGGCTGGAGCTAGAGATGCTGCAGTCATTGAGACCCAAAACCTTGGCGATGGATCAGGCTGTATGGGAAAAGGCATTAGTGGAAGCAGGGTGCAGGAGCACACATCTACTATGGACTTGAAGAGGAGGTAATGCCATATTTTCCAAATTAACTGCCCTGGAGCTTAATATGTACATCTCTGTTAAACTCGTACTTCAATAAGTTTTGGCATATTACAGGACCCTTCCCCGCTATAATCAAGTTATAGAACATTTCCACCGCCCTCTAATGTCCCTTGGGTATCCTCCCTCTCTCCCATCCCCAGCCCCTGGCAACCATTGCTCTGCTCCTGTCAGAAGCTGCCCACTGAAACAAAGAAAGGTCAGCTGGGAAGAAGCAGGCGGAAGAGGCCACTGCAGCATGAACTGACAAGAAGAACGGCAGCAGGGACGCAAGAAGCACTGTCCCACCCAGGCATCGTGGTGCGTAGCTGTCACCTCAGCCCTCTGGGAAGCTGAGGCAAAAGGAGCGCGAGTTCCAACACTGCCTGGGCAGCTTAGCGACTTGCAGGGACATTTGTGGAGGACCATCTGAGCAGCTCTCCTTGAAAGAAGAGCGACTGTCTCCATTTTGGCTGAGCCTGACCCTATTTCCTCATATTATTATGTACAGAGCTGGCTAGCACTTCTGTTTATCCTTCAGTTGGCCTTAAGCAGTGTGTATTGGTCCAGCTGAGGTGCTGGTGATAGTCTTTGAAGGTGGCGTGCGTGTTTCCCTGGCACAGGACAGTAGAGCTGAAGTTCCACACCGCCAGCTGGGATGGAGCCTCAAGATAGAGGCGATGACTTCCTGGGGGTTGAAAGACTACCTCAAAGCTGAAGCACCAGACCCCCTAAAAACATTAGATGCTATCTCCATGGCATAATATTATAATGCAGATTATTTTCTCTGCATACCCTCTCTGCATATGGTAGAGGTAAATGTAGGCCACCCACCTAGCTCAGTTCACTATGGTCACCTTCTTCCCACAATTCTCAGTCAATCCTCCTCAAGCCACTCCTCCACTGAATAAAAACCGGGTGAGGCCCTGGGTCGCTCTCTTGGTCCCTGGAAGCCATCTTTGTGGCTGGACTTAGAGCCCCTTGACTCCCCGATGATTGAAAATATAATTTAGTGTCCTTATTTTCGCCGTCGGTTGCATTGTAAGTGGTAGACTGGAATCAACCAATAACATAACAACTTTGGGATTATAAATATTGGCTTCTTGGACCGAGACGAGAACCTGGAAGTGTCTCCTACAGACATTGGCTTAAAATGTAAAACAAAAAAATACAGAAAGGACTGAGGATATAATTTGTGGTGAAGGGCCTGTGTTCACACTTTAAGAATTTTAGAAAAAAAAAAAAGAAAGAATTTTAGAAACCACAACTACCGGTATCTGTCTGAAGATTTAGAAAAAGAAAAAAAAAAAAAAAAAAAAAAAAATCCAGTATGCAAAAAAAGCAAGCTTGTCATGAAAGCTGCCGATCAGATATTTGGCTTTAGAAAGGGTTCTATCCAGCCTTTCTTTCTTTCTTCTGCCTTCTTTCTTACTTTTATTCCTTTTTTCTTTCTGTCTGTTTTACGCCGTGCCAACGAGTGAACTCTCACATATCACCTTGGGAATGAGGGGACTCTTGACACCTTGGCTCCAGAGCTGGAGAGTGAAACCTGGAGAACCTCCCCTGAGTCGGGTCATAGCAGGCTAAGCAAACGCCAGCGTCGCAGAGTTCCCATGAGGCAAATAGAGTTTAGAATTCTAGGATCTAAAGGATTGGAAACTAAGAGATGCCAGTGGCTAAGATCTGATAGGATACAGGATACTTAAAGGTAGGCTGGCCTGTTAGATGGGGTATGGGATGCCTAAATGTAACAATGAGTTTGGAGATAGGTGGCCCTGCTGCTGCAAACGGAGACACCAAACAGCCTCCCAGGATTTGGAGGGAGATTTGTTTTACGTCAGTGGGCACTGCTCAGGATCATCCCCAAGATAGCAGGCCCTCATCTCTGGTGATCTAGAGCGTTTTTGCATAATGCACAGGCAGGAGATACAAAGGAGGTACAAGGAGAGCCTGAACAGCCCGGCGGTCCTTCTGGTGAGCTAGCAGGAGGAGAGCACCCATTTCAAGGCTAGAGAGCGGGCCTCCCCCAGTTGAAGTGTGCTCTGCCTCCGTATCCACAGTTGCTCAGAACTGGCTTCCAGGGGCAGTCAGCGGGCTTCCCACAGATTTTAAGAAGTTGTAGACACCACAACTACCTGTACCTCTTGGGAGCTGATTTTTTTTTTTTTTTTTAAACACAGAGGAATCCCATGTTCTCAGACAGAAAGAAGCCCAGAGCTGAGCGAGTGCTCACACACTGCTTGCTTCCTTCTTGGCGGCTTCACCCCTCCCTCCTCCTGCTCTCTTGTCCCGGATGGAACCTGCCTCCTCACCTTCCTTCCTGGGCTCCTTTCTGCTTCTACTGATGATCTGCTTCCTCCATTGGAATGACTCTTGCATCCTCCATCCGTTCCCCGCCCCCCCCCCCACCAGCCTGGACCCTGACTCCTTCCTGTTCCCCTCCCTGGGGTCCAGCTGAAGGGATCCATCTCTCCTGTCCTGCATCACAGCTGCCCAGTTCCAGAGGGCACAAGCACAGCCCTCCAAAGGCTCTGGTGAGGGTGACACACCTAACTCAGGGAAAGCCTCCACTTGGCTGTCTCTCTAGTAGCCGCTTCCCTGCTCTGCGACCACCTCCACCCTCTTCTGAGCTTGTGGGGCCTCCTCTCACGCTGGACTGTGAGTGCAGATGGCCTGAAACCTCTTCACCAGTTTCTCCTTCCTCCTGTCTTTCTGGCTTGAGCTGCCTTAGGTTTTGGCGAAACCTATTTTCTTCTGGGATGTTCCTCTTGTAAACCGTTGTTGTTGTTGTTTTTAATGTATTTAGTGCAGGGTCTACGTGGTCTCACTATGTAGATAGGACCTGTAAGGATCGTGCTGTTTTCAGCCTCCCAAGTGCGGGGATTACAGGCGTGTGCCACACCCAGTCTCAATCGCAGGTTCAGGGAACCCCGGGGGTGGGGTGGGGCGGGCGGCACACCAAGGATGCAACCCCGGCCCCTGCTCTCTGCCTAAGCAGGCGCTTTAGTCCACTGGGCTATCAGGCTGGC
>NW_004524659.1:6249003-6272770 GCF_000260255.1 Octodon degus
AACAACTTTGGGATTATAAATATTGGCTTCTTGGACCGAGACGAGAACCTGGAAGTGTCTCCTACAGACATTGGCTTAAAATGTAAAACAAAAAAATACAGAAAGGACTGAGGATATAATTTGTGGTGAAGGGCCTGTGTTCACACTTTAAGAATTTTAGAAAAAAAAAAAAAGAAAGAATTTTAGAAACCACAACTACCGGTATCTGTCTGAAGATTTAGAAAAAGAAAAAAAAAAAAAAAAAAAAAAAAATCCAGTATGCAAAAAAAGCAAGCTTGTCATGAAAGCTGCCGATCAGATATTTGGCTTTAGAAAGGGTTCTATCCAGCCTTTCTTTCTTTCTTCTGCCTTCTTTCTTACTTTTATTCCTTTTTTCTTTCTGTCTGTTTTACGCCGTGCCAACGAGTGAACTCTCACATATCACCTTGGGAATGAGGGGACTCTTGACACCTTGGCTCCAGAGCTGGAGAGTGAAACCTGGAGAACCTCCCCTGAGTCGGGTCATAGCAGGCTAAGCAAACGCCAGCGTCGCAGAGTTCCCATGAGGCAAATAGAGTTTAGAATTCTAGGATCTAAAGGATTGGAAACTAAGAGATGCCAGTGGCTAAGATCTGATAGGATACAGGATACTTAAAGGTAGGCTGGCCTGTTAGATGGGGTATGGGATGCCTAAATGTAACAATGAGTTTGGAGATAGGTGGCCCTGCTGCTGCAAACGGAGACACCAAACAGCCTCCCAGGATTTGGAGGGAGATTTGTTTTACGTCAGTGGGCACTGCTCAGGATCATCCCCAAGATAGCAGGCCCTCATCTCTGGTGATCTAGAGCGTTTTTGCATAATGCACAGGCAGGAGATACAAAGGAGGTACAAGGAGAGCCTGAACAGCCCGGCGGTCCTTCTGGTGAGCTAGCAGGAGGAGAGCACCCATTTCAAGGCTAGAGAGCGGGCCTCCCCCAGTTGAAGTGTGCTCTGCCTCCGTATCCACAGTTGCTCAGAACTGGCTTCCAGGGGCAGTCAGCGGGCTTCCCACAGATTTTAAGAAGTTGTAGACACCACAACTACCTGTACCTCTTGGGAGCTGATTTTTTTTTTTTTTTTTAAACACAGAGGAATCCCATGTTCTCAGACAGAAAGAAGCCCAGAGCTGAGCGAGTGCTCACACACTGCTTGCTTCCTTCTTGGCGGCTTCACCCCTCCCTCCTCCTGCTCTCTTGTCCCGGATGGAACCTGCCTCCTCACCTTCCTTCCTGGGCTCCTTTCTGCTTCTACTGATGATCTGCTTCCTCCATTGGAATGACTCTTGCATCCTCCATCCGTTCCCCGCCCCCCCCCCCACCAGCCTGGACCCTGACTCCTTCCTGTTCCCCTCCCTGGGGTCCAGCTGAAGGGATCCATCTCTCCTGTCCTGCATCACAGCTGCCCAGTTCCAGAGGGCACAAGCACAGCCCTCCAAAGGCTCTGGTGAGGGTGACACACCTAACTCAGGGAAAGCCTCCACTTGGCTGTCTCTCTAGTAGCCGCTTCCCTGCTCTGCGACCACCTCCACCCTCTTCTGAGCTTGTGGGGCCTCCTCTCACGCTGGACTGTGAGTGCAGATGGCCTGAAACCTCTTCACCAGTTTCTCCTTCCTCCTGTCTTTCTGGCTTGAGCTGCCTTAGGTTTTGGCGAAACCTATTTTCTTCTGGGATGTTCCTCTTGTAAACCGTTGTTGTTGTTGTTTTTAATGTATTTAGTGCAGGGTCTACGTGGTCTCACTATGTAGATAGGACCTGTAAGGATCGTGCTGTTTTCAGCCTCCCAAGTGCGGGGATTACAGGCGTGTGCCACACCCAGTCTCAATCGCAGGTTCAGGGCACCCCGGGGGTGGGGTGGGGCGGGCGGCACACCAAGGATGCAACCCCGGCCCCTGCTCTCTGCCTAAGCAGGCGCTTTAGTCCACTGGGCTATCAGGCTGGCCCTAAACCTTCAAAAATATGCTTGACTAATCAAATAGATGGTCAGTCAAATTTGCATCTAATTAACTAATTTTTTTTTTTTTTTTTTTGGCAGAACCAGGGATTGAACTCAGGCCCTTGCACTTGCCAGGGAAGCACTTATTCTACTGAGCTATCTCCCCAGCCCTTTTTTAAAAAAATTAAACTGACATCACTATCTGCATTGCTTTTTATTTATTTGCGGAACTGGGGATTGAACTCAGACCCTTGCGCTTGCCAGGGAAGCACTTACTCTACTGAGCCTCTCCCTGGCTCCCTAATTAAATTTTAATGTAATTAACAGAACGTACATGGCCAGTAAACTTTATTCTCCAGGACCTTCGTTCTCTGGAATCGCGGAGAGTCAGCAGCTTGGCTGACCAAGGAACACAGGGCCTAGCACTGTCACTTGAAGGGTCCAAGACTATGGCCCGGAGAAGCCGCCTGATTTCCAACCCACAACG
Source organism: Octodon degus (assembly GCF_000260255.1). Classification (NCBI taxonomy): domain Eukaryota; kingdom Metazoa; phylum Chordata; class Mammalia; order Rodentia; family Octodontidae; genus Octodon; species Octodon degus. The sequence continues at coordinate 6,251,442 of NW_004524659.1, forward strand.
GCTTGGGGTTGGGACTTGTTACACACACCATTCTACTTTTATCTTTTCTGTGTGTCTTTCAGAGAAATAGGACTCTGCAGCGGCATCTCAGCAGAGGCCCCCCGGTTCACCCCATTTACCCCCTCGCCTGCTTCGCTTTGAGCTGAGCAAACACTGTTTCATTTACATCTCACTCCACCCTACCCAAACATGCGGCTGCTTCTCCTGGAGTGCGCCGCAGTGCCTCGCTGCTGTAAGACGATAAACCTACCTCCGCTGAGCTCCAGCTGCACAAGCTGGGCTCTGTCTCCCGAACAAGACTATTTCTCTAGCCCAGGTATTCTCAGACTCTCAGCAGGAGAATACGTCCCCCAAAAGTTCAAAATGTGTGCTTAGGAAACATAACAAACGAGCAAAGAAAAACTTACCATGGCTTGGGTCCTTCCAAAGAACCACACACGTAAACAGAAACACTATGTGTTTATTCCACTGAAATTACACCAGCCAGGAAAGAAATGGGCTATGTGGGAAATAAAAAGCCTCCAAAAATTCTCCATAAGAGGACAATGATGCACGGAGTTTGAGAAATATTAATTACCATGAACACTAATAATTGTCTGCCTTGAGTCAGGTGCCCAATGGTTGGCTCTCTTCTGCAGTGACACTATGGGGCCTTCTCATCTCTGTCTTGGGAGGTGCCATCCAGCTTGATCCCTTCCAGCATTCCTTGCTCTGATTCCCCCACCCATGGGAGTCTAATAGGGGAGAGGGCTGATGTCCTGTCATCCATATGCACACACCCACTGATTTAGGGGAATGAAGCTCCCAGCCTGAAAGATACCTGGGCTGAGTTCCTGTTCTCTAAAGCCAAAGAATAAAGTTTAGGAACAACAGAGGTTAAGGGCAGAATATGTTTACTGGGGGAAAGAAAGCTTTGGTCCGAGAGAGGGACAGAAGGCGGACCTAAGTGGGTTGCCAAGGAATCTGCCTTCTCTAGGGATTTTTGTAGAGCAAAACCATATGTTGAGGTGAGTTTAAAGTGGAAAACATGAGAACTCTCACATGAGGTGGGTCGAATCTGTGGTCCTCCAGTAAGATTACAATCACCATCGCTCAGGTAAAATTGATTAAATCCAGGACCAAATGGGAAGGCAGTCACTTAGCAAAAGGACATGAATATAGAACAGGGGCTTATCCTGTAGGGGGCTGGGTGGGTGACGCTTCCTGGCTTCCTCAAGGTGATAGAGACCTTGCGAATATCAATCCTGGGTGTTTAACTTTAGGGAGGAAGGCATTTGTTTGATCTTTTGCCTTGAGATTTGGCCCACAGTGGCAGTGTGTCTGTCTGTCACACAGTTGGGAGATATCTGTCTGGCCTTTCATACTAGCTCCTTCTGAGGGCCTGTAATTTTTTTTTTTTTTTTTTTTTTTTCAGAACTGGGGATTGAACTCAGGCCCTTGCGCTTACCAGGGAAGTGCTTATTCCACTGAGCCATTTCCCCGGCCCCTGCCTGTAATATTTTTATCTAACCCAGCTTCCTGCAGCAGCACTGCCAGCACCCCTCTGCCATTCTCTTCCTGCTCACAGGGCACACCAGGCAGCAGCCCTAAGATCCACCTTCAGTTCCAAGAAACCACTTCCCTTGTCTTTAGAGGAGACATTCAAAGTCATTGGAACACTCCCCTCACTGCTCCCTGGGCATCTGTTCCAAGCACTAAAGGCTTTTGCCCTCCCCGCACCCCTAGTCCGTTGCTTAGTCCCTCTGGGAGGGGTGCTGCCCGGGATGGCTGGGGACAACACAGTCAATTAAGCTGCCTCTGATCCCTTACTATAAGCCCTGGAAGTGGAGTTCCACTCCTGTTCCTCCTGGCTTTCTTTAAAATGTGGGATGTCAACCTCTCCCTCACAGCTTTGGAGCCCATTCTGGAGCCTCATGATTCCACAGCACCTGTCTCCTTCGGAATCCTATAAACCTGTGCTCACATCAGCTTCATAGCAGCCAACTGTGGTGAGTCCCTTGGGCAGGACAGATGAAGAACAGTGAGAGAAATAGTTCAGGCCTCCATCCCCACCCAGACATAATGACTCTTTCTATCTGAAATGTGGTCCCCTACCACAGCCAGTCCTCAATCCCCCAGGAAGGATTCACATTAACTACCTTAGTATTAAAATCCCTGAAGTTCCCAGCCCAGCCATCCTTAGGAAGTACTCCACAAATACTTTTTACAGCAAAGCCGTCCAAGAGCAAACAGGTACTATTCTGATTCCCTTGCTGGGAAGAGGGGACCCTGACCAGCTGTCTCCCCAGTGGAAAATGAAAAGTTAATGACCTTTCCGTGAAAAGAACCCATAAAGACATCCATCTGTTTTTGCAGTAACCTGAAGTCAACCGTGCTAATGACCTTAATTAATCTGGGTTTTTTTGGGAGTGTTTCTCTCCCGGGGAGAGGCTGTATCAACGCAGGTAGTCAATCTGCTTTGCCTCTGGTTCTGTTTCTCGTCCTGGCCTGTTTACATTCTCCTGGCCACCATGTATGCCCTGGCTTTGGAGGTCTGACTGAATCAGGTCACTGCCAAGGACGTGAAGCTAAAGTGGGGTGCCAGAGCAGGTCAGGAGCCCCATGTCTTACAGTCAATTTAAGTCTAACTTCTAGTGCTTCTTCAGGCACCCGCTAGCTCTGAGGGGAAAGAGCATTTCTTCTCTAGGCCACCCTCACCCAGAGGAGTCCAACCTGTGTTCTGCTGGTTGGCCGTGCTTCTGTTATGTTATAACAAAATTTATATGAAAATTTTGTTACATACATTAGTAAGATTGTATATTTTCTCTCACGCATTCTCTCCCTTTCTTGCTCTGTGTGTACATGTGTGTGAATATGTGTATGTTCATGTATGCACGTGCGTGTTGCTGGGTGTAGAATCTGGGCCCTTCACACTGAGTGACATCCTAGCCTTTTTCTCTTTTCTTTTTTCTTTTTTTTAATCTGAGACAAGGTCTTGTTAAGTTGCCCAGGCAGGGCTTGAACTTTCAGTTCTCTTGCCTCAGCCTCTCAGAGAGCAGGGATTGCAGCTGTATGTCGCCATGCCAGGCCTAGCTGTATTTTTATGCTGACTAAGACAATTCCTCCTCACTTAATGCAGCCCAGGCAACTGGGTGTGCCCAGCTCTCAGGATTGTGGGCTAGACACATCCCAGTGGTGATAATGATAGCACCTACCCTGTGGCCACCAAGGCCACCAAGACAGCACGTCTGTGTGCTACTCCTTAAGGCAGCTTTGCTATTGTTTTCATTTCTCCAACCCAGACCCTTTTGCAAGCGTGTAGCCCTTCTTCTTCAGTCTCTGTGTTCGCACTTCCATCCACCGCGTTCACTACGAGGGAAACAATAGGAGAACGAGGAAAGCCCATTTTCTTTTGCTTGCCACCAGATTTATTTGGGTCATTTTGCCCCTGTCACCGTTCATAAGTATCCTTAAAGATCTGAATTAGTTGAGCAGTGGAAACTTTCTGGAAAAGCCAGTATGAGGGAAGGTAGGTTTCTCTCATCCCTGGAGCCCCGTCTCCCCCACCTCTAACATCCTGGACAGGCGCAGCTCTGAAGGCTGGATTCCTGCCCTTTGCTGTCCGGAGCCATGAACAGCTCTCTTTGTCCCAGGCACTAGCTCATTTTCCTCCAGAACAGCCTCTCAAGGGTGGGAGGAAAGAAAGGAGGCGGGTTCTCCAGAGTTCAGCACACCCTGGGAAGTGCAGGTGGCTGCTCTGGCCCTGAGCCGCACCAGGACCCAGCCTGCTGCTGCAAGGTCCTGGCCGGCTGGAGTCAGGCTCTGCCCTGAGTACATATGCTCGCTCCTCCTTCCTGCCCTGGAGGAGCTCAATTTTAGCTCCGGCCGTAAGGCCACCTGTTCCAAAGCCCTTCCTTGGGTCCAGCCCTGATTTCTAGGTCGGACAGTCCTGCGACTGCCACTCTCCTCCGTCCTTGACCTTCAGCTCCACACTAACCTCCTGACTGCCAGGGCCCCAGCCTCCAGTCAGCTTCCCTAGCAGCTCGTGGAAGTCCACTTGGAACCTGGACGATGAGAAGTAGTAGACAAGGGGGTCGACGCAGGAGTTCAGGGTGCTGAGGAGCAGCACATAGCCCCTCCATGTTGGGCTCTTGCCCTGAATGTAGCCGACCAAGTGTGACATGTTGTAGGGCCCAAAGCAGACAAGGAAGTTGAGCAGAGAGGCCACCACAAGTCCCACCACCCTCCGGCGCCGGCGCCTGCTAGAGCTGTGACTCAGGATCCATACCAGGCGGCTATAGCAGTAGCTGGTGATGAGCAGAGGCACCCCAAAAAGGACCACAGCCATCTCCAAGCGGACAGGAAGGAGAACAGCCAGCTGGTCCTCTCTGAATTCCAGGTAGCAGGTCCCGTTGGTGCCCTGGCTCTGCGTAGAGTTCCCCCAGAATTCCGTGACGTAGACCACACTACAGTGAGCACTCGCCAGGAACCAGCAGATGCCACTGACCAGCCCCGCTTGAGCCAGCCTCGGCCGGGTCTTGTACCACAGAGGGTGGGCCACGCTCAGGAGGCGCTCGACACTCACAGCCGCCAGGAAGAGGGAGGTGAGATAGATGGTGGTGAAGAAGAGGAAGCCAGAGAGGGGGCAGAAGATGAAGGGCAGGGGCCAGCGCATCCCACTGGCCGCCTCCACCATGCGGAAGGGCAGGAAGAGCAGCAGCAGCAGGTCTGAGAGGGTCAGGTTGAGCAGGAGCACATCCACGGCCACTGGGCGGCGCCGGAGTTTACCCACGAAGATTACCATGGCCATCAGGTTGAGGGGCAGCCCCACCAGGAAGGCGAATAGGTTCACGGAGAAGTAGAGCCAGTGGTTGCCAGGGAAGAAGGACTCCATCATGAGGGTCAACTGGTACAAGACAGAGACGGAGGTGGCATCTGGGTGGGGGTCTTCCGGTCCCTCTGCAGAGCATTTCACCCATCAGCCAGGAACCTTGTCCCCAAGGCCACCCTGCACGGCCCCACATTTTTTTCCACAGCAGAGTCAGCCCATCTGCCTTTCTGGTCCTACCCCATCTCCCATCTCTGGTCCTGCCATTCCCCAAGCACAGAAGGCAGCAAAACACTCATGCACCCAGCCCCTCTGCCCCACGCTCACCTGCTTATTGGAGAACCCAAGCACTCTGCCGTGCAGTACCTTGCCGGCTTCTGCAGACCAAGTGGTTGAGCTATTTATTTGCAGAAATGATAAAGACCTGGCAGTGCCCATGACGTCACTCACTGTGGAACAGCAGCACAAAAGATGCCTTGAGCTCTGTTACCAGGGTTGCATCAGTATGCAAAAAGAGGAACAAATTCCACAACCGTGTGCCTCACTCCTCTGGCTGCTCAGCTGGGATGCTCCAACCAGGCCCAAGCCAACTCTGACTTCTCCTCTCTCCCCACTTGAATTTTGTCTGCTTCTCTAAAATGGCACTTTTCCAGTTTGCCTTGTAAGGGCAGGAGGCGTGATGTGGTGACAGAGAATTGGCTCTGGAGCTGGCTCTGTTTCCTGCTAACTTGGTGATTTGGGACAAGTGACTTCAATTCTCTATGTCCCCCTTTATCATCTATAAGAGGGGGATAACTGTGGCAATAATCTCATAGACTAAGATATTAATACATGTCAAATGCTTAGAACACAGCCTGGGACTGTCCCTGCTGTATTTCCTGCTTTGATGCTGACTTTTCACTAGGATGAAGATGATAATGGTGGTCGTTGTGGCCATGACAGTAGCAACTACTTTAGTGACACATGACCCTATTCCTTAGGACACCATAGTTTTATTTTTATTTATTTATTTATTTATTTATTTTGTGTTTGTGTGGCCAGTTCAGCCCACCAGGGGGCAGGGCTGGCTGGCATGTGGTGCTGGGGGATTGAACTGCAGTCCCTGTGCTTTGCTTAGCTTAGCTTGTTCTAAGTAGGTGCTTTAGACCACTGAGCCATCTCACCAGCCCTGCACCATAGTTTTATGTCTCAAAGTCCTTTTACCTCACAATGGGGTGGCAACTTGCTCCAGCTGAAATACCTTGGTTTGAACCCAAGTTCTGACCAGCTTCAGAGATATCTGTTCACTCAAATACTTAGCAATTACAATGCAATGGCTTTGCCCACCCACTAGAAAAAGTCAGGCAATACAGAGACAATGAGAAGCTCCTGATTTCCTCTTCTCCCGGTCTGATGTCCAGGTGGGGGTGGGTTGGTCAATAGGTATCACACCCTCTTCTCCTGGTTTCCTTTCACTCACTTTTGGTACCCCTAAGTATAGACTGGGACAACATCCTTTGGTGTCCTCCTTGGTTACTTTGTGGCCACTCACCGGGCTACTGTGACAGGAGGGGTAGCTCAGTGGAGGCTGAGGTGCTCTCCCCTGCAAGATAGACTTCCTGTTGCCTTCTCTAAGAAGCAATGGGAAACCACCCCAAGGCAGCCCAGATCTAGAAGGGATCCAGACCTGTTATTAACCTCTTGAACTTCCCCAAGCCCCAGGAAGCTGTGGTTAATGCAGCTAGCTCTCCTGAACACGCCCAAGGTTTTTGGCCCTGCCATTTTTATTTTCCCCCTCAAGACGTGACAGCTGTCAAGTGAATATTCATCTCTCCCGACATCACCAGTATTGCCTCCGTGACAGCTGTGACTATCCTTAATGCCCCATATCTGTTCTGGGAGAGATGTCTGTCTTAACTCTGCTAGGCTTGAATTTGAACCAAGAAATAGAATTGAATTTGGGCCAATCAGTACATTCCAATCCGAAAACTTGTGTGCAGAAGGGCCAGTCAAATAGCTCAACGGATTAAAGGGCCTGCAAGCAAGCACAGGGGCCAGGGGTTTCAATCCCCTGGCCTGCCACACTGGTCCCGCCCTTGGGGCACGCTGAGATGACAGTTGAGGCTGGGTGTGGTGGCGTGTGCCATTATTCCAGCTCTTGGGAAGGTGTAAACAGGCAGATCACTACAAGTTGGATCTAGTAGTGAGACCCTGAACATCCTGTAGGCCCTTCCCTAAAATAAAAGCAAGCAAGCTTGTGTGCAGACCAGTTGGGACCAACTGGCAGGCTCAGATTTAGAGTAGCTGAAGGCTAGAATCTGCTGGCTGGAATTTGGACCTATCCCAGGGATATATATATATATTCAACCCTCCCCTCCCTCACACTTCTAACTAGGAGGGCTTCCTCTTAGGCCTTGATTCCTCCATGCTGTACATGGGTCCTGTTTAAATAAAGCACCACTCCAGTGAATCTACTTGTGATTTATTTCTCCAAGGGTGTGGTCTTGAGAGTCTTCTCCCGGGTAGTGCGCACAGAGTGGTTGTTGTAAAAAATAAAAAAGTTAGAAACACTCAGGTCGTTAGCACTGGATAGCTGCAGAGATCAGGAGCTGACGGTGGCAGAAAGAGGTAACTGGCAAGTTGGCAGCTGGCAGCCGGTGTTAGTGTTTACAATTAACTGGATCCTACCAGCACTGAGCCTCCGGGCCGCTCCTGTTTGCAGTAACACCGAGGACTAAGGGCCATCGGCGCTCAGAGCCTGGCACTGCTAGCAGAGCTACCCCTCGCCAATTCTTGCTTTCTACTTGAATTGAGAAAAAAAAAAAAAAAACCTCAACTGACTGGTGACAGCACCAAGTGTTGGCCAGGATGGGGAGAAAACAGAGGTCACGTTCATTGCTATTCATGCGCAACAGGGCAGTCACTTTGGAACAGCTTGGCAGTTTCTTAAAAAGTTAAATATAGGGCTGGGGAGGCGGCTCAGTGGAATAAGCGCTTCCCTGGCAAGCACAAGGGCCTGAGTTCAATCCCCGGTTCCTCAAAAAAAAAAAAAAAGTTAAACATAAATTTACCACGAGGCCCAAAGAGTTCATTATAGATATTTACTTACAACAAATGAAAACATACGTGCCCGCAAAGACTTTCTCATAAATGTTCATAACAGTATCAGTCATAGTAGCCAAAAAGAGGAAACACCACCGTTAGTTACTGAACGAACGGACAAACGTGCCACAGTCACACAATGATATTCTATTTGACAATGAAAAAGAAAGAACTAGCTACACGTAGTACAGAGTATGCGAACGTGTTGCTGAGTGAACCAAGGCAGACGTAAGACCATAGCTTATGTGATTCCGTTTAGATGAGCTGTCCAGAATAGGCAAATTTAGAGCCAGACAGTAGATTAGTAGTCATCCTGGGGACTAGGGGCAGAAATGGCGCTGAACTCTAAATGAACGTGAGGTTTTAGTGGGTGGCGAACGTTCTAACACCTAGATTATGGCAATGGGGGCGCGCATCAGTAAATTTACTAAAATCTGCTAAATCTAAATTTTATCCTATATACATTGTATCTCAGTTAAATTGTGTAACTGGGCACAAAACAAAAGGTTTTTGCTGTCATTATGGTTACAATGGGGTGAGGGTACAGTGGTAGTATAATGAGGTCATCAAAATCAAAGAGATAAAGCAAATCAGAAAACAGTGCAGGCAGAGGGACTGGAGCTACGCAGCTTGACCTCCGGAAGGAACTGGCAAAAGGTCTAGGGCTCAAGCAGGGGAGAAATTGAGGTGGGTCCCACAGGACCTCTCAGGCCCCAAGAAAAAGTAAGATTCTCCCCTGAGTGGGAGGACACGCGGGTGACTGGAGCAGCGACCCAGCATCCAGGAGAGGCCCCACAGCTATGGCAATAGAGAGTGACTCCTAGCATGACAGGGACAAGCTGTGGGCCTGCCCAGCCTGGAGCAAGGGCCAAACTTATTTCTGGCTTCCACACTAAGTGTCTTAGCCTCTCTGGCCTGTTTCCTTATTTATAAAAACAGAGGCAACAGAACTTTCGGTGGAGTGCTGTTAGAAGCGTTCATTCCTTCAACAAACTTTTATCAAACACCTACCATTTGCCAATCTCTCTTCTAGATGCTGGAAACCTACTGTTTTTTTTTTTTTTTTGTCAGAACCAGGGATTGAACTCAGGCCCTTGCGCTTGCCGGGGAAGCACTTATTCCACTGAGCCATCTCCCTGGTCCCTGGAGACCTACTGTTGAATAAAACAAAAATTTGTGTATATATATAGTCAAGCATCTGAAGAAATCATTTATGGAAACTGGTTCGTACGCACCACTCACGTAGCTATACTTTGCTCCCATATGTGGCGGCTTTGCTTTCCTTAGGGGAAGAAGTCTGGCTCCCAGCCTGGCCACGGCTGAGCAGATGCCCACGTGTCTGTCTCCTTCATCCTGCTCTTCTCTGTCCTCCCTCTTGTGGGCTGGGGTGCTTCCTGCCTTCACCAAGAGTACCACCAATCTACGTGTCAACCAGCACTACACTTTTCTAAGGTCCTTTGACCCTTGGGGGATCTTGCTTAGAAGAACAGTATCCCACTTCCAACCCTTAAAGACAGAATTTCATTATGCAGTTCAGGCTGGCCTGGAACTCACTTTGGTTTGTTTGTTTGTTTTTGTGGTACCAGGGATCAAACTCAGGACCTTATGCTTGCCAGTCAAGGACTTATTCCACTGAGCTATCTCCCTGGGCTTGGAACTTACTCTGTAGCCCAAGCAGATCTCAAACTCACAGTGATCCTCCTGCCTCAGCCTTCCCAGAGCTGGCATTACAAATGTGTATCGTGAGGGCCGGGGAGATAGCTCAGTGGAATAAGCACCTGGCCTGGCAAGTGCAAGGACCTGAGTTCAATCCCCGGTTCTGCAAAAACAAACAAACAAAAAAACAAAAAAACCAAAAAACAAATGTGTGCCGCCATGTCCAGCCCACAAGGTGGAATTTAGTCAGTGCTAGCTCCCTCTGCCTGGCGTCTACTTGTCTGGACAGCGTCATCTGTCTAATTAATTTTTTTTGCGGTACTGGGGATTGAACTCAGGACCCTGTGCTTGCCAGGCAAGCACTTACTCTACTGCGCTATCTCCCCAGCCCCATATGTCTAAACTGTACAGTTCTGTGAGCCACAGAACTGTTCTGTGTGCACAGATATTAGCGAAGCTGAGGCAGGAGGACTGCTTGAATCCGAGAGTATGAAAGCAGCCTGGATAGCACAGTAAGACACTGTCTTTCAAAAAACAAAAAGATGGGAGGATACAGTGTGAAGATGAAAAGAGACAATAGTCATTGTAAAGGGCTCAGCACGGCGCTTGTCACTTATCAGAGGCTCCACTTTGCTTTCAACTGTCAAGGGCAGCAGTTTGCAGTCCTCTTCCCAGGACAGGTTAGCATGCCAGCTTCCAGCTTGCAGTGCAAATGCTGCCCCCTTGTGGGTTCAACATGATATGACAGCATGATGATCCAGCCTCAGGACTCCAGAAATTAAAGTGTTCTTTACAACAGGTGCATCCACGGAGTGGCAAACCTCCAGAGTAGAGGCAAGCTTCTCTCCTCCATAGTGTGAGCAGGAAGCCTGTTCATAGTCCACCAGCAGACAGGCAGTCAGGAGTCAGGCACACGACAGAAGCTGGACATGGGCCTCACCTGCACCCAGCTCTGGCCCTCACTCTCTGCAAGGTGACACTGCCTCTCCAGCCTCAGCTCTTCCCCCAAGCGGCTCTGGGCCTCGCAGTTCTGGCAGAGGCCTAGAGAAGCATCCGGGCTCTGCTCATGTCCTTCCTCCCAGCAGGGGCTGCTACTTCTGGGATGGTCCTCCTGGCATCCTTGCAGCACTCAGCGTCCCCCGACTGGGATCTGTTCCCAAGTAGCCTGTCACCAGCGGATTGAGTACCACACTCCAGGCCCCTGTGATGAGCCCCAACTTCCTCCAGGGGCCTCCTATGCCGGGGTGCAGGAAGCCAGCCACGTTGGAGACATTGTAGGGTCCCAGGCACAAAAGCAGAGTGAGCAGAGCTCCGCCAGCTACCCAGGCTGCCCTTACCTTCCGCCTGTGGCTCAGGCCTGAATGGACCAGAGCCCGGAGGCAGCCCACGTAGCAGAAGGCCGTGATGATCAAGGGCACGAAGTAGAGCAGCAGAGAGAAACTGAGGCGGGCGGGGCCGGCGGAACTGGGGTCCCAGGCCTCCAGGCACACAGGGGAGCCATTAACTGGTTTGTCGATGCCCAGCGAGGTGGTACTATTGTGCAGCCAACCTCCTGGAGCCTCTAACATGAGAACCACTCCCAGGTGACAGAGGACCAGGACCCAGATGGCTACGCACACCCCCCAAGAATAGCGCGGCCTCCGGAGGGCTTGGTAGCCCAGGGGAAAGGCGGCCCCCAAGTAGCGCCCAGCACTCAGAGCAGCCAGGAACACACCGCCGGCGTAGAGCGGGGCGAAGTGGGCCAGGGCAAAGATAGGGCAGAGTACAGCCGGGAGGGGCCAGGCCCCCCAGGCCAGGGCCTCCACCGCCTTCAGGGGCAGAGAGATGGCCAGCACCAGGTCAGAGCAGGCCAGGTGGAGAGTGTAGACCAAGCTGGGGGTGAGGCGGAGCCGCGCATGGGCGGCCGCGCCCCGGATGGCCAGCACGTTGAGCGGGAAGCCCAGCGCAAAGGCGGCCACGTAGAAGGCGAAGGAGAGCTGCGGAGGCAAGTCCATGGGGCTGGAGGAGGTGGCCGCCTCTGCTTCTGCGAGCCCCGTGCTCCCTGTCCCCAGACTGCCGGCCGGGGCAGGAGGAGCTCCTGGAATCCCACGCTGGCTTCCCCACGGCCTGGAGGTCAGCAGCCAGATTGTGAGACACTGGGCGAAGTGGAGGCCCGCGGCAGGAGGTGGTTGGGGCTGGGTCAGGAACGAGAACTTCTAGCCTTTGGTCCTCAGCCGTCTTCGCACCATGTGACCTCATATGAGGAAGGGAGCAATTGCGGTGTAATGAAGAAAGACAGAATACAGGTGTGCTGTCCCAGAAAAGAGACCGCGTCTGATTCCTGAGACTCTGGGAGAGAGATGGGGGAGAGCTCAGGGCAGGGTTGGTGGAGAACATGGGGCATGGGATAAGAGCCCTGGGTTCACTGCCTCCCCCATTCCCCAGCAAGGGAAGTTGCTCCTCACTATGTGGAACATGTGGGGGACCCATATCTCAGAAGAAGAGAAGTCAGAGTTTGGGTACAATACAAGGTATACCAGGCAGAGGGGTGGACAAAGGGGGCCCCAGGGGAGAGCCCAGGGATAAACCAGGTCACCTCAGTGTCCTGGGGTACAACCTGAGATCTCAGGGGTCACCCAGGGTGGGAAGACCTGGGAGTTTGGGGAATAGTTGTCGGTGAAGAGAGGAACCACAGAAAGAGGGACTCACCTCTTGATGCTGCCAGATGTTTCTGAGGCTCAGAAGTCCCCTCACCCAGCTGTCAAGAGGATGCCCAGAATGGTCAGTGAGCTGGAAGGGAAGGAAGGGCGGGGTGGCAGGGCCATTAGCTGAGGCACTAGCAGCTTGGGTGAGCAGCTAATGGGGCATCCTGGGCTGGAACTGAGGCTGGGCTACAGGATGTGAGGGGTCCAGGAAGATGCTGGGACATAGAGGGGGTGTGGGTAGGAATGGGGGCTTTGCCTGATCAGATGAGGTCTATGCAGTCAGTGCCTTGAGGGGGCAGGGTTTGTGGGGTGCAGTCAGAGCACACCTCTGTGCCCTGTCCACTCATGCACTGCCTGCTCAGTCCCGCCCTGGGGACCACATCTCCCCCATCTGCTGGGCAAAAGCAAGGGCAGATCCTAGCCCTGGTGTCAGCTCACACCTCAGTAGCGTTGTTTTCCTGCGACTTCAGCCCTCCAAGCCATCATCATTATCAACAGAAAAGTGAGTTAATGATAGAATCAGCCCAACGGACAGCTTGCATCAGCTGCGGTTGCCTTTTCCCCAAGACAGGGCTCTTCCGCCTCCCTCTCCTTTCCCTTCTGGTTCGGTGATAGTGGTTTCTGACCTCTGCAGTGTTGGCAGAAGGCGGAAGAAGAAAGGGGAAAGGACCAGTCAGAATCCAGTCAGAATCTTGGGCTTGGCCCTGGAGCAGTCAGCCTATCCTCTCTCTGAGGGGCATGGATGTTGAAGTCAATTACTCCCTGGGTTCTGGGGGGAGGACATGTAGATGTGCTTTGTGGGGACAGGCAGTTGCTTATCTCGTTGCTCTCAGTGCTGGGAATCCAGCTGGCCACTTGTCTCCCCATGGGGCCCATGGGGTCATCTTGTCTTTCTAGAAAGACTTTCTTTTTTTTTTTTTTTCCTTTTATTATTTATTTATTTATTTGTGTGTGTGTGGCCAGCTCAGCCCACCAGGGGGCGGGGGCTGGCCAGCATGTGGTGCTGGGGGATCGAACTGTGGTCCTCGTGCTTTGCTTAGCTTAGCTTGTTCTAAGTAAGTGCTTTAGACCACCGAGCCATCTTACCAGCCCCATAGAAAGACTTTCTAAGCAAAATTTAAAATGTTCTCTCTCTCTCTGTCTGCCACCTCAAAGTGACATCACAGTTCTTCAGCTTCAGACTTCTTAGGGGCATGCGTTGGTCACCAGAGTACTCTGCCCCTCCCAAATCCCAAGTCACCCATAAGCAACTCCTCTCCCCAGGCTGCCTGCAGCATGGTCCTCAGTGTAGAATACCTTCCTCCCAAGAAAGTATCAAACTTCCTCCTCAGACCTCCAGTTCGTAAGATTGATTTTTTCCTCCCCTGATGCCCTGGTAGACACCTCGCTGTGAACATAGAAATACGTAATGCCTGTTGTTATTTTGTCTCTGGGAACACTGAGAAACTAAGAGAACTGAGAAAAGGATCAGAGTGCCATGTTACCTCCATGACCATTGCTAGGAGAAAACAGAGCTCAAGGGAGAGAACGGGTCTTCCAGATCTCTGCTTCGGTCCCAGCCATGCGCAGTTCAGCTCCTGTGCAGTGACACCTGCTCAGAGGGCCTTTGTAATTGCTCTCTCTGAACCCATCTCCTTTCCTGTATTCATTCTTTTTTTTTTTTTTTCTTTTTTTTGGCAGAACTGGGGATTGAACTCAGGCCCTTGCGCTTGCCAGGGAAGTGCTTATTCCACTGAGCCATCTCCCCAGCCCCTCCTGTATTCATCCTTATGCCCATTTAAATCTCCTGCGGCTCTTTGACATGGTGTTTACCAGCTTCTCTGCTAGGATCGTGGCCTTAAGAGAGCAAAGACTTTGGTTCAATTTGCCTGAGCATGGTCACAGTAGTTGCTCTGGGCCCTGGAGGATGGTGAGAGACCTCCAGCACAGAGGAACGGGTGGAGGCTGCCTGTGTTCTCAAGTCCGGGGCCTCCAAGCTTCCTGGCCACCTGCTCGTCACGCCTCAGCAATGTCTGTTGACAGCCGCATCTCATGGTCAGTGGCTCATAAAGTCAGTTCATGTCAGCAGCTGGGCTCCGGGACAGGATGGAAAGGCACCCAGTGGTTGCTAGGAGCCTCATCAGGGTTTCCTTCAGCTCCCTCCAGGGCCTCCTGTGAACCTTTGGGTACCCTAGACTACACTAGAGACCTCCCAGAATGGTTCTGGTCCTATCGTTCTTGTCCCCTAACAACAGACTCTGAACAGGGTGCATTAATTAATGTTCAGTAGATGCCTGCCCTTATAAAATAAATGGACGGGGGCTGGTGAGATGGCTCAGTGGTCTAAGGCACCTACTTAGAACAAGCTGCAACAAAGCATATGGACTGCGGTTCAATCCCCCAGCACCACATGCCAGCCAGCCCCGCCCCCTGATGGGCTGAGCTGGCCACACACACACACACACACACACACACACAAATAAATAAAATTTAAAAAAAAAAATAAAATAAATGGACGATTAGATGACAGTGGGCTTCATTTTTAGGTACATAAACACCAAACTTCCTTCTCTCATCCAAATACTTTTCAAAGTCCTGCAATATTAATGGTGCTCATGGGAACTCCAACTGGGAACAAAGTGGATTGATTGATGGTAAAAGCAGAGGACCCTTCTGCCATCATTCTAAGAATTGCCATTCTAGGATGGAGCAGAGATGGAAAGGAGGGACAAGGAAGGAAGTCTGGCCCTTCTTGGGGAGCCAGTAGGAGTTGGTGCATCTTGTATGCGCATCTTATTGAAGGTTTGTTAAGCACACATCTCTGCTCTCTGAGAAAAAGGGGGCCTTAGTCCCTTCACTGGGCAGGCAAATGAGTAGGGAGTTTAAGCTGAGCAGAGGAAGGGACTAGGAACACCCACATCTGAATCAGTGCATGCAACAGGGAACTGGGAAGAGAGTGACAGTGAGTGACAAGACAGCCATCAGGTTTCTCTGGGCAAATGGCCTTTGAGTTTTTTGCAGCTGTGATTGTGAAAGAATTTGGTAGGTCCCCTTTTGAGAATAGCTGTGAATACTAAATTGGCTTCTTCTTCTTCTTCTTTTTTTTTTTTTTTTAACATGCTTTATGTAAAAAAGGGACTTTTTTTTAGGACTTCAAGTTTCTGTACTACACCTTTTGTAATGTGGTCAACATGTATAAGATCAGACCAAACGTCCTGTACTTTCTCACAAAATAAAAGAGGGCTGGGGATGTAGTCCAGTGTGAAAGACCTGGGATCGATCCACATTAGCCAGAGTAAAAACAAAAGTCTTAAGCCACCTGCATGCTGTGGAGTGGCATCTCCATGTCACAGGGGAGAAGCTAAAGCTCTGGTTTGTCAGCAAAAGCTGGACAAGGTCCCACGGCTGGTTAAGTGGAAGAACCAAGACACAAACTCACGCGGTCCAGCTGCAAAGCCAGGCAACACGGCCACAGATCCTTCAGCCTGCTGACAGGGTCGCAAAATAACCACAGCTCCCTTTCCGCCACGGTGTCATCCCCCTCTCCCTAACCTTGCTCTGACTCCACTAATGGAAAAGCATTCGCTCATTCTTAGAAGTGGCACCTGCGCCATTTTTATTGTGCAGCGCTTTCTCTGTGGTGTGTGTCCTCATCCATAGTCTGCTCAGCCCCTGGGACCTGAGGGCAGGGCTGCTGCAGTGTCATCCTCTGCACGGCAGCCTCGCTTGTTGGCAGTCACATTTCTTGAGGAGAAGCCAGCTGGGGACAGTGCTTCTTACTACCTCATTTCTGTCCTTCCTCGGAATTCCCCGAGGGGCAGAGATTGAATTTCAAATCCGTGAGTGGGGGGAAGGGAAGAAGAAAACTTAGTGACATATGTGGCTCCCAGCATGGACACAGGAAGCTGGGGCAGGGAGTGGGAGTGGGTAGATGGGGGCAGACCGCTGGGGCTGGAGGCTGTACAGCAGAGGGTGGGCCTGTAGGTGAGTTTCCAGGTGAGAAAGAGAGAAGGGCAGGGACAGGCTTTTGGGGGATGGGGGTCATCAGTGCCCAGAAGGAGGGCTGGCTCTGGGCCAGCCCAAGTTCTCCACAGTGACTGGGGTGGGGTAGGTGGTGAGTGAGCCCCAGCTGGGGGCAGCTGGGACTTCATGGCTCCATCAGCCCCAGACATTTTCAATGCAGCTGGCTCCAGCATCAGTGCTTAAGGGCCACATATTCCACGTCTTCATGTGCCTGGGAGCGTTCTGCAGCACCAAACCTCACCAGCTCTGAATAATGGATCCCCTCGTCTTCTGAAAGATCCGGCACCACGTTTTCGTAGTCACCCTGAGAAGGCAGCGTTGTGTTGAGCCTGAACTGCCCTAGCCAAGCTCCCATCCTCAGCCTGCGGCCCTTCTGTCCTCCCCTCGCCTGGGGGGCCAAGCCCAAGCCGAGCCATCTTATCCAGACACTGGCAGCGCTTGGCCCCTCAGAAACAGAGGCATCTTCTCTGGCTCTGGATGCAGCTCTGCCTAAGCAACTGCTGTGATTTGAATGCGTCCCCTATGGGGGACATTTAATCCCCAAAGTCATCTGTTGATGGCATTTGAAAGTAGAGCTTTTGGGAAGTGATGGGGTTGATGGGTTGACTGATCAATAGGCTAATGGAGAGAAAAACTGAGCTATAAAACTGAGCTCTGGACAGGCACAGCAGTACACAGCTGAAGCCCCAGCACTCCAGGAGGCCGAGGCAGGAAGAGCACAGGTTTGGGCTTCTCATGGGCAGCTTAGCAATTTAGCAAGAACTTGTATCAAAAAAAAAAAAAAAAAAACTATTTGAAAGGGCTGGAGAAGTAGCTCGGTGCAAAAGCCCTGCATGCAATCCCTAGTACTATAAGTAAATAAATAAGTAAATCTCCCTGACACCCTTGATCCATTCTTTGTGCCACCTCAAGACTGTAGAGTCCCCACCAGGAAGAAATTCTTCATCAGATACAGCCCCTTAATCTTGGTCTATGAGAACCACAAGCCTCTTCACTTTATAAATGATCCAGTTTCAGGTGTTTAGTTACAGCAACAAACACAGACTAAACCAGCAACCCTCCCCAGGTGACACCCAGCCTGAGTCAATGTAGACACCTGTTTGAGCCCTTCTGCAAGGGCCTCCCAG
Source organism: Octodon degus (assembly GCF_000260255.1). Classification (NCBI taxonomy): domain Eukaryota; kingdom Metazoa; phylum Chordata; class Mammalia; order Rodentia; family Octodontidae; genus Octodon; species Octodon degus. The sequence goes on from NW_004524659.1 coordinate 6,268,799, forward strand.
CTGAGACCAGCTCCAGGTCTGCCCACCCCTGCAGTCCTGCCTGCTTACCACATGACGATTCTCCACCACTGAGTATGTGACCGCGTAGTCGCTATGTGGGAGAGGTGTCTGCATTTCAGAGGTCCCTGCATCTCTGAGCAAGAGAGCGGATAAATGGCCATAAATGGAACCTTTCCCAGGAACTTCCTTGTGCTGACTCCCGCAGGGCTCCAGCAGGACCCCGGCCTCCTGAGCTCAAGGGAAATCGACTCGTGTCTGGGGTGCCCAGTGCTTACATCAGGAGCTAATGAAGAGGCCAAGGCCAACTCCAGACACAGGTGCCCCTGACTTGGGGAAACAGCCCCCATTCCTAAGACTGTCCCCACATCCTCCAGTGTTATCATGAGCACCTGGCTGTGTCTGGCAGGCAGGACAGGAGCCTTCCTCTCCCACATCCCTCCCAGGGTGCCACCCTGCAGCTCCTTCAGTACCCAGATCTCGGTGCATCTGTCTCGGGAAAGTGCAAGGTGGCGTAGCTGATGCTGTCTTCTATTGCCGGATTGTAGCATCCCAAGGTGTGAGGGCCTTCCGAGAGGGGCGCCCTTCTAACCTGGGAGAGAAACAGAGAGGGGCTCTGACTCTCTCCTCACCCAGTTCCCTCCCAGGCTTCTGACTCCATAGAGGGCTTTTATCCCCCTTCTTCACCCAGGGTCCTCAAAGGCTCCCCTGCATTCCTACCTTTTTATTCCGCACAAAGAAACTCTGACTACTGGAAGTTTCCTGAAGCCCCTGCCGGCTCTGTGCCCGCTTCCTGCTAAAAAGCAAAGGCTCTGTGAATCCAGGGAACAGGAAGAGGGGCACACCAATTCTGCAGGGGAGAGCTTGGGGGTGCACCCAGGGAGGGCAGGGGGAAAGCTCACTGTTGTTGAAACTTCACTCCCCAGATGGCCAGAATGACGATGCCCAGGCAGGACCCGATCCCTATGGCTGCTCGCTTGCCAAGGGTCTCTGGGCTGTCTGGTGGAGAAAGGAGGGGACACAGTCACTGTGCTGCGTGGCACTGGCCTGGGACTCATGGCCCAGGTCTCCAGTCCTGGTCTTGCTTGTCTTCTCCCACCAACATGGGACATGGATGCAGTAAAAGAGGTAGAAGCAGCCCCAGGCCTCAGGACCTCCTGGTGGGAGTAAGGCCTACATCTTTCCTCGGAGCAGGAGCCCACATGGAGCTGTTACTTCCTGCCTCATGAACAGGTACAGCCATCAGGGGAGTTTGACCAGACCATTAGAACCTAAAATGCTCCCCGCCTTGGACCCAGAAATTCCAGGTAAGGACACGTCCTGCACCTGTCCTTGCAGAAGTGCTCCCAGAGCAAAAACCACACACTTCGGCCTTGAGGAGGGTATAGGAGAGGTGAGGTGAGCTGCGCTCACTCTGGGCACACAGAGAAACCCTGAGAAGGAGGCAGAGCTCTGGAACCTGAGAAGGGGGAGTCCCAGGCACAGGGTGGATGCGGTGCGCAGTGAGCTTCCCAAGGGCAGGCCCAGGATCCTCTCCTCTAGCCTGCTTTCCTCTGGCCATGCAGGGTGACTCCCTATCTGTAAGGCCATGACGGCAGCCATGCGCCTGAGGAAGCACCATCGCCTCTAGCCACCATATACGCGTAGGACAGCCTCCAAGACTTCTGATTACAGGTGAAAAAGAGAAGCCCAGGGCTCTGCTACCATTTGTAAAATGAGGAAGGAGGCGTTGATGTGGATCTGTGTAGGCTCATGGAGCATGTGTGGGAAATGTGTCCCTGTGCAGAGAGCTGACAGGCTGCTCCCGGGGAGGGGGCTCAAGTTCTCAGGGACAAGAGTGAGAGGGTCTGTCTGCATATTTACCCTATTAAGCATGAAATTTGTTGTTACCATGTACTTGTATTATCTTGCTTAAAGGAGCAGGGGGGGTGGGGGGAGAAAGAAAGAGAGAGAGAGAGAGAGAGAGAGAGAGAGAGAGAGAGAGAGAGGAGAGAAGAGAATGAATTTGGGCAGAAGCTGAAGGGGTAGCCAGGACAGAAGCACAGCTGAGAAGAAGCCAGGGACTTACAGTAGACGGTGAGCGTGCTGGGGGGAGACTTGCCCTCGCCCAGCCTGTTGGATCCCTGGCACCAGTAGGAGCCTGAGTGCTTGATCTGCAGAGGCTCCAGCCTCAGTGTCTGACCATTGTACTGGAGATTTTGGTTATTCCAGTCAAACCAGCTGTAGTGTGACACGGGAGGGTTGGCATCGCTCTCGCAAGTCAGAGCCGCCTCCCTCCCCTCCATCACACTGTCTGCTGGGCTGAAGGACACACGCAGCCTCCGGGGTGCATCTGTAAGGGAAACTGAGTCAGAGCCTGTGCGGCCGGTCACCCGCCCTTCTCCAGTCCCAGCCTCCAGTTCCTGCCACTCACACAGCACTTGGAGCTTCCGGGTCTTCGATGTGCTCTGTCCTATGGAGTTACTGATTGAACAGCTGTAATCTCCAGCATCTTCTGGGGATATGGAGTCAAAAATGAGTTCTTTTCCCTCTTTGAGAAGACTTCCATTTTTCTTCCAGATGAAGCGGACGTCTTTGGGGTTGCTCTGTGAGAAGTCACATTGGAGGAAGACCTGGTTCCCAGCTTGGATCTCTGAGCTGGGTTTGAGCTGCAGAATCTTCACATCTCTGGGGGCATCTGCAGGGCAGGATCTAGGCTGAAGTCCCCTGTCTCTTCCCATTTTGGGACCCCAGCATTTCCTGTGCCCTTGTCCCTGGGTCTGGCTCTTACCCCTCTCAATTTTCTGTTGAAGATGGTAGGCCAGGCTCCCACTTCTTACCTTTCAATCCCCAGAGTCCCTGGGGGCCACCTCCCGGGTTCCCTTCCCTGTCACTCACACTGGACACCCAGGTTGATGGGAGATGACTCTGAACACCACTGGTTACAGGCTTTGCAGGCGACAGGTGGGGTGTTCCAGGCAACCTTATAAACCAACAGTTGTTCAGTGTATGTCTCATTCCAGAAGTTTCCGTGCTTCCAGTAATAATGGGTAACATCCGGGTTACTGGAGTGGTATCTACAGAACAGCTTCACACTGTCTCCTTCTCGAATCAGGGTGGAGTTCTGAGTCACTACAGTCACCTCCTTGGGGCGATCTGGGGGTAGACCAGAGACGCAAGTCAGCTCTGCCAGCTGTTATTAACACCTTTGCTTTGTGCTTCCGCTTCTCCTTCCCTCCCTCCCTGCAGCACAAAGTTCCTAATGGGCCCAAGGAGGACTACTATGTCCCTCTTGCATCTGTGAGGACAGAATGCTGTCCTGGACATCTGCCTGGCTGTGCTTTGAGAGAAGGTGATATGTTGGCTCAGAGCACAGTTGTTGCCAGGCACAGCAGCACACACCTGTCCTTCCAGGACTCAGGAGGCTGACACAAGAGGGTCGCTGCAAGTTCAAGGCCAACCCGTGCCACAAAATGAGTTCCAGGCCAGCCTGAACTACACAGTGAGAACTTGTCTCAAAAAGACAAGAAAAGGGCCAGCCGAATAGCTCAGTGGATTAAAGCGCCTGCAAGCCCCCGGGGCATGCTGAGATGGTGATTGAGACTGGGCATGGTGGTGCGTGCTGAGATGGTGATTGAGACTGGGCATGGTGGTACAGCTCTTGGGAGGCTGTAAATAGGCAGATCACTATGAGTCCGATCTAGTAGTGAGACTCTTAACACCCTGTAGGCCCTTACCTAAAATACAAAAAGAAAAAGAAAAAAAAAGACAAGCAAGAAAAGAGCGCAGCTATTGCCCAGTGCAGTGGTTCAGCTATTTCAGAGGCTGAGGCAGGAGGACTTCAAGTCCAAGGTTAGCCGAGGGAACTTATGGAGATCCTATCTCAAAGTAAAAAATAAAAAAGGCTGGAGATAGGAGATAGAGGTCAGTGGTAGAGCACTTGCCTAGCATTTCTGAGGCTTTGGGTTCAATCCTCAGTACCAGAGGATAAAAAAA
>NW_004524659.1:6272870-6287948 GCF_000260255.1 Octodon degus
AAAAAAAAAAAAAAATCATAACTCTAGAGCCAGACCCTGCTTCTTACAGCTACAAGACTATGGCCTTTGGGCATTTACTTGTCTGTCAAATGGGTTCCTGAGAGAGCTGATTCTCCTAAGGTTGAGCTAAGATAATGCCCTTAGAGTGGAATGTGGGTGTGTAGAAAGCCAACGGTGCTGCTGCTGCTGTCCTAAATCCCACTATAAAAAGTTGGGGCACCCCTGACCACACATGGTATTTCAGGGTCCAAGGATCAAACTTATAGATTCTCTTTGTCCTTGGCTCAACTCAGTGACAAAATTCAGATTGAGGTGGTGACACACACCTGTAACCCCAGCACTATGGGAAGCTGAGGCAAGAGGATTGCACTTTGAGTCCAGCCTGGGCAACTTAGTCACTTAATGAGCCCTTATCTCAAAATAAAGGCACTAGGATGGCCCTGGATTCAATCCCCAGTATTAAAAAGAAAAGAGAAAAAAAAAAAAAAAAGATCCACAGTGCAGGAGAGTTCTGACAGGGAAGATGTAATTTGACCCAGTAAGGAGGTAATTTGACAATAAGAGACATTTGACCCAGTTGTCTTCAAGGACAACTTCCTCAATTTTCAGATCATCTTCAGAACCACTGCCTGGTGACCCCATGTTTCCATATTCCTCAGGGAGACCTGACATCAACATTCATTCATTCATTCATTTCATTCAGCAAACATCTACTGAGGGCCCAAGCCCTGGTCTAGGTACTAGGAATGCAACAATGAACAATAAATCTCCATGAAGTTTTGTTATGTCAGGAGGCCCTGGCTTCTGTCTGCATTTTATTGCAGGAACCCAAGAGTCCCCTGGATCCTATCTTCCCTTCTCCTTCCCCTAGTCCCCTGTTCTCTCCTAGGAGCCAGAGGGCCTGTGCCTGCTCACACTGGACATCCAGCTCCGCACCCTGGCCGCTCTGTCCGTGGCCATAAATGTTCTCTGCTGAGCAGGAATAATTCCCAGCATTCTCAAGGTGAACTTTGGAAATGTGGACTTTCTCTTCTGTCTCTCCCAGCATTTCGTTCCCATTGTGGTGCCAGGTGTAATGTTCGGCCAGAGGATTGGCCAGTGAGACACAAAGCAGCTCTACTGATTCTCCCTCAGTGGCGGGTGACGGGTGGATATGAACCGTGGAAGGTTCTGGTGCATCTGGAAGAAGGGGCAGAGGCAAATGGGGAAGTAAGGACAGCACTCTGTGGAGCAGCCGTGGCAGCCCTTGCTGTGGCCTCTCGCGGGCCCCGCTAACCTCCCCTGCCAGGTCCAAGGAGGCTCACACCGCACTTGGAGCTTCACTTCTTTTGACTTCCCCAGGCCCACGGCGTTGGAGGCCTGACAGAGATAAGTCCCTGCTGATTCCCTGGTCACTTTGGGCAGAATTAGTGTGGGCTGCTGCTCCTGCATGGGGACGCCATCCTTGAGCCAGGACATAGTCTCGTGCTCGTGCTCTGGGTTGCTGCTGGTGACCTTGCATGTCATGTTCACAGACTCCCCCTTCATGACAGTGGCTTCTCTGGGATAGACTTCAATGTTCAACTTCGGAGAGTCTGCAGGAACAGAGGGGCAGTCGGGGAGAGAACGGGGCTCTCCCGGGGTGGGAAGTGGCGAGCAGTGGCCGTGCTCTAATTCTGATAAAGCAGTGGCCTGAAGCTGTGGTTCTCTTGTCAACCCAGGGGACTGTCGCAGCCTCCACTCATCTCTCTGCTTTTCCCTTTTCCCTGTCCCCTACCATCCGGTCTCTACCAGCAGCCAGCAGGATTCCTAACACTGTCCATCAGGTATCACTCCCTGCTTGAAGCCACCCAATAGATTCCACACAGGACTGAAATCCAAAGCCCTTCCTGCAGCTCAGGAGACCTAATGTCCTGCCTCCTCCATCTCCTCTCCTACCCTGTGATCCTCAAAGGCAGTGAACTCCAACCCCTCTGACCATTAGGCCACATCGCTGACATCCAAGCCCCCTCCTCATGTCTTACTATTTGTGCTTTTTTTAGTACTAGGGTTGAACCCAGGGCTGTACACTGAACTACTTCTCCCACCCTTCAAAAAAAAAATTTTTTTTTTTAAAGTTTTGAAACAAGATTTGGTTAAATTGCTAAGTTCCCAAGCTTGGCTTGAAAGAACAATCCCCCTGCCTCAGCCTCCCAGATTGCTGGGATTACAGGCGAATACTTGATTTTTTTCTCTCCCTGAAATGCTCTTCTGACCTAGTCTTTCCCATCTTTCAATCAGCCTAAGCACTTGCCTTCTTCAGAAAAGTTTCCATCCATCACCCTCACCCTGCTGTATATTTTTCTCAATATGCATGCCATTGGTTGTGGTTTTACTAGAGTATTTCTCTGTGAATCTTCCTGCAGCTCAGAAGACCTAATGTCCTGCATCCTCCATCTCCTCTCCTACTGTATGACCCTCAAAGGCAGTGAACTTCAACCTCTCTGGCCTTTTGGCCATCTTGCTGACAGCCAAACCCCCTCCTCAAGCCTTAGTATTTGTGCTTTTTTTGTTCTACTAGCTCTACTCTTCTCCCAGCTGGCAGCCACAGGAAGTTCTGGTGCCTGGTAAATCAGCAGTAAATATTTATTGAATGAAAATGAATGAATGAGTTATGAAAAATATCTCCTTTAGGAGGAACAAAGAAATCTGAGTGGATGATCCCCCAAGCATGCTGTGGCTGAAGAAGAGACTGCTTCATTCTGCTGGGCCAAAGCAGAGACAAAATGAATTTGTATCCTCAATGCCAGGGCTGACAAAGGGTACAGGGGACGAGACTGGGTCAGTCCCTTTGGTGACCAACCACAGGCTGATCTTGCACCCCTCTCCTCTTACTCTTGGTGGGGCCCAGTGAGTGGCTGGGGAGAAGGTAACAAGGACAGAATCCTTCCCAGGGGAAGATAGAGAAACTCATCAGGGAGACTCACACTTCACATCCAGCTGCACCATATTCTTAGAGAGCACTGTGGAAGAATGCAGGACCTCGCATCTTAGGGTCTTCCCATGGTGAGTCCACTGGGGCTGGAACTGGAGCTTGCTCACGGTGGAGATTTTCTCAGTGGAAAGGGTGGTGGAGATGTCAGTGGAACGGAAGGTATGGTGGGGCTCCTCCAGGGACCAACGCAACTGGATGTCGTACTGAAAGCAGGCAAAATCCAGCAAGCAGGTGGCAGTGACTGACTCATCCTCCTGCATTCTTGAAGAGGAGAGCCCGATCTGAGGTGGAGGAGTGGTTTCTGCAAAAGAGCCGGGAGATGCTGGGGGCTTGGGAAGTTAGGGACCCATGGACACACTAGTTGTTCACCGTTAGTGCACCTGCCTCAAACAATCCTTGTAGGAATACCTTGCCAGCTCATCCACCTCCTTGTCAGCCTAAAATATGCTCTGGGAACCCCTGGAGATACTAAGTGTCTCTGCGGAAGTTTACTTTAGTTTCATTTCCTGATGATTGCTTTTTTTTTTTTTTTTCCAGAACCGGGGATTGAATTCAGACCCTTGGCGCTTGCCAGGGAAGCACTTAATTCCACTGAGCCATCTCCCTGGCCCCCTGATGATTACTTTCTCCATGGTTTCAAGATCATTCTTCCCACCACTCTGAATTTGGTCCATTTAGTTCAACATGCATTTCTTAGCTTTGATAACACACTCATACTTGTGTGATGGCCTCAGTTTTGGAAACCCTCAAACACAGCTTCCCTTTAGTAGGGTGGTGCGCTGTGCAGCTTGCTTGCCCCGGGCTGGATCACCCTTCAGACGGCAGGACTGAGGCAGAATCTTTCACCAAACACAGGGTTGCTTATCACTGACAACTGGACAAACAGGCCATGAGGTAGAGTGACCACATGCTATAGTGCCTAAGCCCCTGGCCCTACCTGATAGTTCATCTCCCTGCCCCGGAGTCATCTAGCATTGAGGGGCTGATCAGAATTGGCCAACTACACTAATACATATGAGGAGTTTGCTTAAAAATCTGGGTCTCTATCCTTTCTTGAAAGATCAAAAGATCTCACAAGCTGGAACCCAGATTCCAGAATGGGCAGAAGATGAGAGCCAATGAGGCACCTGAGGTGGGCCAAGTGCTCTGGCCACAGATGACCACAGCCCCATCTTGTGCTGCCCATGTCACTTGCATCCCAGCCTGACCTCTGCAAAAACTCAGTTTGTGACCCCTGTCCCAGGAGTCGGGTGTTTCCCACCTCCCGCCTTGCCCTCTGCTAAATCAGAGCATCCCTGTCCCAAGGTCTTACTGGAGACATTGAGGAACACATAATTCATCCATCTGTCTGCCTCTTCATCTTTTTCCTCTTTGTCTTTTTTCCACGTCACCCTCATCCCCAGCTTGCCACTGTCACGGACGAACACTGGGTTGATGCTCAGGGTACAATTATTTTCTGTCTTTTTCACCCTCTGATCTTGAGAAAAGATCTCCTCTGTCCCTGTCTTCTTATAGAGAAGAGTCCCATTGAAGACTTTGGCCTCATCGATGTACACAGGATTGTGGTACAGTGTGAAGTTATCCAGGAGCTCCTTATTTTGTTTGTTTTTGAATGTGCAGGGAATCCAGACGCAAGCCCCCTCCCAGGCGTAGATAGTTTTGGGGTGTTTAAATGTCCATTCAATAGAATCGCAGAAGGCCAAGTACGCTGAAACCCATAACAATGATCAGAAAGTGTTACTGAGGGGCTGTGGAAAGTTTTCAAAAGAATGAGAGACCCTCTGTGCACACAGGGGCGGATGCCGTACATGGGAAGAATGAGACAGGGCAGACAGCACGACTCTTTCTCTCCGTGTGCACGCTGCCTTCCCGTCACTGCACTCCACTCCTCTGGCCCAGATCTGCCCTCCTTCTCCTGTGCCCTCTGACACTCCAGAACCCAGATACCTGCCTGGCCACAGGAGCAGCAGGAGCCCGGAGCCCAGGAGATGCATGGCGTCCCGTCTGGCAGGAGTCTGAGCGGGAAAGAGTTTGTCTTTCAGCCATCTGGTTATTGACTTCTCGCCCACACACGGAGCTCTGGCCCCTTTCTCCTGACCTTGGGGCTACATCTGGTTGCATTGTGGGGTGTACAACTGGGGATCCCTTTGCTGGGTTGGTGAGCTTGTCCTTCAGGGCAAGAGCTTACTTCCGCTTGGTTCCTTCCTCTCTCTTCCTCCCATCCATTCACTCATTCACCTGTTCTTGTCTGAACTTCCTGCCCAACCCTCAGACTGCCCAGCCCATGCACTGGGCAACAGGGATCTTTCCTAGAGGCCACTCGTGGGGGGGTTTACAAAGAACAGAGTCATGATCAAAATGAGGTTAAAAAAATCATTCTAAAACCATTCATGACAGAAGAAACCAGGAGAACATTTAGAGGGAAAGGGAAGCTCTTAGGCCAAGGGATCCACACAGGTGCCCCAGGGACTGGGTAGAAACATCAGTCATCAAGACGAAAGTCCTGTCTAGTCTCCAGGTGGGAGCTATCTCAGTTCAGCCAGCGACAGCCAAGTCAGAATAGGGGCTTAGGGGCCGGGGAGATGGCTCAGTGGAATAAGCGCTTCCCTAGCAAGCGCAAGGGTCTGAGTTCAATCCCTGGTTCCGCCAAAAAAAAAAAAAAAAAAAAAAAGGGGCTCAGTGCTGTCTGAACTTCTGCTGCTCTCAGGAGAAGAAACTGGATTTTCATGGGATACCCCTGCCTTGAAAACAATACACACCAGGTATGATCACGAGGTGTGATGACTGCTGCGCACCTACCACTTCACCACTCTCAGAGGCTGAGAAGCAGGAAGACTGTGAGTTCGAGCTCAGCCCAGACAGCTTAGCAACTTAGCCAGAATTTCTCTCAAAATAAAAAATAGCTGAGGATGTAACACAGAATGCATGTTCTGGGTTCAACCCCAAGGCCAGGAAGTGGGCAGAGTACCAGTCAATAGGACTTATTTGTGGACTGAAGGCAGCCGTGGGGCCACCAATTTGCAAAAGATGCTCTCTCTCTGTCTGTGTCTCTGTCTCTCTCTCTTTTTAACAAGCTTACACTTCTACACAGAGTTACATTTACATAGAGCTAAATTTAAGTCCCTTTTTATATGGTTGTCACCTCTGAGCTGGCCCCCAGAGAGCCCGGACAGGATGTGCTCACAGAGTGTGTCTCCGGTGTCAGCACAGACCCGTGTTCTTTCCACCCACCTCACCAACATTTCCCACATCAGCATCGCATCAGTGACCCCCTCTGGCTGCTTGTCTCCCTGGGCTGCAGGCTACACGCTGAGGGCTATTGGCTGTCTGGTACCAGCTGTGAGGAAAGCTAAGCTGCTGGCTGAAAGCACGAGGGGGCTCTGTCCCCAGTGTTAGGGACGGACCTGTCCTGAACATGGGTTAGGATGTGCGGGATGAAGCCAGGTGAGATACTCCCAGGCAGAACTCTCCTCAGGTCTGCAGGTGCTAACAATGTTTCACACACAAAAGAAAAGTCATCAAAATCACTTGGGGAAAGCTGCATTAAAAAGTTAAGCAAGATTCGTTTCCAAAAGACTTTTCAAACCTTGAAAAAGCTCTATATCAGTGATGGTGATCCTATGACACGCATGTCATAACACGCATGTTTGTGTCATTGAAAGCTCTAAAAGGTTCACCATCGCTGCTCCATATGCATCATCAATCTCCAAACACGAGAGCTGGAGTGTAGTACACTGCCCACCCGTCTTTGTCCATGAGCTCTGTATTACCTTATCTGCCAAAAGCTTTGCAAGATTGCAGGGCCAGATCTTTACCAGAGGGGGCAATTCCGGAGAAGGCCTGCATGCCTAACCAGCATGGGCAGGCTCTGAAGCATAAGAGAAGGGAGCCATGTGCTTCCTTGGGCAGCATATACACTAGAAAAGGGGAAACATGCCTGAGAAGCAGAGAGCTGAGGAGGCAGCTGGGGATGGAAGCCCGAACCATTAGGCACAAAGCTCAAAGCCAGGGCATGTTGTCTAGATCTGTGCTCTGCCCACTGCAGGCCTTGCCAGGCCTGTGAGCCAGCTTCCTGGATGCCACTCTTCACTCCTAGGCACCCGGTGACCAACCCTGTCCTCAGAAGACTCCCTAAGCCTTTCTCAAAGCCAGGAGTCCAGCTACAGCCTGCTGTAACACAGCAAGAGCAACAAGGACAATCCATGCTCTGCTCCCACCTCTAGGAACTGCATCCGCCACAGAGTGGCCATTCTGCTTCATGTGCTGAATTCAAGAAAAAAGAAGATAGTTTTTACCTGTTTCCTGATGTCTTCTGTCTTCAAGGACCCTGCAGCATCTAAGAGTGAAAACAGAAGTACAGTGGAGCTTCTTGTGACTGATTGTGACCCTTCTTGGCCACACCCCCTGCCTCTCTGTGGCTCTGAGGGTGACCACAGAGATTTCGATCCGGTCTTAGAGGCGGTAGACGGGACACGAGCTCAGAGTCAGTCAGGAAGGAGCCCTTGAGCACCCATGGCCAGGTCTTAGTTTCAGCATGTGGATTTTTAGTATTAGATCAGCGTTCCAGCTGACCTTGCTGCAATGGCCTCAATAATTGGTAGACTAGGTGGAAAATTAGCAAGGATCTATGAGAGCCCAACAACACCATCAACCAATGAATTTAATCAAAATACTTAGAACCATCCCCTCAACAGCAGCATAATACATATTGTTTTTCAAGAATATAGAGTACATAGCAAGATGAATTATATCTAGGACAATAAAATAAGCCTCAGAGGGGCTGGTGAGATGGCTCAGTGGTCTAAAGCACCTACTTAGAACAAGCTAAGCTAAGCAAAAGCACAGGGACTGCGGTTCAATCCCCAGTACCACATGCCAGCCAGCCCCACCCTCTGGTGGGCTGAACTGGCCACACACACACAAAATAAATAAATAAATTTTAAAATAAAATAAGCCTCAGAAATTTAAAATAATTTAAAGTGTACAGAGTATGTTTTCTAACCATAAGCGAATCAAATTAGATATGAATAATAGAGAAATAACAGGAAAATCCTTAAACACTTGAAAACTGAACAAACTACCTCCAAATAACACATGGGCCAAAGGAGAATTCTCAAAGGAAATATAAAAATATATTGAACTGAAAGAAAAATGAAAAGAGAACATACTGCTTTTGGGGGAGGATACAACTGAAGCACAAGAGGGAAATTTAAGTGCTGAATACTTTAGAAAAGAAGAAAAGACAAAGCTGGAGACAACATACTTCCTGACTTCAAAATATGCTACAGGCCAGGGAGATAGCTCGGGCATCTAAGCACCTGCCTGGCAAGTGCAAGGACCTGGGTTCAATCCCCAGTACTGCATGTCATGCTGGGCACACCATGGAGGCCACCGAGACCAAGCATGGTAGTGCACACCTGTAATCCCAGCACTGAGGAGTGTGAGACAGGAAGATCACTACAAGTTCAAGGTGCACAATGAGACCCTGTACCAAATAAATAAATGATTTTTTTTTTTTTTTTTTTTTGCAGAACCGGGGATTGAACTCAGGCCCTTGCGCTTGCCAGGGAAGCGCTTATTCCACTGAGCCATCTCACCAGCCCCCATGATTTTTTTAAAGTACAAAATATGCTACAAAGATAAAATAACCAAAGTTAATGATGTTGAGTTTTTTACATAAAAATGTATGGCATTGACATAAAAACTTACACACAGACCGATGAACAAAGTACAGAGTCCATAAGTAATTGCATGTACCTATAGCTAACTGATTTTTATCAAAGGTTTTAAGACTATTGGCAGTTATTTAAATAAGTGGTGCTAGGGAGATTAGGTTAAAAAAAAACCAGCTAAAAATGAATTAAGTGAGGGGCTGGCGAGGTAGCTCAGCAGACTAAAGCTCTTGCACAGGCAAGCTTAGGCACATACAGGGACTGAGGTTTGATCCCTGGCAATACATGTAATGCCAGCCCTGCCCCCAGTTGAGCTGACCACAATAAATACATTAATAAAAAACCAAATTAAGTGTAAGAACTGAAACCAGTTTCTGGGAGAAATGTCTCAAGACATTGGAAAGGACAAGGAACTTTTTGGACAGGGTGACAAAAGCACAGGACGCAAAGCAAAGGACAGATAGGTGAGTTTTCACCAAACTGAAAAGCTGCCCAGAAAAAAGAACCATCATCAGACTCAAGAGACAATCTGCAGCATGGGAGAAAACATTTACCAGCTATACATTTGAAGGGGTCAGTAATCAAAATATATAAGGAACTCCAGCAACTCAATAGCAAAAACAAAACAAAAAAACAAATGAGCTGACTTAAAAATGGGTAATAGAATTAAATAGATGCTTCTTAAAAAAGACATCCAGGGCTGGTGAGATGGCTCAGTGGTCTAAAGCACCTACTTAGAACAAGCTAAGCTAAGCAAAGCACGGGGACCATGGTTCAATCCCCCAGCACCACATGCCAGCCAGCCAGCCCCACCCCCTGGTGGGCTGAGCTGGCCACACACACGAAAGAAAGAAAGAAAGAAAGAAAGAAAGAAAGAAAGAAGAAAGAAAGAAAGAAAGAAAGAAAAAAAGAAGACATCCAAATGGCTAAGAGGTGTGTGGAAAATGCTCCCGTGTCACTAAGCATCAGAGAAAACGCAAATCCAAACCATAATGAGCTATCACCTCACCTCATGTCACCTCACTCCAGTAAGAATGGATATTAGGAAAAAGGACAAAAGCTGGCAATGACACAGAGGAGAGAGCGTTCACATGGGGTTGTTGGGAATGTAAGTTAGCACAACTATTGTAGAAAATAGGTTAGAGGCTCCTCAAAAAGTCTTCAGAACCTAGGGATTGATGATACATTCTTGAACATGACCCCAAAAGCATGACCCTGAAAAATTAATAAGCTAGGCTTCATCAGAATTAAAAATTTGGGCGCTGTGAAAGATGCCACTAAGAAAATGACGACTCGGAGAAGAAGTTTGCAAACTATATACCTCAAAAGACTCATTGTAGAATGAATACGTGAAGAGTTCTCAAACGCCACGTGAAAAATCACACACTCTAACTCGAAGATGGGCAAAAGACACAAAGAAGTGTTTCACCTGTGAGGACAGACAGATTAAAAACAATCACATGAAAAATGTTCAGCATCACTAGCCTTTTTAGGCAAATGCATACCAAGACCACAATGAGATACCACTATGACATACATATTAAAGCAACAATATTTTTTTTTTAAGTATAGCAACGTCAAGTGCTGGAGAGCATGTGCAGAAACTGAAACTTTTATATTTTGCTATAGAAGTATAAAATTGTCCAGCAAGATCCTCAAAATTTTAAGCATGCTGTTGCTGCGACACTTAACAGCCCCACTCCCACACACAGGAAATGAAGCATGTCCACCGAAAAGTTGAACACAAATGTTCATAGCACCATCATTGTGAGAGCCAAAAAGAAGCTCAACCCAGATGTCCCTCAAGTGGCAAATGAATAAATAAAATTTGGCAGATCCATACAATGAAATATTTGGCAACAAAAAAATTGTGAGGTACTTGTAATAGTTTCCACAATACGATAGACCTTGGAATATTAGGTGAAAGAAACCAATCACAAAATGCTACATTTTTATGATTCTGCTTATATGAAATGTTCAGAAAAGGAAAGTCTGTAGAAACAGAAAGTACATTTAGGGTTTGCCTAGGGCTGCAGGTGGAGAGGAAGTGAGTGATGGGTCCTAATGGGTGTAGAATTATTGGGAGGAAGTTAAATGCCCTAAACTCATAGTAATGGTTTCATAACTCAGTTAATATATTTAAAACCATTGACTCCCACACTTTAGATAGATGTGCTGTGCATATGTTAATTATATCCCAGAAAAACTATTAACACATAATAAAACGCAATCCAATTTAAAAGGGGCTGCAGATATAGCTCAGTGGTAGAACATTTCTCTAGCATGCATGATGAGGCTCTGGGTCTGGTGCCCAATACTGGGGAAAAAAAAAAAAAAGGGAAAGCACATGAAGAAACATTTCAGGAACAGCATATACAGGTGGCAATAAGCACATGGAGGGGCTGGTGAGATGGCTCAGTGGTCTAAAGCACCTACTTAGAACAAGCTAAGCAAAGCACAGGGACTGAGGTTCAATCCCCCAGCACCACATGCCAGCCAGCCCCGCCCCCTGGTGGGCTGAGCTGGCCACACACACACACACACACACACACACACTAAATAAAATTTCAAAAAAAAAAAAAAGATTTCAACCTCACTGGTCATTAATAAAAAACAAATTAAGATCATAACAAGATATCAATATGTACCTATTCAAATAAAAAAAAAACAATAGCAACACCAAATGCTACTGAGGATGCTGTGAGCCTGGGTTGTTCATACATCACTCATGGGAAAGTAAAATGGCACAAATGGTATAAAATACCATTGTCAGTTTATTTAAAAACTGAACTAGATATACTCACCATGTGAGCCATCTATTATATACTTCAGCATTTTATCCCCCAGGAAATAAAAACATATATCCACTCCAATGCCTGTACAAATTATTCACCATAGCTTTATTTGCAATAGCCAAAACCTAAAAACATGTCCTTGAGTAGGTGAGTGGTTAAATAGTGATGTATGTATTCTGTGAAGTACAGTCGTTCTCCAATGTCTGGGACCGAGGGTCCTAACAGACACCAAGATCTGCAGAAGCTCAATTTCCTTGCATGAAAAGACATGATGTTTGCACATAACTTAGGCTCATCTTCCTGGACAGTTTTATTTTTCTGTAGTGCTTTGGATCAAATCTAGGGCTTTGCACATACTAGGTAAGTGCTATACCACTGAGCTACATCCCAGGCCTCTCCTATCTACTTTATTTTATTTTTTTTTTAATTTTATTTATTTGTGTGTGTGTGTGTGTGTGTGTGTGTGTGTGTGTGGCCAGCTCAGCCCACCAGGGGGCGGGGCTGGCTGGCATGTGGTGCTGGGGGATTGAACCTCAGTCCCTGTGCTTTGCTTAGCTTGTTCTAAGTAGGTGCTTTAGACCACTGAGCCATCTCACCAGCCCCTCCTATCTATTTTAAATCATCTCTAGAATACTTCTCTTTTTAATGTATTTAGTACAGGGTCTACAGGGTCTCACCATGTAAATCGAACTCGTAGTGATCCTCCTGTTCACAGCCTCCCAAGCCCTGGGATTACAGGTGTGTACCACCACGCCCAGTCTCAGTGCTCCCCAGGGGACAGGGCTGGCACGGCAGGCCTGGGGATCGAACCCCCAGCCCCTGTGACTGTCTAAGCCTAAGCAGACACTTTAATCCGCTGAGCTATCTGGCCAGTCCTCTAGAATACTTTTTTTTTTTTTTGGGACCGGGGATTGAACTCAGGCCCTTGTGCTTGCCAGAGAAGCACTTATTCCACTGAGCCATCTCCCCAGCCCCCTAGAATACTAATACCTAAAAAAATATAAGTACGAGGTAAATAGTTGTTGCACTGTACTGCTTAGGGAACAATGCCAAGAAAAAAAGCACGTTTTGGTACAGATGCAATTTTATTTTTGAATGTTTTTAATCCACAGTTGGTTGAATCTGGAGAGGTGGAATTTGCAGACATGAGAGTGACTAGGGGGAAGGAAGTGTCAGTACATGCAACAAAAACAACATGGAAGATTCTGGAGGTCATCATGAGTGAAAAAAGCCAGCCTCAAGGGATCACACGCTGCATGACATCCTTTAGATGACAAAATTATAGAGATGAAGATCTGATTGCTGATGGCCAGGGATTAAAGATGGCAGGAGAGAGGGAACACGTGTGTAGGAGGTCACACAAAGAGGTCTTGTGGTGATGAGCTGGTTCTATATCTTGGTTGTGGTGGTGATGGTTACATACATGACAAAACAACATAGAGCTGCACACACACCATACCAATGTCAGGTTCCTGGTTTCGATATTGTGCTATAATTATGTAAGAAGGAGCCGTGGTGAGGACCATGGTAGAACTCTCTGTTCTATCCTTGCAACTTCCTGCATCTATAATTACTTCAAAATTGAAGGGTTAATAAGAAAACAGCCAGCAATCTCAGTGTGGAACCTCACGCCTGGGAGTCCAGTCCCAAATGTCTCATGCATGGGACCCTTCAGGATTGCAATCTCTGCTCCTCACCTGGAAGGATGCTGGCCACCATGGCAGGCACTGCTGAGGGTCCTGAAGCTGCAGGAAACTGGGTGACAGGCTCTTGGCTTGTACCTGATTTCTGGAGGCCCTGGATGGGACAGAACTCCTGAGACAGGCAGCTTGGATGCCCTCATTCTTCTTTCCATCTATCTTATAATGAAGGGGAAGTTCTCCATTTTGGGTGACTTGGCTATCACCTTCTCTGTAACAGGAATGATTCTAGTGCCTTCCTCAAGGGTCATTGAGACCACACATGTGACCCAAGCCATAGACAAGATACCTGGGTTCAAATCCCAGTTCTCCCTCTGTCACCTGTGACATCTGCTCAGTTTCCCCTTTAAGGATGGCGTGGCCGCTGGCATTCCTCTCTTGATGGGGGTGTTGCAAGATGATCTTAGCATGGTCACAAGTGTGTGAAGCACTTTGCACAGTGCCAGTCATGGGACATCTAGACCTGTAATAAAGTGACAGCTCTGTAAGGACAGCTGTGTTTATGAACCTCATCACTTGCTCTGAGTTTGACAGAAAGTCCTCTGAGACCCAACTGAAGTTGGCAGGAGAGTGGGACAAAGAAGCCTCTCATGACCACAGCCCAGCCTGGGCGTCCTGCCTCCTGCCCGTGGCCACTCTTCTCTCCTGCCTCTTAGGCCATGAGACCCACTCACCTCTATTCCAGGCCAGGCAGAGTGCATCTCCCATGTCTCTCCCTGTCTCTAGACTTCTGCGCTGTAAGTTGCTATTTCAGAAGTGTGACATGGGGATTTCTCTTGCTTGGCTTGGTATTTCTCAAGGGGAAGATACCCTTAGTCTTTCCTGTCCCTAGGGCCCACCGAACCTGCTCCTTCTGCTTTCTTTAGCATCTAAGCAAGCAGAGGCAGTTATCTTTAGCTCCTCTCTTTCCCTCCTCCAGAGCATTGGTTCCTCCGGCACGGGTCCTACCTGGCGCCTCTTCCTCTCCATCCTCAACTACTTCCTCTGCAGAGGCCACCGCCTTCTATGCTCTCTCCTTGTTCCTGCAGCTCCCCTTGCTCACTGCCCACCTGGCCACGAATGGGTCTGCGAAGCCCTGGACCCCTCCAGTACCACCCTCCAGGGCTTCCCGATGCACTCTGAGTCAGTGCCCAAGTCCTGCCTGTGGCCTTCCAGGCACTCTGAGATCCTATTCCACTGGACAGGCTCTGTCGCTCTGCTCAGACTCACTGGTTTTCTTTGGATTTGCTTGTTTGTAGTACTGATGATCAAACCCAGGGCCTTTGTATTGAGCCCTTTTCCCACTTTTTATTTTGAAACAAGTTCTTCTTTGCCCTGGCTGGGCTCAAACTTGCAATCCTTCTGCCTCTGGCTCCCAGAGTGCTGGGATTACAAGTGTGCACCAGCACCATGGCTCGCTGGTTTCCTTCTTGTCCCACAAATGCAGCAGGGATGTTCTTCTCACAGGCTTTTGCCTTGACATTGGCTTTCCTTGGTCCCACATTTCCCAGAATCCCATGGAGCTCCCTCTCCAGCTTCTGGTCTCCACTCAACTGTCCCCTCTTCCTTGCCTGACCCAGCACACTCAACCTTCCTTCCCGCACCACCTGAATGCACTAATGTGTTCATCCCTGCATTGGTTCCTCCTCTCTGCCTCCCAGGGACAGCTCCAAGGGGCAGGGGAGGGGTTCTCAGTGGGCTACCCACAGGCCTGGCACATAGAGGCGCTCTCAGAGCAGAGCCCTTGTTGGATTCTGGTGGGATTGGGGAGCTGGAAGAGAAAGTGACTTTGAGTCTAAGCTGTGTTTCCTCTTGGGGGCGTTAGTCCACCCTGAAAGATGCCCTTCCAACCTCATCCCTTTATTGTTTCCCAAACTTTCCAATTTTGCATAACATTTGTGGGACTTTGATCCTGTCTATGAACCCCATGAAACTCTCTCTCTCTCTCTCTCTCTCTCTCTCTCTCTCTCTCTCTCTCT
>NW_004524659.1:6288108-6316214 GCF_000260255.1 Octodon degus
ATATATAATTTTTTTGGTCTTTTTTAGACAATATCTTGCTATGCAGTTCACTTTGTATCCCAGGCTGATCCTGAACTTGCAACAATCCTCCTTCCTCTGCCTCCCGAGTGCTAGGATTGCAGGTGAATGCCATCACATCTGGCCTAAATATATTTCTTTTTTTTCCTTGTCTTTTTTATTTGCTTATATTTTTATGAGTACATGTTTGCAGGAGATAATGATTATATTTATGGGGAGTTGATACATATACATAATAAATCCTAATTCTTTTTGTTGTTGTTGTTGTTGTTCCCTACCACTCCCATTGCATCAGTAAGAACAAAGCTGGGGAGCTGTAGGTATCCGACAAAGGGGTTAAGACTAAGGGAGCCTGATTTTTGAAGACAGAGGATACCGGACTGCGTTCAGGTGCTGACCTTTTCCTGTCTTTGGGGGGAAAAAAACAAATAGAGCCTCTGTCTCACAGGTACTACCAAGTGGAGACTTGTGACAAGGGCTCCCCAGGAGAGCAGGAGCCTCTCAGAGAACGGAATGGAAGCGACCTGGGGCTTCCGGGAGTCTCTGCATGGAGGGAAGTCACGCTGGTATGAAGGCCTCTAGTGGGAAAGCAAGGACGCAGGGCATGAGACGCGGGTTCCCGCCACAGCCAGGATGGGAGTTTCCCACCGAGGCCCAGGCACTCCCTGCGCCAGCCCTGACACACTCTGACAACAGACCCTGGCTCCAGCAGGTCTGGCCTGGTGGCAATAGGAGGTGAGGACTTCGCCCCGCGCGCACGCAGAGCAGTGTCAATAACCAGAGACCGAGCGGTAACAACTTCCGGCTGTCCCAGTCCAAGTGCAGCTCAAGGGCGCAGCCGTGAGCCGTGCTGGTGTCCGAAATGAGCCAGAAGGGGTGGGGCTGGCAAGGTCCTGTTTATGCTTCGTGTAGTATGTGTCAGAATAAGAGGAACCCGGCACAGCAAACTCGTGAGTGTTCTTTTTAAACAAATGCCTGGCAGGAGGCTAAGTTAAAAAAAAAAAAAAAAGAAAAAAAAAGTTAAAAATCAATCAAGTGATTTAAAGAATGCATTAAATAGCACAGTAGCACTCCGCTGTGTATGAATACCACGTTTATTTTATCTACTCATCTGCTGATGGGTAAAGAGGCTGTTTCCAAGATTTAGCTATTATAAATTGTGTGGCTGTAAACATGGGCGCTACTCGGCCATAAAGAGTGATAAACTCGAGGCATTCCTGGGTAAATGGATGCGCACTGAGACCGTAATTTTAAGTGAAATAAATCAGACACACGAGCTTCAGTGTCACATAGTTCCTCTTATAAGAGAAGCTCCCAATATGCATAAAGAGCAAAATAGTATATAATAGGAAGTAGGACGCTCTTTTTCAAATGAGAAAGGGAACAGGGATGGGGTTTAGAAAAGGAAAGGGGATTAAGAAACAGAATTGAAGAAGAATATAGAAATAGAGGTTATGTACCTGGAAGGGGTCGAAGGAGCAGGGACTACTCCGCAGCACCCCAAGGCTCTAGTCTCACCCAAAAGACAGGGAGGCAAAGTGGGCCTGGCTTGGAGCTAAGGACACAGGAAGGGGTCCCCCGGTAGCCGCTAGGGCCCTTGAGAGAGTGATCTGACCTCGCTACTCTTTAGCCTCTCTGGGTTCTCAAACATCGGGGAGCACTAACATCCCTCCAGGTCTCCCCAAAATGCAGGCTGCCAGGCCCCTCACAGGAGTGGTTTGGTTCCCACATTTCCGGGTGAGAGCCCAGAATTTGCCTTTGTAACAGGTTCCCAGGAGATTCTGGTGTTGCTGCCTGGGGGCTGCGCTGTGGGCATCATTATCATAGCTGTTCAGGATAGTGAGCGGAGATTAATTAAGGTGAATTACATAGAATTGTGTAACACACAGTGAGCGCTCAACAAACATTAGTGCCAGAGGGCTGGCCAAAAGCTCAGTGGAGTAAAGCGCCTGCAAGCAGGCACAAGGGCTGGGGGTTTGATCCCCGGGCCTGCCATGCCAGCCCCGCCCCTGGGGTGTGCTGAGATGGCAACTGATACTGGGCATGGTGGCCCGCATCTGTAACCCCAGCTCTTGAGAGGCTGTAAACAGGCAGATCACTACGAGTCCAATCTAGTAGTGAGACCCTGAACACCCTGTAGACCCTTCCCTAAAATTAAAAAAAAAAAAAAAAGAAAGAAAGAAAGAAACAGTGCCAGATAATCTAGCCCTTTAGATTCCTGACAGATGTGTCAGAAAAAGTACACCTTTAAGCCAGCACTGAATGCAACGCCTGCTACACCATTTCCCTGCTCTGTCTCCTGAGACAGTAGGGGACGCCATGGTGGGACAATGATTGGACCAAAGACTGAACCAACAAAATAAGCCTCCAGGTACAGTAAACTGTCACCCTTTGTAGCATAGCATATTTCAACAGACCCATCACAAGATTCTAATAAAACTACTGGAGCAGAATGTTTGCATGAAATGAGGAAGGAAAAAAAAAAAAAAGAAAAAAAAAACTAAGCCTTTTAGCTTCTCTTGCTCTCAGTCAATTTACGATCACCAATTTCAGAGGTCGTGCTGCCGGACGATCCATTATTAGCTTCACTGGCTTGGCTGTGTGGGTTATGCTAACAGGGCCTGGGTTACTTCACAGCTGCTTCTGCTGAGAACACCGACCCTTCACTCGGGCCTACAGGTGTCTGATGGGCGACTACAGTGGGATCAAGGGCTTGGCCTCTCCGTCTTCCTAGTGAGGGTGTCCCCTTTGCCCTCTTAATCTTGGTGTCAGAGCTCTGCAGAGACCTGTTGATCATTTAAGAAATGTGCCATCCAAAACTGTGGTGCAGGGGCCGCTTTGTGTTTCTCCCAGCTCAGCCTCGTGCTTTCTCAGCAGCACAAGTCCCGAAAGTCCTGCGGCTCTATCATAAGGCCAGGACCTGTATGCAGGATGCTGATCCCAGCTAAGAGAGGAACTCAGCAGCCGCTGAGCAAATCAGACCATGTGTCAGCCCTCAAGCTCAAGGCTGGGAGGTCTTACAAAGGGTGATGGTGCCAGATACCAAAATTTCAATAGCCTGGAGCTAAATGACCACCCAATGGTCCAAATCCTCCACAAAATGAAAAAAAAATTTTTTTTCACAAAATGAAATTTTGTGGAACTGCATCCCTGGCCAGTGGGAGTTATTGGACTTGACCCCACCCAAGCAAACCAATAAAAACCTGCTGCTCTCTGTTCTGTGGGCAGCAGCTTGCTCACTCTCTCAACCAAATGATTGCTCCCTTCAGCCAAAGCCCCAATTTGGCTGAAACACCTCCCCATAAAGCTTTGCAGTTATGTGTGTGCTTAACCCACTCTCATTTCTACTGTCTCTGGGTCTAAAGATTACATTGTTTGCTATCAGGATCCTGTCAAAATCATCTAGCTTCTCTGAGCCCCAGGATTCTCATCTTTTCAGCTTTGTCCTGGAGTCCCTTCTCAGGACAGCTTAAGCTTCCTGCAGGGGCCCAGTGTTGGAGATGCTTTTAGGTCCTCATCTCCATCCAAGAAGCCAATATTTATAATCCCAAAGTTACGTTAATGGAATCCCATCAAGTTGATTCCAATCTGCCACTTTCAATACAACCCACAGCGAAAATAAAGACGCTAAATTATATTTTCAATCATCGGGGAGTCAAGGGGCTCCAAGTCCAGCCACGAAGATGGCTTTCTGGAACCAAGAGAGTGACCCAGGGCCTCACCCGGTTTTTTTCAGTGAAGGAGTGGCTTGAGGAGGATTGACTGAGAATTGTGGGAAGTAGGTGACTACTGTGAGCTGAGCTAGGTGGGTGGCCTACATTTACCTCTGCGCTATGCAGAGAGGATATGCAGAGAGAGTAATCTGCATTATATAGTATCTAATGTTTTGGTAAGTCTGGTGCTTCAGCTTTGGTGTAGCCTTTCAAGCCCCAGGAAGTCATAGCCTCTATCTCAAGGCTCCATCCCAGCTGGCAGCGTGGAGCATTAGCTCTACCGTCCTGTCTCAACCCGGCTCACATTAAAGAGCAGCAGGTGTAGGTTACCAGGGAAACACGCACGCCACCCTCAGAGACTATCACCAGCACCTCAGCTAGACCAATACACATTGCTTAAGGCCAATTGAAGGATAAACAGAAGTCCTAGCCAGCTCTGTACAGAACAATATGGGGAAATAGGGTCAGGCTCAGCCAAAATGGAGACTGTCGCTCTTCTTTCAAGGAGAGCTACTCAGGTGGTCCTCCACAGCCCAGTATACAGCTGGTCCCTAACATCTGTTTGGAAAGTGGAGTGGGGGAATACAGCATGAACGTGAGGGGTGGTGGTCTAACCAAGAGAGGCTCATGGACACCTGGATTTGGTGGCCCCACTTGACCTGCACAGGCCAGAGGTCATGTCAGAGAGCAGACCCAGGCAGGTGTGGACAACAGAGAGCACTGGGGCTGTGGCAAGTGCCCTTCAGAAGGGGAGCCTGCCTCCCTTCAGTGAGACTCTGCCTAGTGTGAGCCTGGTGTTGGCAGACGACCTGTCTGCAGCTGATGTCTTTGCATAAGTGTCATGTGAAATCACCTGGAACCCAGACAGGCCAGGGCTGCAGTAACCAGAGAAGGGACAACTTGGTAGTTGGCTCAGGCTCAAATTTAGAATCCCTGGGCCCCCACCTCTTGCCTCCTACCCCAGGGCCCAGCAGAGAAAGAGGTGAATCCCTGGCATCATTGTGGAAACAGTAAGATGGCGGGCTCCCCAAAGACGCATCAGAAACCACTGGGATCTAGACTGGTATTTAGCATCAGGACATTTATTTCATGTCCCTTTTGTACATGTCCCGGGGCCAGGTGTGGGGGTAGGTGATCAGGCGGGAGTAGCAATAAATAACACGGACAGACAGAGCTCCCTCCAGACAGATGAGGTTAAAGGATGGTGGAGAGGAGCCAAACTGTGGAAGGGGGGGGGTGCTGGTGGGGAGGGGCAGCTGGGGAGGAGGGGGAGGCCAGGCCCCAGGACTTCACTGTCCCCTGCCCCATCCTCTCCTGCCCCTGCCCCTACCACTTCGAGGAGGAAGGGAGCCCGCAGCCAGTGAGGGCCAGCGAGGGTCCTGAGGGGAGAGGCCACTTGGGCTGCCCCCGCTCCCTCACTTGACGCGGATTTCAGCATACTCAGCTAACTCCTCCGTCAGGGTGTAGCTGTCCTTGGTGGGTCGTTTTCCCAAGTCCGAGTGGGAATAGCTCAGGTCCAGTTCTGGGGGCTCCCCGCGAAGGCCCAGCAGCCTCCTCTCAGATCCCACTCGCCTCTCACTCTGTGGGGGAGATAACTTATTAGCAGGACCCTCTCCCCAAATTTCCCCATGCAAAGCCTGGAATGCTTCCAGTCCCCTATCACCCCAGGGTTCAGCTCCATAGTACCAAGCAGCCCTCTTTCTTGAGAAGCTCCATCCCAGAATACCCCAAGCTCATTACCGCATTCCACTCTGGGGCCTTGCCAATGCTGGGGCCCCAACATCACAACCTCCTCATTGCTGAGCTTGGAATCTCCCTACAAAGTCCTTTCCTCCAGGGTGCTGTCTTCAACATAGGAATGTTTGGGGCACAAGGCAATGCAGAGCACCTGCCCAGATTCAGTCTCCATGGTCAGATCTTTCCAAGCTGGCATGTGGCTGCTTCAAGAAGTCGCTCCCCACCTCAATCTGGGGGACCCTGTAGGTGTGGCTCCATTTTCCCATCATGCTTTGCACCCTCGTCCCCCGCCTCACAGGTGCTTGGACACATGTACACAGGACAATGGCCACAGACAGAAGCAGCAGTAATGGGACAGAATAGACAAGGCTGAGGCTGCTGGGAAGGACCAGACTTAACCAGAGACCATCTAAGACGCCTGACAAGGACGCACACATGAACACCATCCCCAAGGCCCAGCATGGGCCTGGAGGCAAGCACACTGAGGCCCCAGAACCTACCTCCTGGGGCTCTTAGTGACATTCCTGGGCAGAGACCTCTCTGGACTATTAGAGAAGGAAATGAAGTCACAGACACAGGCAGGAAGGATTGGGATGCCACCCCCAAGCTCCCGATAACCTCAGCCTGGCACCTCCCCTGCCAGTCTCCAGGGACAACCCAGCCCTCCTCAGTTCCTTCCTGACCTCCCCCCTCTGCCCCTCAGCCTCACAGTCCCTGCCCCGGATCTCAGCATCCCTGGCACCCAGGTCCCTGGCTAGCCCGGGGCCCAGGTCCTCACCTCATACTTCTCTGGTGCCCCAGAGATGCGGAAATCGCTGCTGTACAGGACGTGGGGGTTGTCGCCTGCTGAGAAGCTGGGGCTTTCTGTCACATTCTTTCTGCAGGGCAGGACACATCAGCCTGGTGGGACTCTCAGATCTCCTCTCCCTACCCTTCCTGTGTGCTCCATCCACCTTGGGCTTTGGCCCCAGGAACCCCAGAGTGCCTTCTACCCCTCTCTCTAACAGAGCAAATGAACTCTTCAGAATAAATGGCCTTCTGGTGTGCCTGGCTGTCCAACCCTGTCTGCCCCCAGGGTGCCTGTCCTGATGAAATGGGCAGAGCCATGTTTCTGGAGGAAGAGACCCTGGAGCACAGGTACTCGGCCAGGCCCATCCATGCACCTGGCCAGCAGTGGCACAAGCCCACTCTCCTGAGGGAAGAACAGTCTCAGAGCAGAAGGCGCCCTCCCCACACTGCCCCCCCATCTCCCACTTTCTCAACACCCCTTGGAGCTCCCTATCCCTGGATCAGCCCCGGCAGACACTTACTTTCTCCGTGTCTGGGTGATGTAGCAGACGATGGCGATTAGGATGGCAAAGGCAACCACAGCTCCCACGGGCCCGATCTTGGCCCACATCAGACGGTCTGAGGACAGAGAAGAGCCAGGTACCTCAGGGCTGCTGTGCAAGGGAGCAAGACACCTGGGTTCTCGGGAGACAGGCTGGGTGAGAGTCTAATATTCATACCACTGTCGCATCCTGGCCCTGGCTGACCAACATGGAAGCCCCTGGTTGCACATGGGTGTGATCCCCTTAGTTGCTGGAAGGCCAAGCATGGGCTGAGGAAGAACGGGCAAACCCAGGACCACCCTCCTCCCCAGCTGCAGAGGATCTTCTGCTACTTGACCCACTCTCAGGACCCAAGGGAGTCCCCTACTTCCCTCAGTCCCCACCCCAAGGCCACAGCACTCACGAGCTCCCTGGAAGGGCAGCTCCAGGCTCTTGGTGCCGTAGAGGTTCGTGGAGGTGCAGATGACACGAGGCGGGGCCTGGGCCTGTCCCCGCAGCGTGAGGATGCTGGTGAGCAGGAGGCCACTTCGCTCTGAGTACACAAACTCCCGCTCTGTCTCGTTCACCGTCACATTGCGCGAGGGCAGCTCGAAGGCCACCGATGGCTCAGGGTTGGCTTTCACCACGCACAGACACTGCACTGTGTCACGAGCGGCGGCACAGTGCGACTCCAGGAGGATCACAGGGGCAACTGCAAGGTCAAGGCCAAGACGGAGTGGGCTGGAGCCGGCTGAAGGCCGGGCTGCCAGGGACTCCTTGGCAGGGCGCATGGTCAGGGTGGCCAAGGGCGGGGGTGGTGGCTTCGCATAGGATTCCCAGTTCCCCTGATTCTTTTCTCTGCCCTGATGGAGAAACACAGAGCGCCTTGAGCACTCTGTGACCTAGACAGCTACATGTTTTCCTTACAGGACTGAACCCCAGCCAGGGCCTTGAACATTCCCAGGCACTGATAAAGGTGTTTAGGTGATTCCCCAAAGCACTGAAAAAACCACCAACCCTGCCCCTGAGCCACGCTGAGGAGATCACAGCTTCCCCCGGCCCATCTGTCTATGAGTTCCCTTAAAAAAAAAAAAAAAAAATTGGGCTGGTGAGATGGCTCAGTGGTCTAAAGCACCTACTTAGAACAAGCTTAGTAAAGCACAGGGACCACTGTTCAATCCCCCAGCACCACATGCCAGCCAGCCCCGCCCCCTGGTGGGCTGAGCTGGCCACACACACACACATAAATAAATAATTTTTAAAAATTATTTTAAAAAATTAAGTATTAAACCCAGGGCCTTCACACTGAACTACATCCGCAGCCCTTTTTATTTTTAGTATTTTGAGACAGGGTCTCAGTAAGTTTCTAATTGCCCAAACTGGGCTTGAACTTGCAATCTTTTTTGCCTCAGTCTCCCAGAGTTGTGGCATTACAGGTGTGCCACCACTCCTGGCTCTAATACATGCTTTGGATGGGACCACCCTGGTCTCCAGAGCTCCTATCTTTGGAACCCTAACCGGCCCAGCTTGGGAAGCTTTCAGGTGCTCCCTTGTGGGAAATCCTCCTGCTGCCACTGCTTTTGGGACCACCCCAGTCTCAAAATGGGCCAGGAAAGGACACTATGTCACAGAGGTGAGTTTCATTTTCCCTCTGCCCCATCTCTAATGTTGTTTCCCTTGTTAAACATAAATCAGAGCACTCCCTGCTCAGAGTCCTCTTCAAGCTGTTCCCTAGATCACTTGGAATAAAAGCGAAATTCTCAAACACTCTCCTCACTCTACTTCCTTCCTTTCCAGCTGTACTGGCCTCCTTACTATTTCTCAGGCTCATGGAGTTCCTTCCCACCCCGGAGGCTGAGAATTCCTCATTCCTCCTACAAAATGCCCTGGGAACCTGCCCAACACTCTCTCTCTCTCTCTCTCTCTCTCTCTTTCTCTCTCTCTCTCTCTCTCTCTCTCTCTATTTGTTCTCTCTCTCATTTGCTCTCTCTCATTTGCTCTCTCTCTCTCTCTCTCTCTCTCTCTCTCTCTCTCTCTCTCTCCTCTCTCCCTTCCTCCACAGGAAGGTCTTTATGCAGGTGATAGACCTCCATGGAAACCACTCCGCTCACTCCCTGCCTAGCTCCTCTCTCAGGGTTGCTTTCAAGGACTCACCCACCCCATGGCATTGGTCCTCATTGCCATCAGGGTGGGGTCTCGCTCCATCTCCTCTCCTCCCCACACTCAGAAGGGACAAGCTATGAGACTCTTATGGCTGCAGGGTCTCCCATGACTGCTGCCCCCTCCCAGTACCTGCTGTCCCCCCTCAGTCCACCGAAGATGCCCCCAACTCCCTTATTCTCTAGGGGCCCTTGAACTCTGGCCCTCTCTGCCTCACGGGATGCCCCACCACCATCAGCACCAAACACCACCCTCTGCCTCTGCTCACACTGTTAAGCTTTGCTTTGCTTTGATACTATTTAATTTCAAAAACAGTATTGGGATGTTTCTTCTTTCATTTTCAAAAACATGAAATTATATTAAAATATCAAAGATTGCTTTTTAAACTATCTTTCTTATTCCTCCTGGACAGTTTAGCACCCTTCTCTGTCTGCCCTGGACTGAGTCCCGGATCTCCAACAGTTCTGGTGTAAATCTATTTACAAAGTCCCTTGGCCTGCTCACTCCATCTATTTTTAATTGTCAGCAAAAATGACTGCATGAACGGCGATGAGCGAGGAAGTCACAGGAGCAGATATATCATGCCAGTGATGATTCTAGTCAGAGTTTCAGGGCATGCATTTCTAAGTCTACTAAATTAAAAAAAAATGGCAGGCTCTCCGTACTGTCTAAACACATGTGCATCATGTGCAACACTGTCGACCAATCAACACATCTCAGAACAAACTAACACAGCAAACCTGAACTAACAGAGGTTGAACTTGGTCAAAACGCACACTGCTGGCAAGTGTCCACCCTGAACGATGGGGGTGGGGGTGAGGGTGGGGGTGATGCCAACATCCTGCCATGCCTGTGCCTGGTATCTGTGCAGCTTTATGGGCAACCTGAAAAGCTATGAATCGATGCTAGGTGAATCTGTAGAGGCACAAAGGCTCGGGGGTGCCAGCTCTGCCATCTACTGGCTGGGTGAGGCCACTCAGCTGCCCTGCACTGGATAGTTGCAGTTAGCTCTATAAACAGAGCTTGTGGTCTTTAACTCCGCAGGTGCCACAGGAAGACAGGTGCAGGAGTGTGCTGTGCGCACGTCGCATCTGCGAAGTGGTTAGGGAGACCGAAACATCCGCGAAGAGGAAACACGTGAAGAAAGCCACGGTCCTCACAGCCGTCTGGCCGGTGAGACACTACCCTCACACCCCTTTTCAGAGGAGGAAACAGAAGCTCAGGCAAAGACAGGTCACTTGCCTGGGATTTTGCAGCAAGAGGGGGACAGAGCTGGGATTCTGACCCAGTTCTGCTCAGTTCTGTGGGGTACTGGACACCAGTAAAACTTTGGTTTTCTATCAGATGGGGTGCCCTTCTCCCCAGTCATGTGGCTGTTAGAACAAAGTAAGCCAGTCCAGGCACCATGCTCGACTAGTTTCCTGCATATCCAAGCACCCAGGCAGGGTGACTGCCTCTGGGGAGGCCCCACATCATGCTGGGCCCTGTCAGCAGCAGGACAGGGGACCCTGCTTGAGGAAAGCCCTGGTGGTTGGGGACACCACCTACCCAGACAGAGAGGACCTGAGAGCTGCACTCCCAGAGAGAGGGCTGGGAGGGAGGCGAAGCAGCCAAAGCTTTAAAAGCTGGGGGGCTGGCAAGATGGCTCAGTGGTCTAAAGCGCCTACTTAGAACAAGCTTCGCAAAGCACAGGGACCGCGGTTCAATCCCCCAGCACCACATGCCAGCCAGCCCCGCCCCCTGGTGGGCTGAGCTGGCCACACACACACACAAAAATAAATAAATAAAATAAATAAATTTAAAAAATAAAATAAAATAAAAGCTGGGGCCCATGGGAGTTTGGGAAGTTCCCTTCTCTGACCAGCCTTCCTAGCTGCATGGCTTTGGGGAATTCCGACCTTTCATTTTCTACTCAGCCAGGGAGATGATGACGCAGTGGCCACAAGGACTTGGCATGATCAGATTTGATACCTGGCCCAGATCAGGCCCAGAAAGTGTTGCTGACCTGCTCTATGACATACAAGGGTGAGGGTGTCCTGGAAACAGAGGTGGAGTGGTGGCCTATGTACACTTTTAGGGCTCCCTCAGACTCCCAAGAGATCCTCTGACTCTTAAGCCTAAGCCAGAGGTAGTGGTGCACTCCTGTAACACCAGCTATCTAGGAGGCTGAGGCAGGAGGATCACAAGTTCCAGCCCAGTCATAGCAATGAAGCAGCTTAACAAAACTCTGTCCCCGAATTTAACGGTATAACAAAGGGCAGGAGTGCAGCACAGTGTGAAGACCGCAATACTAAACAATAATCAAAGAATCACTGGCTTGGGGTGTAACAGGCAGAAGCATAGAGTCATGAGGGGTGCAGCCCAGGATGGCAGGTCTGAAGGAAGCACAATAGTGTCCACCATGATCACTGGAAGCTGTGATGGGGCAGAGGATGGTGCCCGTGACCACAGGGCAGCAGAGAAGTAGGCGGCCTACCATGGCCTGGCCATGCAAGATGGTGCCCCAGGAACCATCTGGAGGCCGTGTCCCAATCATCACTGTGTACGGAGTACTGTGCATGGACCATCTGATGGACACCACGCACTGATCTCACTGAACTTTCTGGCAAAGCCTGGTGAGGGCTGTTGTAGACAGAGTAAGAGAGGCCCAAGAGGTCAAGTTTGAGAGCAATGCCAGAGCTGGGCAGAGCTAAGGAGGAAGCAGAGGAAACTGAAGCACAGAGGAGCTAGCCTAGGGGGAGTTGCTTGAGGAAGGGGAGGAGGAAGGGGACTTGGTTGGGCATGGAGGGTTGGGGGTGGGGCGGAGGGGCTGCCCCTACTGGGAGGTCAGGAGATGCGCTGTCTGCAGGGCCAGGACAGAAGCTCCTTACTGCCACCCATCACACCTCTCTAGCTGCCCCCTCTCTGTTCACGAGCTTGGTGTCTTCTCCATCCCATCCCTCACCTCCCACAGAACCTCGCAGCCCTCAAAGCACAACAAATGACTGTTCGGCTGTTCTCTGATGTCACAGCACAAGGCGAAGTGAGCTCGGGGCAGTACAGAAGCATGGAATCAGATCGTCCGCCTCTGAATCTCAAAGTCTGCCATTTCTTAGCCTGGTGACCTTAGGCGAGTGGTATCACCCCTCTGGAGTTCTGTTGCCTTCTCTGTAGGTTAGGGGGCCAGTACTAGGACCTCCCTCAGGCAAATGTCAAGAAGATAAAATGAGCAGGTCCATAGTGATTCCAACAGCACCAGCTAAATCACAGCGCTCCACAAGGTTAGATTGCAGAGTTGCAGCTTAGGCAGTGGGAAGGGCGGGTAGCCATAGGAGTCCAAAATCTCCTTGACCAAAAGCTCACGCCAGCTTGCAGGGACAGTATTCTCAGTGGGGTTTGTATTCTCTTTCTATGGATTTAGCTTCCCCCCTACCATTCCGTCCTTGTCTGCCGGTAAAGATGGGCAAAGCTGTAACCGAGGTGTCCTTTACCTGTCCCTCTGTCACCAGCAAGGAGGGACGGGTACTCACATTCCACAGACACGTTGAAGGCAGTGGCCCTCTGGCCGTACTGGTTCTCGGCCACACACCAGTACTCCCCGTCATCCTCGGGTGTGACTGCCGGCAGCTCCAGCTGCAGCTCGCTCTCATAGATGACCGTGGCCAGGATCTGCTTCTCCTTGAAGATGGTGAGGATAGGGTCCGGTTTACTCTGGGTGGAGCACAGGATGGACACCGTCTCCCCCTCCACGGCCACCATGGTTCCATTCACTGTCGGCTTCCAGGGTGCATCTGAGGGACGGGACAAGTGGCTGTTGGTCAGAAACCAGGTTACGTTGCTGCCTGTGTCAGCCAACTCCCACCCCAAAATGTGAGCCCTGGCCGTCCAAACCTAGCACACACGAGGATGGCCCATGGGAGCCCAGTCCTGGCTGCCTTGTTCACACAAACACTGGTTCTCCAGCTAGAATCTTCTCCTCTGGAGCTGTGTACTCCTTCCCACCTGTGTGTGGACTCATGTCTTAACCAGAGAGACTTTGTTTTCTCATCCAGAAAACAGGCCTAATGATAATTCTAATAGCATTCAGCATTCCCTGAGAATCTGCTGAGTAACAGGCACTGCTCTAGGTTGAATAACGGCCATGTGAACAGATAATATATAAATAAATACAATATATTTGCACAGTGGGGCTAACCACTGTGCAGAAAAACAAAGGATTGGAAGGGGAAATCAGGGGTGATACAGTATTAAACAGGATGAAGAAGGCAGGCTTCTGAGAGACTAGAAGGAGGTGGGCAGATGTCTGGACAGGAGCTTATCTGCAAAGTCCTCAAGAAGTACTGAGGAAGGGGCTGGTGAGATGGCTCAGTGGTCTAAAGCAACTACTTAGAACAAGCTTAGCAAAGCAGAGGGACAGCGGTTCAATCACATGCCAGCCAGCCCTGCCCCCTGGTGGGCTGAGCTGGCCACACACACACACACACACACACACATAAATAAATAAAAATTTTAAAAAATTCTTAAAAAAAAAAAGAAGTACTGAGGATACATTAGCTATGCCATTGTGGCTACTGGGGCACTTTGCCTCAATAAGTAATTATGAATGAATGAGTGAATGAATGAATGAATGAATGGCCTCTGCTTGGCTCCTGGCTGAATCCAGTTCTGCCAGCACTCCCACCCTGTGCCCCATAATGTCCCTGTACACAGAGCTGGGTAAATCCTGGAGTCCCCTTAATTTGGTAACAGAATGACAGCTGAGTACAGTGGTACAAGCCCATAATCCCAGCAGCCTCAAAGGGGGAGTCAGGAGGACCAGCAAATTGGAGTCCAGCCTAGGCAAACTAGTGACTTAGTAGGAAACTGTGTCTCAAAATCAAAAATTTTAAAAAGGCATTTAGAGTCAAGTGTGGTAGAGCAGACCTGTAATCTCATCACTTGGGAAGTTGAAGCAGGAGGATTGCTGTGAGTTCAAGGCCTGCTTCAGCTATATAGTGAATTCAAGGCTAGTCTGAACTATAAAGTGAGACCCTGTTTCAAAAATGGGGGAGGGAACTGAGGATGTAGCTCAGGTGAAGACCTTGGGTTCAATCCCCCATCCTGGGAAGAAAACTGGTCTCTCTGTCTGTCTCTGTCTGTCTGTCTGTCTGTCTCTCTCTCTCTCTCTCTCTCTCTCTCTCTCTCTCTTTCATACTGGAGATCAAATCCTGACACACTTTAACTACTGAGTTACACCCTCTGCCCTTTTAAGTCTTTTTTTATTATTATTATTATTTTGAGACAAAATCTTGCTAAATTTCCTAGGCTGCCCTCAAATCTGTAATGTCGTTGCTGCCCTCAAATCTGTAATGACAGGAATGTGCCACCTTGCCTAGCACAATGGCACTCATTTTAAAATGCAGATTCCTGGGCTGGGGTAACTGGGTATAAAGTGTGAGCTTTCTATGGCTAACACCAGGGGAAAAAAGAAAAAGGAGAAAGGGAGGGGACAGGAGAAAAGAGGAGGGAGGGAGACAGATTTCTGGAGCCAGGGCCAAAACTAGGCTCGGACCAGTCAGGGGCAGAATCTCTATTCCATTGGCTCTCCTAAGTGGCAAGGACCAACTGCCTATCTTCCAACCTTGTCCTCTGGCTCACACCAAATGCACACAAGTACCCGTAGTAGGAATGAAGAAACACTGTGATGTCAGGCTTTCACAGAGAGCAAATTGGTCAAGCAATGGCCGTGACTCATCCTCATGGCTGACACTGACAAAAGGATGTACAAAGGGCGGTACAGGGCTACAGGATAAATCCTGAGAGTACTTGGCTGACCTTATCAGATAGAAAAGTTACATTTCTAGTTATATAGGTCTTGCTATAACTTGGTCTTAATCATCCAGCAGAAAAGTATAAAAATGAGATATACAAAGTAAAGCCATATTAATACGATGAGCTGTAAAAGGCTCAAGTCAATAACTTCTGAGGATAACCCACTAATATTATAGACTGCTGGACAGTGTTAGATTGTTTAGATGAATTCAAACACCTATAGTATTTAGATGCCAATAGAACATTCACCTCTGACAGGACAAAAAAAAAACAAAAAAAAACAAAAACAAAGGATACAAAGGAAAGATCATTTTGTATTTATATATACAAAATAGGATAAATTTACAGCTACTTTTGCTTACTAACAGGATATTCTGTTTGGACAGAATATACTGTCTGCTTCTTGTACTATGGATAACCACTAAGAAGATAACAATGTACCGTGTATTGGTTATCAAAACTGTCCTATTTAAAAAAAAAAAACTGTCCTATTAATCAGCTGTGAACTGTCTCATTCATATTTGTTTCTCAATAAAAATAAATAATTAGGGCTGGTGAGATGGCTCAGTGGTCTAAAGCACCTACTTAGAACAAGCTTCGCAAAGCACAGGGACCACGGTTCAATCCCCCAGCACCACATGCCAGTCAGCCCCGCCCCCTGGTGGGCTGAGCTGGCCACACACACAAAATAAATAAATAAATAAATTTTAAAAATAAATAAATAAAAGGAAAAAAAAAAACACCATGATGGCCACCCTTCTCTCCATTTTGTCCCCACGGTGTTTACGGCAGGTCCCCTTGCCCCTTATCGCCCCTGCTGAGGTGTGTGGCAGGACAGGGACTCACACATGACGCTGAGCTCCACGGTGCTGTTCTCCTGGCCATAGGAATTCTCTGCCAGGCAAGCATAGACGCCATCCTCTGCGGGGGTCACCTCCTCCAGCTCCAGGAACAGGCTCTCTGCCACCGCCTCCCGGAGCACCATCCCATCCCGCATCCAGGTCAGCAGTGGTAGCGGGTTGCTGTCTGCCCCACAGAATAGGCTGACGTGGGAGCCCTCGATGGCCTCCACCGAAGTGTTCATCTCCACGATCACCGGGGGGTCTGAGGCCAGCAACACGGGTGAGTGGGCGGGCAACGTGGCACACTGGCCCCGCCCCCGGCTCTCTCTGACCCCGCCCCCAGCTCATTCTGGCACCGCCCACAGACCGGCCCAGTCCCGCCCAGGCCCCGCCCCTGATCCCGCCCCCCCGGCCCGCACCCTGGCTCACACTTGACGTCCAGGCTGGCATAGCCCTCGAACTGCAGGGTGGTATTCGGGAAAGCGGCCTGGCATCCCAATCGGTGGCCGTTGGCCTCCCTAGTGGGCACGAAGTGCAACAGCGACACCAGCACCCAGGTGCCCTCGTCCTCGCGCAGCCGACCCAGCACCGTCGGCTCCCCTAGTCCTTCATGGCCCAGCCAGGTCAGCTCAGGCCGCAGCTCCGGGCAATTGTCTGGCACCATGCAGCTGACCTCCACTTCCTTCCCTGCCACCACCTCCGGGGGAACCACAATGTTGGGGGTGTCTATGTGAGGGAGTGGGGAAAAAGAAGAGCGGAGGAGTCAGCATTGGGCTGCTAGTTGCCCCCACCTTGTCTGACTCGTCTCTTGGCCCTTCCTATGTGCCCAGCCAGTCAGTTCCCCAGCCTTCTTATCTCTTGACTATCCTTCACCCAGAAGCCCCCACACATCTGACCAAGTGCAATAGGTCATCAAAAAACCCAGCAGCTTAACCTCCCTGTCCTTCTGACAGGGCTAGAGAGCAGGTGTGGCTATTGTGTTCATTTTGCAAATGGGAGACTGAGACCATGTGAGTTTGGAACCTGTCACTCTGGCTCCAGCCTCTGTGCTATGGACACTACACAATAGTCCCTGAAAATTCTCTCTCCAGTGCTTGCTTGGATTTACCTGTTGTGCATGTGTGTAGTTTATGTATATGTGCAGCACATGTATCGGCTGTATGTGTATTGTGCGGTGGGGGGGGGTGTGTGCTTGTGTGGTTTCTTTCTACACCAGGACTGTGATTTGGTTCCTCTTAGAGGAGCCTGAATCTAAGAGCATCCCAGCAGGGTCCCTCAGAACTTAGGTAGTAGGAACACCTGCGGTGAGGCTGTGGGCTCCATTTTGATTGCCAAAATTACAGTGCATGGGCCTTGGCAAGTGCTCTACTATGAGCCACATCCCAGCCCAGGATATATATATATATATATATATATTTTTTTTATATTTTTAATCTAAATCAGCAGCCAATATTTAAAAATTAGGAGATTACACTGAAAAGTAAAACCTCATTTTGGAGTTCCTTCAAAATTCCAAATGCCTGACACCAATGGCCCAGTGCTCTGCCAGCCAGAGCTGGGTGCTGGGTGCCAGGCGCTGCCCAGAGCAACCATTCACTCATTGGCTCTAAGTGTTGCTTTTATCTTCATTTTACAAAGGACAAAAATCAAGGTCCCTGGAAATCAAAGAACTTGCTTGAGGTCAAGTAGCTAACGCAGGGATGCAGAGGCCTTGCTCCTGACCCTCGGACACCACTCATCCAGATGTTTCCAGGATAGTAAAAGCAATCATTTTCCTCTGAGGGGAGCCAGGCTATCTGGGGCCTGTTATCTACGTGGTCTATGGGAGCACTGGAGTTTGCACCCCTAACCGCACTAAACCCCTTGTACTGCCATCAGAACTCCTGGGAACTCCTGGGACACACTGCCAATCCCTGGCCCACCCCAGCGCTGCCGCTACCCCACCCCCACCCCCACTGCCAGCATGGCCTCTGAAGGACTCACTGATAATGTCCAGGACGCTGTGCTCCGAGAAGGTATACTGGTTGTAGCCTCCTAGGTCCCCGCGGAAGTAATACTTGCCGCCCAGTTCCGGGCTGAGAGTGGTAAGCAGGAGGGTGCAGTTGCGCATGCCCAGGTCTCCCAGCAGGCGGCTGCGGCCCTGGAAGCTCTCGTGGACAACTTGAGTGCGGGACTTGAAGACCACCGGGGGATAGTTCTTGGGGTAGGGACTGTTGAAGTACCACACTCCATGCACCACAGCTGGCCGGAGCTCGTCAGGGAAGTCGAAGCGGCAGGGGATAGAGACGCACGTGCCATCGAAGGCCGAGATGGTTGAAGGCATCCAGGCGCCCCAGTGACCTCCTCTGGAGGCTGTGGGCAACCAGGACCACCCAGGCTGAGAGATGTGCCCCACCCAATGATCCCCTCCAACTCCCAGCACCTGCCACTGGCTTGGGGGTCCTGGGACCAAGGCTTAGGGCCCCCAGCACTCCTCGCCACAGCCATTACCTGAAATCATAATCCAGAACAGAGGCAGTGCCGTGAGGAATATCATTTTGTAGAGCAAGTAAGCGAGCCGGAGCTGGACAGGAAGAGGAGCAGGTCAGAGCCAGAGAAGTGAGAGGGGAGCTTCCTGAAGGGCTCAGGGAGAGACCCTTGCAGAACTTAGTGCTGCTGCTGCTCCCATCTCTGGTCACAAACATGACACTAGCCATGCGCCGGGCCCAGCGCCTCGCTTTGCTACATTAACTCCTCGGATTTCCTTCAGCTAGGTGCAATCATTATCTTCCCTTTATAGCTGAGGTCCAGAGAGAGCAAGTAACTTGCTCAAGGGCACAGAGCTGCTCTAGATAGATAACCATCTTAGATGATAACCAGCGGAGACATTCTGCTCCTGGGGACCTCCAGGAACCAAGGACAGAGCCAAGGCTGGTCAGCAGTAGAGATGGGAAGCAAGGGAAACCAGGAAGAAGAGGTGTTGGTACCCTGCCCCTTACCTCGGGCTCCCTGGGTTGGAAATATCTTCTGGTGCCACTTGGGGATGTGGGTCTGCCAACCTGGAGAAAGTCACACAGGTGCTAGGGCATGGGGGCCTGAGTCCTAAGTGTCCCGCTCTTTAGCTAGCTACTGTGGGTTGTGGGTTGTGCAGAGCCTGCCTATGTGGTCTCTGTTGCCTGTGGTGCCTGGGAGCCTCCCACACAGCCACAAAGCTCCTCTATGGCACTGCTCCCAGCTGAGATTCGGAGGAGCCACCGACCTACTGACCAGGAGGAGATGGGGAGCCTTGCGTCAGGTGGCAGGGTGAGGGGCGTGTTGAGTGGGGTGAAGGAGCAGATGTCCCACGGCAGAGGCCTGGGGGTGGCGGGCAGGGACCCAACCTCATCAATGACTGGGTTTCACAACATCAGCATTCTCAACATGCCGTGTGAATTCCTGCCGCCCTCTCCTACCCTGCAGCCGGCCTCTGGTGTCCCAACCCTCACCAGAGGCCAGTGCCCAGTACAAAAGAACCCTGTTCCCTCAAGGCGAGGGTGCCTCATCCTGGGGGTCCTGGGGTAGGTGGGTTGTGACAGGCG
The DNA here is from genome assembly GCF_000260255.1 of Octodon degus. Lineage (NCBI taxonomy): Eukaryota > Metazoa > Chordata > Mammalia > Rodentia > Octodontidae > Octodon > Octodon degus. The sequence continues at coordinate 6,307,236 of NW_004524659.1, forward strand.
TCGGCGCTTCTGACCAGGCTCTGAGCAGGGTCGGGGCGGTCTCAGGGTTAGTGAGTCCCTGGCTCCCTGCTTCTTGGGTCATGTCAGGATTGGAGCCAGGACTTCCAAGTGGCCAAATTTCTCAGTCTTTGCTGCCCTCTTCCCACGGACACAGATACATGCAGACACATGCAGACCCTGGTATGAAATGTAACAGCCAGGAGCAGCTCACGCAATTGAGACACTGAGGACACTACCAGCACCAAGCCTGTGTGCCCAGTGAGCTGGGCTACCACCTGCTCCACCTCCCTGCTGTGCACCACAACCTGGGCAGACCTAGGCACGGCAGCCAAGATGCACTGTGCCCCCTGTGTGCCGTATTCATGAGGCACAAGGACCTGCCCATGCACATGGGAGTGGAACTAGGGACCCAGGCAGACTCATGGCAGATGTGGTCCTTGTGCCTGCAACAGCAAAGCACAGAAGACAGACGCAGGTGAGGACCAGCCACACAGCCTGGGAAGACATGGGAAACAAGCACGTAGCCCATGCACTCTTCTTTTTTTTTTTTTTTTTTTGAGACAGGATCTCACTAAGCAGTTCGTTCTGGGCTTGAACCCACTACAGAACCCAGGTTGGCCTCGAACTTGCAGCAATCCTCAGCCTCCTGAGGACTGAGATTACAGGTACATGCTACCACACTGAGCGGACCACACACTCTTATCAGGGTTGGACAGGGACTTAAGGTGGGGACTTAAGCAATCTTGGCTATGACCCGGGCCTGCAGCTCTCTAAGAGGTCACAATGCATAAACGTACAGTCTGTTGTAGTGCCGAGTGTTGGAACAGGGAGAGTAGGAAACCACATCTACAGAGTCCCTTTACCAGGGTGTAATGACAAAAGTTGAGAAACATTGATAAAGAATAGTTTGCAAGGGCAGTGTACACACACACACACACACACACACACACCCTGCTATGGACCCAGGTAACAGAGTTTGCCTGTTCACAACTCAATGCCCTCACCACCTCCCAGAATGCAACATGTGGGGCTCTCATCGCCTGAGTATCCTGTGCTTGCCGACCCTAAGCCAGTGCCACTTCATCTGTCTCAGACTTAGGGGCCCCAGGGCAGCTGCTTCCGCAGTGCCCCGAACCACAATGTATGTTAGGAGAGGCCCCTTGCTCTTCCTTCCTGTAGTTTCTTCCCAAAGGCCCATCACTGGCCCCAGCATGGTCCCTGCCCACTTTATAGCAGTCCCAAGCCATTCTGGGCCCTGTCCTAAATCAGTGCTATTTGCAGAGACCTCCCCAGGGCCAAGAGCCCTCCGCCCCTTGTATATGCCCTAAGGGTCACTTGGGCCATCTGCTTGTCCCCCGGTGCTCTGCCCTCCCCGTGCTCAGTCCTTTCCACCTCTGTACTCACTCGGGTGCTCTGGCTTCTGCGCCCTCTGCGCCGGCAACCCTGCTTGCAGTCCCCTGGCCTCCTAGGGTCTAGGCCCCCACTTGCCAGCCCCTCCCCTCCTCCTGGGTGCCAGGGGCCGCCTGCCTCCAGGGCCCAGCTCCTCCCTGCCCCTGGGGGAGGGGGGCACAAAGGGGCCCTTGTCACCACGGGGCTTGGACTGGGCGGCTTGCTGCCTGGGTTCTACTAGCTCCTTCCTGAAGGGGATGGGGGGCTGCCTCCTTCCTTCTCCCTTCCTCCATCACCCAATTCTGGGTCCCTGGAGCGGGGTTTGACTAAACTATCTGGAACAAAACTGAGGGACAGAAGCTGTTGTCCTTGGAATTGGTGGCAACATTCCATGTGACCCTGATCCTAAGAGACAAGCAGAAGCTAGTTTGGATAGGAGGAGGTGACAGGTCCTTCCCTCCTTGCCCTCAGGGTCACCTCCATCCACCATGTCTAGAGCCAGCCCACCCAGCACACCCCCAGCTCTCCTGGGCTCTTTTCCTCTTGGCTTTTCTTGCCATCCCAAATGACTTGATGTGTTATCTGCCTTCTCCCATGAGAACACAATCTCCACAGAGACCAGGCTTTATCTGTGTTGTTCTGCCTCTGTCCCTGCCTGTTAATAAACATGTGGTGGGTGGCCAAATGTTAAATACCCTCTGGCAGTACCTGTTGCTCCTCCTTCCTGGGCAGCTGTCCCACTCTGCAGTGGCCACAGCCTCTTCGCACTTACGCGTGAATGTCACACCCTCAGCAGGACTTCCTTACCTTCCTCTTAATTTAAATGGTGCCCTTTCCTTCAGTGGGATTCAGCCTGTCCCCTGCTTCTCACTTGATCTGGAGTCCATAGAAGGTGGGGTTTTGGCCAAAACATCTGTCTGTCCATGCACCCTTGGGTCCATAGACTGGTGCTTGATGTAGAGAGAGCTGCCTGGCTCCCTGAGTGGGGAAGCCCCTCTAAATGTGGTTATCGTGCCCTTCCCCTTGGCGTGATTGCAAGGTGTGTGTGTGTGGCTGCCAGAGATGGCGTGACTAAGACCACAGGGCTTAGCCGTGAGTTCAACAGGCCAGAGCAGAGGGCAGATGGGGGAGGAGGGTCATCTCTCCCAGAGGACGGGGGTGAGGGGTGGGGAAATCCCTCAGACCAGGGAGCAGAATGCCGAGGGGGGAGGGGAGTCCCACCCCCACCTTGGGCTTCATGATGTCAGACTCAGCCCGTGCCTTTCCCAGTCTGGGACAATGGCCCATTGAAAGTGGGGTGCGGCTTGAACGCCTGGATCCTGGAAAAGAGAAAGGCCTAGAGCCTGGGCATTGGGGGAGGACACCAAAACCCAGGGTAGTCTCTGTCACAGCCTTGCATCCAAGCAAACCTGGCTGGTGTGGTGTGCTTGTGCGGCTGGGACTGTGTGTCCTCTCTGGGTGCAACTGCGGGTCATTTCTGGGAGGACAGAGGCACAGGTCGCTGTCCCACACAGACAACCTGTGCTCTAGCCTGCAGGAGTGAGTTGGGTTGGGGTAAGAGCAAGTGAGTGAGGGTGATAGGGGCTGTAAAATGAGACAGCAGGTGTCCTGTCCAGCAGAGACAGGCACCAGAGAGATCCAAGTACCGGTGCTGCCCGGTCAGCCAAGGTTTGGGGAGAAAACTGATGTATGAGTTTGATAGGGCTGCTACAACAAAGCACCACAACTTGTGTGGCTTAAAAACCAGAAAGCAGCCAGATGAGATGGTGCACAGCTGTAAACCCAGCACTCGGGAGACTGGGGCAGGAGGCCAGCATGGGCTCCCTAGTAAGTTCAAGGCCAGCCTGAACTACGAAGTGAGACCTTATCTCAAGAAACTATACAACACAAAAAGAAATGAAAAACAAACCCCAAATGTATTGTCTTGCAGCTTTGGAGGCCTGAAGTTCAAAACCACGATGTTGGCCACGTTGTGTCCTGTGCGGACTGGGGGCGTCTGTGCCAGGGCTGAGAGAGCCATCCTTGTGTCCCTGTGGCATCCATCTGAGTGTCTGTCCAGATTTCCCCTTTCCTCAAGGGTACCAGTCTCACTGGACTAAGGCCAGACATAAAGGCCCTATTCTAGCTTGGTTACCCAGGTAAAGACCTCATCTCCAAACAAGGTCAGATTCTAAGGTAATGTGGGTTAGGACTTCAACACGTGAATAACCAACACCCAGCAGCAAGAATTGGGGTGTGTGTGAAATATCCTGATGTTTTTGGTTGTATTTATTTCCAGGCAGAGTAAAGCTGTGTTCTCAGTACTCAGTGTCTCTTGAGTGGGGGTGGGGCTTGGTTCAAGCTGATACTGGATATAGGGATCTTGTGACCCAGAAGCAGCAAAGATGAGACCAGGCTAAATATTACAACACACACACACTCCTGCCCAGGCAAAGCTCCTTGGCAGAGAGGGGAGAGCAGAGGGCTTCCGCTGCACTGGGGCTTTGACTAAAAGGTCCAGATAGTGACCAAGCTGCTGCTCCCAGAGCAAAGAGAAAAGTAGGTTTCCATTGACTTCCTGAGGTGAGCTAAAACCAATCCCCATTGGCCAGGGCTGGCAGTTCTGATACAATGTTTCTTCTTGTGATGGGTTTGGACCCAGGTGGTTACTGTCCACTGTGGAATTTCCTTATCTGGCCTCATCAGGCTTTGCAAGACCTCCCAGCCTTGACCTTGCCTGCTCACACATGGTCTACTTTGCTCAGTGGCTACCCGAATTCCTGGGCTTTGTGCTAGAGTCGCCCGACTTTCGGGACTTGGGCTGCTGAGAAAGCACGAGACTGGGCTGGGAGAAACACAGAGCGGCTCCCACAGGTGGGAGGCCAAGCTGACCCTGCACCACAGTTTTGGATGACACATTTCTTAAATGATCAACAGGTCTCTGCAGAGCTTCATAAGCTCTGACGCCAAGATTAAGACAGCAAAGGGGACATCCTCACTAGGAAGACGGAGAGGCCAAGCCCTTGATCCCACTGTAGTCGCCCATCAGACACCTGTAGGCCCGAGTGAAGGGTCGGTGTTCTCAGCAGAAGCAGCTGTGAAGTAACCCAGGCCCTGTTAGCATAACCCACACAGCCAAGCCAGTGAAGCTAATAATGGATCGTCCGGCAGCACGACCTCTGAAATTGGTGATCGTAAATTGACTGAGAGCAAGAGAAGCTAGAGGTGTTATTTAGGTTCTTTTTCTTGGTAAAGAATTTCTTATTCCATACAAACATCCTGTGCCACGCAACAAGGGTGATAGTTGGCTGCACCCAGGGGCTTATTTCATTGCCTTGGCCCTCTGTCCTGCTGCTGCCCCACCATGGCGGTCCCTCACTACCTCACAACCCAGAGGCACTTGCTGTTTTCATGCAGGCCTGGCAGTTCCACACCAAGAATCCTGAAAGTATGGCCCTGGCCAGCAGCTGCAGCACTTTGGAAGGGTGTTAGAAATGCAAGCTCTGGTCCCCAGTCCACACCTGCTGAATGAGGATCTTCGGTGTACGAGACCCTGATATCTGTGCCAGCCCCCAGATCAGGTGTGGTGATGCAGGTCTGTAATCCCAGCACTTGAGAGGTTGAGACAGGAAGATCACTATGAGTCTGAACTGCATAGAGAAACTCTGGATCAAAAGAATAAAAGAGGGGTCCTGGGAGATGGCTCAGTAGAATAAGCACTTCCCTGGCAAGTGCAAGGGCCTGAGTTCAATCCCCAGTTCTGCAAAAAAAAAAAAAAAAGAATAATTAAAAAAACCCCACAAAAATCTGCACTTTCCTGGGCCCTTCAGAAGACACCCCCTGATGCACTCAAACTTGATTGCTTATGCCTCACAACTCCTCACATCTTCAGTCTCCACCCAGGAAACCCAGATCATCTACGTACCCATCAGTAGCAATCCCAGAGTCTAACAGAAAGGGCCTTTCACAGAGTTGAGCAAACCAGGAAACTGGATGGTAGGGTGGCCCAAAATTCCCAAGTTCAGAGGCCAGGGAGTTGGCTCAATGGAATAAGCGCTTCCCTGGCAAGGGCAAGGGCCTGAGTTCAATCCCTGGTTCCACAAAACAAACAAAAAAAATATTCCCAAATTCCCACATAGGCTTGCTGGTTTTCATGGGGCCTTGGGCTTCCTATGCAGGAAGTGGGGGGGCATTATTTGCCACTCCCATTCTTGCTTTGGGGTATCAAGTATCAGAGTGTTGATGTATGGGGGAGGGGGAAGGGACTTTTGAGGGAAGGTGTAAGGGGCAGAGTTCATCATGACTTTCCAAATGTTTTCTGGTAAGCCTAGGGGAAGGAAAAGATGGCTATTTTAGCATTAAAATCGGGGTGGGCAGAGCTTCCCTGCTCTGGAGGGGTCTTCTCTCCGGGGTACCAGGTGTGCTTTTTATTCTGGGTCAGCTGCATGGGTGTGGTGATCAGCACCTTCCATTTGAGTATCCTGTTGGGTTAAGCAAACTAGGCCTACTGTGAGAAGTCAGTGAAGCTGAAATTATAAGGCTACACAAAATAGGTTTACAACAGGCTCTGGAGAACCCTCCATGTCATCACCTCCTTCCAGAGCACCAGCCTTTCTGAGGCAGAAGGCAGAAGCTGCTAGTGTGTGGAGCTGATCTGGCTTCTAGTTGGGATTCTTGAGGCTTGCAGGTTAATTAAAAAAAAAAAAAAGTTCTTACCCGAGATTGGTGGTCTCTGCATTCTGGGAGGATAAGCCTAGCCTAGCAACCTTGCAGGATCCTATCTCAAAATAAAAACTAAAAAGAGTTGGGATTGGAGCTCACTGTGAAAGCCCCAGTCTGGCAAAAAACAAACAAACTGGGTTCTTTTAATCAATTGCCAATATAGTATTTTAGAAATCAGCACATTTCAGGCAGGGCGTGGAAGTGCACACCTGTAATCCCAGCACTCGGTAGGCTGAGGCAAGAGGCTTACCATGAGTTTGAGGCCAGCCTGGGCTGCGTAGTGAGTTCAAGGCCAACCTGAATTATATAGTAAGGCCCTGTCTCAAAACAAACAAATGAACAAACCAGGACATTTCACATAAAATAAAGCTTCTAGCTTCTCTTCACAAAGTCCGAAGTTCTCACTCCCTTTTCCTGGGGCTCCAGGCTCCTGCCTCAGTACTGTACTTAGTATCTTTTTGTTGTTAAGTACTTATTATCAAGGCTAAATGATCAGCGCTCTTTATCATCATGCAGGGACTGCTGTAATCTTATGAGCTAGGAAGGTAGTAAAATACTTGAACCGCGTCCGTCTCTGTACCAAAAGTAGGGCAATCAGAATGAGTGTGTGTAAGCAGGACCGGAGGGAGGCGAATAGCACTCCCACGTTTCCAGCGCAAACTTTATTGAGAGAATACAACTCCCGCCCCCACCCCAGGACTGGCGATTGAACCCAGGGCCTTCACACAGAGCTACATCCCCAGGTCTTTTTTTTTTTTCCATTTTGAGTCAGGGTCTTGCTGAGTTGGTGCATATCTCGGTTAGGCTCTTGCCTCTGAGAATATAACAGGAGCCTCTGAAACAAGCTAACACTCTTCCTCCCTGCACCTTCCTAGTCCCTGAGGGACGGTGATTCTCCAACTTTCTGTCTCAGGACCAATTTACTCTCTGAAAAATTATTAAGGATCTCAAAGAATTCTTGTTTAAGATTTTGTAGGTTATATCTGCAGTTCCTTAATGTATTAAAACTTGAAGAACTGGGATGTAGCTCAGTGGTAGAGCGCTTGCCTAGAACAAGCAAGGCCCTAAGTGGGATTCCTAGTGTCACAGAGAAAGAAGGGGGAGGGTGAAGCACAGGACACACAAGCACACAATACATCCACCATCAGAGCAATGACGTTACCACATCACGGAGCCTTAGAAAAACTCTACTGTGTGGTTCCTCCAGTGAAAATGGCAAATGATGTTTTAGTTTCCACCACTTGGGGAGCCCTGGAAGGAGCCCCTAGATCTTACGCAGAACCTCAGCATTAGAGTTTGTGACCCCTTTGTTAAAAAGACTCCAAGGAGGCTAGAGTTGTAGCTCAAGGATACAACTTTGCAGCTCAAGGATACAACGGCTTTGGGGCCCTGGGTTCACTCTCCTTTAGGGAAAACAAGCAAGAAACAAACTTGCCCTTTAGAAGACCCCAAGGAGAGGCAACTGTAACTTTCATTCTCTGCTGTTGCAACATAAATTCCAGGTCTTTGGAAGCAGGAGTAAAACTGAAAACAAGTTTGTTTCACCAAGTTTTAGGCAAGGTGCAGTACGCACTGATCCTGGGCATCCCACTGAACTCTGGCCCCAAGCAGGGGCCAGGATGAGGCCCTGGAGAAAGGACAACAGACACTCTAGTTTGAAATACAAAAGATCCAACCATTTTATTCCAAGACAATTGTTGGAGGATGGGAATAAATAAGGAAGGGCGAGGGTTAGGGCAGGAGGCTCTACGTCTTGCAGCACAACCCACACTTTCTGTTCTTACAGCAGTTGCAGCAGAAAACGCAGATGGGAAAGTGGGTGTCTCGCCTCCTTAGCCTCTGCAGTGTGGGCTGTGGAAAGGAAGGAAGAGTGAGTCCCTGGAAGTGGGAAGGCTGTAGGGGCCAGGGCAGGAGGCTCAATCGCTCTTACCGTGAAGCTGGCCTTGGCTTCGGCTGTGTGGTGGGGCTGGGGCTCTGCAAGCTGCCCTGTCTGAAAAAGAAGGGGTGCTGAGGATGGCAGAGCTCTCAGGCTGACCCCATCCCCTGCCCCTCTTCCAGTCCTTGAATGCATGGCCCAGCTGGACTCCTAGAAGGGACCTTGCTTTCTTGTTCTTCTCATGCTCCTTGGGCATTCTCGTTCCTAAAAACCTCACAGGCCTGTCACCCTCTCTCCTCAGTCGCTGCTCTTCTTAGAATATCTCTTCCCTGTGTGGAGGGTAATATCAACCCCTTGGAGCGTCTGCCTGCGTCTTGCATCTTGTAATCCCATCATTGTCATGTAGCAGAATGACTTTTAATTTTACCTGTCAGATCGTGGTTTCCCCCTTTAAAGCTCACAGGATGTCCCTGGCACTTTGACGATAAATTGCTGTCTGCACGTTGCACCTGCACAGCTTTGATCTCACCTAGCTGCCCTTGCTTAGCCAGCTCTCTGATCGTCCTGTGCCCTGCTTACCCACCTTGCTGCTCACTTGCTACCTCACCTGTTACTCTCCAAGGCACAGGCACAGGATCATTTTCTCACCAAACACTCTGCCCCTTGTCCCACTCTGGTCCCGCATGCCATGTTTTATGCTATTCATGAGTAGTGTTTACTGAACACAGTTGTTCCTTCCGTTTGAATCATTCATGAACTAGTGCCCTGACCAGGCTGTACACTCTGTAAGAGCAAAAATCTCTCTTCTATCCTCCCTGTCTGCAGGAAAATGTGACATAGTACAATCATGTCAAAGGTTCCTCTACATTCCTGCCAAGCCACCCCATCCCTATTCTTCCAGCAGCTGTGGGTCCCCCAGACCTGGCTTGAAACTCAGTAGTGGTCCCCACACACAGAGGTCTGGCTTTCCAACCCACCTGGAACCCAGGCCCCCCCAAGATATATATATATAT
>NW_004524659.1:6316314-6327416 GCF_000260255.1 Octodon degus
TTTTTTGCGTAACTGAGGATTGAACTCAGATCCTTGCGTTTGCCAGTCAAGCACTTATCCTACTGAGCCATCTCCCCCCGCCGCCCCAAGACTCTTACCTGTAGCTGGACAATGGAGCCACTGGTCAGGCTAGTGAGGAGGAAGACCAGTAGGCAAGCAGCCCAGATCTGAGTATTCAGTGCCATCACACCGTCTGTCTGGCCAACCTACTGTTGGGTCTAGGACTTGTTCTGGTTTCTAGCGCTCAACTGCCACCTCTTTTATGAGGCCTGCTGGAGGAGGTGGTGGTCTGAGCCCCCACCCCTTTGCCCTAGCTCATTTCCAAGAAGGTGGTGGCGCCGTAAAGGCGGGAGAGATAAGGGGACATGGGACAGAGTTGTGTCACCCTTGGCCAGCAGAGGTGTGTCTAAGGGGTGGAGCAGACAGGGCCACAGACATATTTCTCTGGCCAGCACTACCTGGGAGCACTTTCCTCCAGTGTGATGTCACTGTTGATCTCAGAAGAAAAAAAAAAAAAGAAAAATCCTTTTGTCCAGAAGTTGGAGAGCAGCAACACAGTGTCCCTCACTCCCACGCTTCCTGGATGCCCTCATTCATGTCAGTGTGGCTGATGGACCAGCACAGCTGCAGGGAGGGGCATTCCATTGTTCTGGGGGCCCCCGCATGCGCATAGCTTTTGGGAAGGACACTGGATAGCCAGGTCCCTAAGCTACAGCTCATGTTGGCTGAACCTCCGCCAGACTTTTTTCTGAATGGCAGACTTTTGAGATGCAGCTGTAGTGGATGGAAATGGCCACAGAAGGTAGCACAAGACCCCCCTCTGATGTGGGCATTTACACGCCGGCACATCAGTTCATTGTTGTGTTAGCCATTGCCACCTGCCTTCTCAGCCACTAACCCCAAAGGTGACTTCTTTGATGCCAAATACAGCAATTGCCATCAGCAAGCTATCTCCCCAAAACAAAGGAGTGCAGCACTAACACTGACCCTTATCCAAGCCCTCATTCAATGCCATCAATCGGGACAAGCAGTATTTACACCATAGAAACTGACAAACACCAGGCCTTTTTGAGTTTGGTTCGCAAGGATGTCACTAGCTGGGGGATGGACCAAGGCTGACTGTGGTTCTTGTGTTCCTGCCTCCCAGACCCACCTTGCAATAAACTTACCTCAAGGGACCCACAAACCTTGACTCCAGAGATGAGCCCCTGGCCACCTTGCCTGACTTGTGCCAGGGCTATCCACGGATACCCCTCCTGCCAGGGCCCATTAATGACACTGTCAAGGACTACTTCTTGACCCCTCATTTGAAACCATGAAAATGGATGGGCTCTGAAATGGAAGGCTGCTCCCTGCCTCATTCACCCCAGCTAATTGTCCGAAGGGAAAGCTGGGGCAAAGCAGACTGGGCAATGTCTCAGCACTCCGGGTGGTGGCAGGACAGGGAGCTCAGCCAGGTGAGCAGCGGGCAGACCCTGATACTGGGGGATGAACTGAAGAGGGGCAGCACATTGACCCCAGGGGAAGCAGCAGCATCCTCCAGCACCAGCAAGCATCGCTGCACTGGTTCAGGCCAGGTTTCATCATCCACCAGGGGCAGGGGTCACAGCACAGGCGCCAGAGCCCCGGTGTGTGGCGACAGGCTGCCGGGCCAAGCCTGGCTTCCTGGCCATCTGCCCTCCCTGGGGGCGGGGGGCTCAAGGCCAGGCCCCATCATTGGCTGATGCAGAGGGGAGGGCTTCAGCCCACAAGGACAGGGCCAGGAATCAGGCCTGTTTTCAGGAACTGGAGTTGAGGAGACCCCAGCCTTTCCTCCAACAATGTGAGACATGTCCTTGACCCTAGTCCTCCCACCCAAAACCCTACACTCGCACTTGGGGCCTCTAAGCAGACATTTAGTCCTTAATTCCTCCATCCACCTGACCAATGGACAGGGCACCTGGTATATGGGATGGCAGAGACTGGTACACTGCCACCAACACAACAGCTGAAGTCCTGGAGCTCTATACTGACCCTAGTCCCTCCCCAGGCCTGAGATGGACAGAGACTGACAGACAAGGCGGGGGCCACATGGGGCCAGTTTATTGCAGTTAAATACCTCTCTCTCTCTATTTTTTTTTTTTTTTACCATTTTTCCATAAAGAAAATTAAAACACACACACACGCACACACTCACGCACACACACAATCCCCCAAAGGGGAGCAGGGATCCAGAAACAAAAGGTGGGGTGGAACACAGCCTTCCTGCTTAGGTCCAGGCCCTGGGGTAGCCCCCCACCAAAGCTCCCTCCTTCCCATAAGCACCCTGTCTCAGTACCTCTAGAGACCAAGGAGGCAGCAGGAAATGGCAAGGCCTTTGTAGTCCTCCCTCGTGCTCCCTGGTGAAGCCACCAGGGGTGCTAGGGCTTGGGGAGGGCCAGAAAAGGGAGGCAGACAGACAGGTGGGAAAGGAGTCATGTCCAAGTTGAGGAGGGCAGTGGGTAATGTATCCACAGAAATGCATTATTTCATTTCATTTTTGTTAAAAATCTACTATAAAAAAACGCAGCTGGGGGAGGGGCACGTGTCCCTCTCTGTGCTAAGGGCTGGGGGTGGGGCGTCATGGTGGAGCGGGCATCACTGCCGGGCACTCTCGCCCACCATCTCCAGGTTGTGCTGCTGCAGCTGGGCTCGAAGCAAGGCATTCTCATTCTTCAGCTCCTCGATCTGCAGTTGCGACACGACACAAGAGTCAGAGGCTACCTCCTGCGTCCTGAAGTCCGCAGGGTGGCTACACTCACCTGCTGCCTCAGGAGCTCGTTGTCTACCTGCAGCCGCTCGGCCTCCTTGAAGGTCTCCTGCATGCGCTGGTTGGTCTGGCGCAGCTCCCGGATGTAGTCGCAGGCCTTGGACAGGATGCCTCCTTTACTCTGGGGTGGGGAGAGGTGTGAGAGCATCAGGCAGAGTGCTGCCCACTGGCCCATCCCAGGACAGCGCCAGCGCTGTGGGTCAGCCAGGCTTCCTGGAAAGGGCTGGGGAACTGGGGCTGCTGCAGCAATGGAGGCCAGGCGGCCTCCTAACCAGAGGGCAGGGGACACTTACCGCTCCTGTCTTGCTATTATCTGCATTACAATCTGGAATGATTTTTGAAAGCTGGACAATCCAGTTGTTGATCTTGTCCCTCCGTCTCCGCTCCACTGCAGGAGAATGGCAGTAATAACGGCTACCCACAGCACTTACTGCCCTTGCCTGACAGGTTGCCACAAAGGACACTGTCAGCCCTAAGCACTGAGGCCCAGGACAGGCGTCACCCCAGGTCACAGTGCTAGGAAGAGCAAAGACAGAACCCTGGCTGCACTGCTTCACAGGAGGGCAACACCTAACACCCCAACCTCAAGGACCACACACCCTCTGACAGAAATCAAAGGCTACAGACTACTGGGCATGGGGCCACATCCCTGTAACCCAGCACTCTGGAGGCTGAGGCAGGAGGATCACTGCGGGTTTGAGACCAGCCTGGGATACAAAGTCAGCTCAATGCCAGCCTCAACTGCATACTGAAACTGTCTCAAAAAGATGAGACAACCCCCCCTCCCCAGGGACTGTGATTGTTTTCTTTGGCCCACCCAGCATATTTATGAAAATCTGAGTCTATTAAAAATTAAGAAATTTCATGTCATAATCATCATTTCTTTTTTTTCTTTCGTTTTTTTTTTTTTTTGGCGGGGGGAGAACTGGGGATTGAACTCAGGCCCTTGCGCTTGCCAGGAAAGCACTTATTCCACTGAGCCATCTCCCCAACCCATAATCATCATTTCAGATTTTTTTTTTTAACTGCAGCTCTGGCTCATATTCTAAGATAGTTAAGAAGGAGTCAGAGCTCCTTCACACAGGACCCAGCAGTGCTCTGGCTTCCACAGCCCTGGGATGGGCTCTCCATATCATCCCAGAATTTCTGCATCCCCTGATCTCATTTCTCTCGTCTGTGAATGGAATTTGATCATGACTTCTGCGGAGCCCTGGCAGCAAGTGCCAGCTCTGCAGGACTGGTACTGTGGCTCTCGGAGACCTGGTCCCCAGGCTTTGGCTCCTGGGTACAACACGGCCCCAAGCCTTGAAGGCCAAGGATAGCAAACTGATGTAGAAGTAAGTTCACCTGAGAAGTCCACATTTGGGATTTCATAAAACTCCACACTCCCCCACGGTCATATGCACCCTCCCTCTGGCCCATGTGACGTCCTTAGAACTCTCCTAGGGGAGCAGCACACATGTGAGCTGAGACCCCAGCCTAGAGGTGCAGCTGTTCAACCTTTCAGCAATTCTTGAGTTCAGGACTACAGAGAGGGGCACAGAAGGCCTGGCCACCCCCTTCATCACACCTCTGCCTTCTTCCCAGGAAGGTTAAGAGGAGATGTGCAGTGTTTGGGAAAGGGATGGGGCCTACAGATAGGTGGGATCCGGAAAACAGGTCAAGGGAAAATTTTGTGAGGGGTGGGTGGGGAGCCTGGGGGAGGGTATGCTTCTCCTAAGCTCAGGGTGCCCCCGCCCTGCCCCGCAGTAGTGCTCCAGGCCAACAAGTGGGCACAGCCCACTGCTCTTCTTGGTCCTGTCCCCCAACTACTGCAGACCAGCCCTCACCATCTCCGAGTTCCCCTCACTTGGACTGAGTGACCCACCCATGAGGATCCTCCTTCCTATGCTCTGACTACGGTTCAGACTCCCAGGCCCTCCTCTCACCCTCTTCTTTCTCAGCAGCGTGCACCATGCTGAGTGAGACTGCGGGGGCTAGGACGCCTCTTCACTGGCTCAGGACAGGGGTAGGGGCCCTACTACGGTCAGAGTAAGCAGAAATCTGCCACTAGGGACAGCCATCTCCAACGGGAACACTGTGGGCAAATGCATCAACAAAGCTGAGTCTCCAGCCCACGCTCCTCTGCAGTGTGCCCCAGCCATTCCCCAAGTCTCAGTGACACCCTACTCCCTGCAGTCTAATGCTCATGGACCTGGCCCTGAGCTGCAGCCCCAGCTCACAGGTCCTGTTCATTTCAAGCCACTTACACTCCTGAAAAACCTAACCGCCCGCCCTGCCACAGGCAGGGCGGCACCAACCCCACTGTCATGCTGGTGTCACCACCGTGGAGTCCCTATGAACAGGCACCACCAATCCCACTGTGTACAGAGTGCTGAGGAAGGCAGAAGGGCGGCAAGCAATGCCTCCTGCACAGCCTGGGGGTGCAACGAATCCCGAGAAATAGACCGATTTAATAACCAAAAAGAAGAAAGGAAAAAAAAAAAAAACCCAAAAGGAGGCACGTCAGGCAGCAACGCAGCAAGATCCCAGAAGTGGTGACATGAAAACATGCTGGGGGCGTGGTGGGCAAGGGTGGCAGGAATAGGCCTGTTCACCCTGCCTGCTCTGTCTGTGCAGCTGGACCTCATCTCCTCCTCCAGAGCTGGCGCCTGGTGTTCAAGGCTGTATTAAGCAGGCTGTGCCATGCCAGGGCTGCACCTTGGGAAGACCACTGTGGCACATGAAACGGAGGAAGCCCAAGGTCAGGTCTGCTCCACGGACGCACTTCGGTTATGCTGCACAACCCTAAACATGCAATTCAGAGCAAAGTCCCAGGACTGAAGGCAGACACAGGCAAATCCACAAACATGCAGAACAAGTGGACAAGAATTTAGGATGGAAAACACAGGTACACTCAACACCACAGCCTTTGTGATCCTAAGAGGATCCCTACCCTGACACATCCCTGTCACACATGTCACTCCACTGAGCCAGGCCATAGTCCAATTCTGAGACAGGGCTCAATACATTTGAAGGAACTGAAACCTGGTATAGTATGTTTCCTGACCACAAAAGACTGTCAGTTATCAAAAAGATATGCAGAAAAACCCACAAATACTTAGGAATTAAGCAACACTTCTAAATAGTCCTAGGGTCAAAGATGAAATCACAAGAAAAATTGGAAAATAGTTGGAGCTGAACAAAGATGAAAACACAATGGGTATAAATGGGATGCAGCAACTGAGGAAATTCTTCCAACTACAGACTCACAATAGGGAAAAAGGTCTAAAATTGTAAGACGTAAAGAAGGGGGAGCAAAGATTAAAACTCAGCACATTAAAACACAAGTCAGTAGGAGGAATGAATTAGTAACATTAATAGTGAAAACCAACGACAGAAAAACCAATTCAGTCTGGCCTTTAAAAGTCAGACTTCATATAAAGATGTGAATTTCTGCCAACACTAGGCCTAAATTCTGTCACAGTAGCAATGGGCTGACTCACAAGCCCCAGTTCCACAGGTCCCCTCCTTGTCACACCAAGTGACACTTCACTCCTCCAGTTCCTTTGCCCCAGGGCATCCTCCCAGAGGGGCCCCTACAGAAGCCTGAAGCTGAAGTACAGAAGAAGAGAGGCTAGCAGGAAGCCCACTTCAGCACAGAACCTTGAGGGGTGCAGACATGGGGTGAGAAGAGGGCAGAGTGGAGAGCCATGCTGGCCTTTGCTCCTGTCACGATAACTTACAGGGCTGGCTTCTGCGGCTCTGGAGAGAGAAAGGAAGCAGCAAGTTCTGTGTTGCAAGGATGGCCAGAGACAGACACTAGTGCGCTCTGAATGGAGGCCTGGAGTCTGAGAGAGAAGGACGCCACAGACACAGCTTCTGGGTATCATCAGGTTCTAGATGGTGGGTGATGCCCTGGGAGGAGAGTGGCGGCTCTGAACTTGCTGTGAGAAACATGTTTCTGAAGAAAAGAAAGGATACCTACAACTGGGGACAGAGTGTTGGGGATATCCATCAACCAATTTCTGAGGGCCACTCCTGGTCCCAATGGACCATACCCCCAGGACAGAGAGAAAAAGAGGCCAGACCTCAACAACTCCAGCAACCAGTCATGCCTATCCTGCAAAGAGGAAAACATGGAAGCACACATTCTCAAGCTTCCCCTCTGTTCTAGTCAGGGTGACCCTCTGGGGAGAGCCCTGAAGACTGATGGTTAAAGAGCTTCCCAGGAAAAGTTGGGGGGCCTTGCTCTGAGGTGCAAGTAGGGAAAAAGAAGCAAAGCCAGGAAGAAAACCAGAAAGGGTAGAGCAAAAGCAAACATTCCCGAAAGGTAGGAAAGAGACAGGGTCAGATGCTTGGACCTCAGACAGGAAAGGATGCCAGGAGATTTGGCAATGAGGTCATCGTAGGTGATCTTCAATAGAAGCAATCTGGTAGGGCCAGTCAGTCAAGGGGACTGGGCAGACAGCAAGTCATATGTTCTGCAGCTGGAGGGAAGGGGTTACAGAGAGGCTGAGAGCTAGCCAGGACAACCTGGAGGTGGGTAGGTTCAGACAGAGTCAGAGCACAAGGCGTGGGAAGCTAGCTGGCTTTGGGGCACACAAGTCCTGAGCTACAGTCTGCCGGTGCAGCATGCCACACACTGTCATCCCTCAACGTGCAGCCTCAATCAGGAGCCTTGGGGTGGTCAGTGTCATTTTGGACAGGACAGGTATTGAAACTTAAAACCAACCGGAGGCTGCGTGGCCAGAAGTGGCGGAGCTGTGGCTGCCTTGGTGGCTGAGCTCCAACTTGCTCTCTTTCCAAAGCACTCTGACCCCAGCATGCGCCTGTCTTCAGCTGCTCTCCCCACACTCATCCTTTTCATGCCCTGCCGCCTGAGGCCAGGCACCTGGGCTTACCTCTCGCTTTCCTGGCCTCTGGCTTCACTTCCCTCCCTGGCAGGGCTTCTCATGAGATGGCCTGTGGTCTGGTAGCCCCCACCTCAGCTCTGCCACCTTCTCCTTCACAAGTTTTGTTCTTTTTCAAATGCATGAGAGCCGGGGTGTTTACACACACACACATTCTTCCTGTTACCTGGGACTCCTCCCCAGCTCCCACAGCGGCTCATTCCCTAGTGTTCTCAGGCCCTTGCTGAAATGTTAGCCTCTGAGAGGCCTTGAGAATACACAGAATCCTGTTCACTTCCCCACTCAGCTTCTCTCTCTTCAGGAACCCTATCACGCCGCCTAATGTCACACTGCATGTAGTTTCTCTCACCACAGTGACACTATGACAGCCAAAACCACATCTATCATATCATCCAAGCACCCAAGGGCCCCAGAGGGGCCAGCCCAGGAACATGCCTGTTGGCCAGAGGTCTGATGCCAGCAAGCTCCTTAGTGCAGAACTGCACAGGTCCACAGCCCTAACCCACATCAAACTGCAGGATGCAAGGCCTCAGCCTGGCACTCCAGGCCTTTCCTGACGCTCCTGGGTCCCTCTTAAGGAGCACCCCAGAAGCAACCTGACCCTCTATTCCATGCTCCCTCTGCCAGGCAGGCACAGGCTTGCAGAGGAGGCCTTGCCTGTCTACCCTGAGGTTCCAGACCTGGCACAGGATCCACACTGCCCAGCATGGGACCCAGGGTCAGTAAACATTTGCCCAATGTTAGTCATTTGGGAGTCACTGCTCCCTTGGCATCTGCAGGCTGCTATGTCCACCAACCGAGGCAGCCAACCGAGGGGGAAACCAGAACACTGAAGGACAAGCAGTCTCAGGGTGGGACGCACTGTTCTTGGGAAGGGTGGGCTGCTCAGGCCTTGGCTGGACAGAGGCGCAGCCTCCTGTGGCTTCCTCCCTCAGGACCCAAGATGCCACTGGACAGAGGGCAGGTGGCGTGGGAGTGAGGCAAGGACGCAACAGCTGCCATGGATGGTTGGCCAGGGGTAGGCAAGTCAACCCAATTTTTTAAAAAGAATAGGAAATTCATATGTAAACATTAAAGTGGCTACTGAGGTGTTGGCTACTACTTCAAAAGCATGAGCCAGACATGACCAAATACACGACCAACTTTACTTCACGCTCTCTACCTCTGCTCCGGACACCACTCTCTCCTCTATTTCAGCTTATCTAACATTCAACAGACACAGCTCAAGCACTTGGGACCCATCTGGCCCAGCGCTGCTTCCCTGTCCATGACTGCAGATGTCAGGACTGGCTGGAGCTGAGAAACCGTGGCCTGGGCTGGCCTTGCCCACCCCTTTCCCTTACCTTCATTGTGCTGAGCTCTCCGTCTCTCATCTCGAGGTGTTCTGGTTCCATCAATTTTTCTAGAAGGGAAAAAAAGGTAGGCATGTATTATCTCAGACCCACATACCCAAGCACTTACTAACAGATTTGGTTATTATCTTTGCAAGGCAAATCCTTGCACAAAAACAAGAAACAGTACTTTCTAAGCAAAGCAGACTGAGAAACATCCTGTGCCTGCTGTATGCCAACCTGCCCAGCTCCTGGGCCAAAAAACCCTCCCTTCCTTTGGGTCCAACAGCAGATCCTCCCAGTGTCCCCTGCTCCTGGAGCCAACACTTGCACCTACGGAGAGTAGGGGTGTGTCCGGGGTGCAATTGTCCTTTGTGTTCCTGTCTGAAGCACGTCCTGAGGCGTCATCATGACATAGAACTGGCCTGCAGTGACAGTATTGGTTAATGGCAAGACAAGGGCAGGGTTGAAAACAGTTGGGGGCTTCTCTGCCTGCCTGGCCCATCACCTCCCCTGCCATCCACCCTGGCCCTTCTTTTTCTTACCTCCAGCCTGCAAGCTCTGGTCTGTAGTCTGTACAGAAACGGCTGTGGTATCTCCCACACTAGATGCTGGGAAGTAGGCAAACCGTGCCTCACCACTGACAGCTTCAGCAGCCGGGCTGCCACCATTGCTGAAGGGGTTTTGGATTACAGCCTGGAGAACAAGAGGGCAGAGACTACCCTCAGCCATCTCCCCATCCATGTCCCCAGTTGCTGTGCTGGGTGATCATACATGCTCTACAGAGAGGGGGACCCTATCTGTCCTGTGTCTCAGACAGCCCTGAAGACGCACAGGTAGTCAGCCATCACTTGCTGGGCAGTTTATTTTACTCTCAGAGGCTCCTCCCAACCCCCAGGCGCAACTCCTTTTTTTGTCTTTTTTTTTTTTTTTTTAAGTTTTTGAGACAGGGTCTTACTATGTAGTTGAAGCTGACTTCTAACTACACATTGGCCTCAGCATTATAGGTGTGTTGGCCATCACACTTGGTTCATCATCCCCAGCTCACATTAAAAAAATACAACACAAAAAGCACATAAAACAGCACAACAACATGCAGGAATTGACTGCATCCAACAGGGGTCTGACCCCACAGGCCTCATAACCTGAAGGCAGCATCTGCCATCTGCCCCCCTCCCCCCCATGCTGGGCACCTACCAGCGGGAAGGGTGCGGCAGGACCTGGGGGCACAGAGGCAGCGGCGGGGCCGGGGCGCTGGGCTGCCCCGTCCACACCCACCTGGGTCACAGCCTGCTGCCCCCCCGCGAAGGCAGCTGTGGACACGACGCTGACGGCGCCAGCTGTGTCGCCCTGGCCATCCAGCTGACCATCAGTCACCTGGACTACGCGGTATGTCACCTGCAGGGGGCGGCAGAGCGACGAGAGCGGCGCTGGGGCTGAGGCCGGGGCTGAGCCTTCCGCAGCACGCCCGCACGCCCGCCCGCCCCGGCTCAGCCCTCCGCCGCCCGCCGGGCGCCCGGCCCGCGCCTCACCTGTCCTCCATTATTCTCTGTGCGGAACTGGTACTGGATGTTGTGGTCGCCGAACGCCGCCTGCTGGACGCTGGCGATGGCCACCGCCGTCTGCTCCTCCGCCCCGGGGCCGTCTCCGCCTGCGGTCGGAGGAGGGTCGCGAGGGTCGGCGCCGCCGGCGTCCGCGTGCAGCCCCTCCGCGGGCTCAGGCCCCGTCCCGCTGCACCGCACACACTCACCTTCCTGCAGCTCGACGCCCTCCTCTGCCTCGGGTCCCTTGTCGTGGCTGTGCGGGCACAGGAAGGACAGCGGTCGGGCCGGGCTTGGGGCTGCCCGCGCCCCCGCCCACGGCCCCCATCCAGTCCGCGCAGCCCGGCCCAGGACAGGCGCCCGCGGGCCGGGGGTCGGGGGCGTCAGGCGGCGGGCGCCCCCTCCCTCGCGGCCTCCATTTTGAGCCGGGCCCGGCGGCCCTCGGGATCATGGCGGCCCGGCCGACGGGCCGAAGGGCCAGGACCCGGGAGCGCGAGGACGCCGGCCGGCCAGGAGCCCTTACCTGGCGGCGGCTGCAGCGGTGGCCGAG
>NW_004524659.1:6328121-6345158 GCF_000260255.1 Octodon degus
TGTCGGGCTCGGATGGCGGGCGCGCGCGGGCCGAGGTCTCGGCGGGGAGCGAGCGAGGACGCCGCCGCCGCCGCCGCCGCCTTTCGGCGGCGCCGGCTGGAACACTGGCCCGGGTGGAACGCCGGGGGCCTGACAAGCGGCGGGGGTCTGGAGACAGGAAAGTAGGTCGGGGCCGAGGGGGAGGGGTAGGATGGAAGAGGCGCGCGCATGCGCGCTCCCGGTGACAAGCGCGAAGGGCGGAGCGGGGCGCATGCGCACGTCGGGGCGGGGCCGGGGCGCGCACGCAGGGCCAGGAGGAGGCTGCGCGGGGGCACGTACTTCTGGCCTGCGGAGGAGCAGGCAAACTGCGGGCGGGTCCGGCTCTTCCTCCTTGACCCGGGACTCCGGTCTGGATAGGAGAACGGAACGTGGCATTGCATTCTCCAAATAAACCGTAACTGCGGACCCCCACTTCCCCCCAGCCACAAATGCTTCTCTCGAGACAGACTCTGTGATTATCAATTTTATTAGACTTAGGAGGGAAAGATCTTCAATATTCTCTCACATTAAAAAAAAGTAGTAGCCCAGCGTAGTGGTGTACGACTGTAATCCCAACACTCTGGGAGGCTGAGGCAGGAGGATTGGAAGTTCGCACCCTGCTTGAACTTTAGTGAGACCCTGTCTCAAAATTTTAAAAAAGTTAAAAAAAAAAAAAGGTAGGGGGCGTAGCTCAGTGCGAAGGGCGCGGGTACAATCCCCAGTACCAAAAACTAAGTACAAAAGCTGCATACAAAAGGTGAGCTCAGACGACCAAACTTTCCCGGCTGAGGGCCAAGTTCTGCAAGAGAAAAGAAAGGAAGGTGTCAACTGGGCAGGCTCGCAGTGCCGGAGAGGGCTGGCTGAGTGGGGTCTGCTATTTACTAACCTTCTTGAGCTTCCGCTCCCTGGAGGCCTGAGACTCAGTCTCTGAGTACGGGGGCGGCGCCGCAGGAGGGTAATAGGCCTCCTCTTCCTCTTCCTCCCTGTAAGGTCTCCTCTCCCCTGGCCCCTTTCTCCTCAAGGCCTCTTCTAGGAGCCGCCCATCATATTGGGGATCCTTGGACCTGAAGCCATCATCCCGGGGGTCCCGGGACCGGTAACGGGATCTAGGGTCAGCAGGAGGGCGGTCCCTACACCTGAAATCATCGTAGTGGGGACCTCGAGAGTGTGGGAAGTCCCTCGAGTCATCTGAGTTGTAGAGGTCATCGCGGCTGCGGCTTCGAGGGGGTGCACGGGTACGTCCTCTCCCACTACCTACAGGAGACCTCCTTCCTGATTCTGCAGAGTCTGGCCGGGTGAAGTCATCCAGAGCATCCACGGAGCGGGCTCGGGGCCGGCCACTCCCTGCCCGCTCTGTGGGGGGCTCCTGCTCCCATCTCCTGGGACTCCGAGGGGACTCATCCCGAATTGGGCTCAGTGCAGGACACCGGGAAGGTCTCGATCTCCAGTCGTCCTCATGGAGGGAAGTGACTTCACTCATGGCTGTAGGAAAGGTGGATGTCGCTGATGCTCAGAGGAGCCCAAGGGTAGGCAAGAGATCTCTGAGATCTGCAGCAAGCATCTCCGAGCCAGGAATCAAGGAAATGTATCTCCCACTGGACCCTAAGTCTCCTGCTTACCCCGCTCAACACGGCCATTGGGGGGACCAGGACGAGAGGGATCAAAGTTGGCCAGCTCCTTCTCCATGTAGTACAGGACTCTCATGGAATCATCCTGCTGATTGGCCTGGATCCTGTATCCACTACGAACTTCTAGGGATAGAGGCAAAAGTGACCAGGTTTGCAGGAAGGATGCTGACTCACTCACCCTGCCCCCCTACTGCCCAACCTTGGAATGATAAACTCTCACCAGAGGTTGAATTGCTGTCCGTGTCTCGAAGCAGGGGTACTTGGGAGCTGTGGCCGCCCACTAGGAGAGACTGACTGGCTGTCAGTGGCTGCCCAGCACCCCTCCCCCATCCACTCTTCCTTCCAGCCCTGCCCACTTAGGCTCTCCCCAGGCCTCACCTGAGCTGTTCCTGTCAAAGTCTCCAGGGTACCCTCCAGGGTAGCCATTGTAGACTGGGCCCATGGGAATCATGGCTGGTGGTGGTGGTGGGGTCTTGGCAGGGGAGAGATGAGCGTAGGTGCTGGGAGCGTAGATGCTTGGCACCCCTGAGGTGGCTGCTTTGCCAGCAGCGTACACTAGGAAGGCACAGTGGGCATGAGAAGGCATCTAGGCACCAGGCTGTCCTAGCCCATGACTACACTCTGGAAAGAGCTAGGGCTATACTTCACCACTCATTCCATTTCCTCAGGACCCCCCACCAAGGCCAGGGGACATCAGCTTCCCTGAGTCCTATCTCCTACATGATTCCTCAAAGGCTTTAGGAATAGGGTGCACGATAGCAGCCCACAACCCCAATCTGTGGGTCAATATGTTTACATTACAGTGGTTTACCAACATGTGACAGTCCAAAGTTTTATGTGGAATTCCAACTTTCCAGGCACCTCATCAATAGATGCTTCTGTAGGCATTTAGCTGACAGTGGGCAGAGCCACACTTCTAGCTAAGTGGTGGCCCACATTCTGCCCACCACTGTGACCACAAGCAGGAACCAAGTTTCTCCTTAGATGGCCAAGCCCCTGCTCTAGAACAGTGAGTTGTCTAGGGCCTGCCGTGACCACTCGGCTGTCATGTGTGGTGGGTGCCCCTCCCGTCCACTGGGTTGCCTCCCAGCCAGATGCCAATAGGTACACAAGGGTCTTTGGAGTTAACTGAGCTGCCAGTGCCAAGCAGCAAAATCAGTCCTCTCAGGTTTCCGTCTCTTGGCCACACCTATTCCTACCCAGCCTGCCAGGCTCTAGGCTTGATAGCTCAAGGGCAAATCCTTTTTCCAGGTCCCAGTGGTTGCTCCTTCAGCAAAGTTACTTCCTCCTTGGGGCTCCAGAGCCTGAGGTCCCCCTCCCCCCAGCTTTGATTTAGCTCAGAAGCAGAAGTCTAGGATTCAGCCCTGCCTAGGAGAAGCCCTTCATTATCTCAGGTGACTTGCCCATGCCCTAATTAGCAGTGGGAGTGCCTGCTTCCTATGTGTGAGGTTGTTGCTGCAGCAGAAGTAAGGGGGTTGCTTTTGGTGGGTGACAGGGTCTTGGCATGGAGAGGTGTGGCCTTGGGATATGTGAGGCCTGGAAACAGACTTGGGCCTTGCTGGCCACACTCTTTCTTAATAGTTAACTGCTTAGTGGCAGCCATTGGGGAATCCGTAAAATGGACTAATGCTCACTGCCTGAACCAGAGTGGTTATTCAAACAAGGAGGGAACAGGATGGCCGGCACCATGCGCAGAAAGCAGTGAGGCCTGCTCGGAAAGATTGCTGGCCACTGAGTTCAGCAGCCACAGCATGAGCTGGCGTGTACAGTGGCACTGTCTCCCATGAGACCTCAGAGAGAAGGGAACGATGCCCATAGCTCATATGGCAGTTATGACAGTCCCTGATCTGCACCCAGGCCTGCAGTCATCACTGATGCTGACAGTGGCAATGGGCAGCCGCTAGCAGGCAAGGTATGTAATAATCTCGTACTACTTACCACCCTGTGCTAAAGGTTGCACACCTGAGGTCACCCCAAATTCCCAGACTCGCCCTGAACAGTAGGGCTCCTCTGTCAGGAGCCCCACTTCCTGGGGGAGAAACACTCCAAGAGGGCAAAGCGCTCCCTGGGCCTGAGCCAGCTGGCAAGCTGGGCACCCAGTGAGCGGGGCTCCACCTGCCCCTGCCTGTCAGGCCTGTGACTGTGTGTGCTCTAGGTCTACCCAGACACTATCCTGAAGGACAGTGGGGAACTGGCAACGGCTCTTTTCCCTGTGGTAGCCTAGGCCAGCGAGGAAAGGAAGACTTTCTTCATGGTGAGGGAGATTATTTTTCTTTTTTTCTTCCCTGTGGTACTAGGGTTGAACCCAGGAGTGCTAAGCTACATTCCTAGCCCTTCTTATTTTTGAGTTTCACTAAGTTGCCCCCGGTGGCCTGGAACTTGCCTCAGCCTCCCAAGTAGCTGGGATTGCAAGCATGGGCCACAATGCCCAGCTTAACTTTCTTCTGTTCCTTCGCTGTCTTTAGCCCCTTCATCTCTGGTCCTCCTCCTAATCTTCCACAGGTGCCTGCTCTGATGTGCTACACACGATCCTGAACATAGGGTCCACACAAAACATGCAGCATATTTGTGTTACTTTGGCATTTATATTTTGTTTTTTCTTTTTTGTGAGACTGGGGATTGAACTCAAGACATTGAGCTTGCCAGGCAAACGCTTATTCCACTGAGCTATCTCGCCAGCCCTATTTGTGTTACTTTGGGAATTTGCTAGAATACATGGTACCACTAACTTTGATTACTTACCATTTTTCACTTGCGATTTTATTTTTAAGTGACATTTCAATTTCCTGTAAATAATCTCATACTACTGGGACATTTTACTTTTATCATGTGTATTAAATTATACTTACAAGAAAATCAAAATTAAAAGCTGAAGTAAATAATAATGCAAAGTAGCAGGTACTTACTCCTTGCTCTGTTTTCTCAGGGCAAGAAGATGTGTTGTATCCCATGCAGAGCTGATATGTGGGTACTTACAAGCCTCTGGGCAGCAGCACTTCTGCGGGCAGCAGGGGCACCTGACATAACAGCAGCAGGTATGCGGGCAGCACTGACACCAGCAGATGCCCAGGAGGAGGAAGACAAGGAAGGCAGCTAGGCACACCACGACCACGAAGAGCCAGTCTGTAGAGACAGGACAGGCCTAAGCTGGGAGGGGGCAGGCTCCACAAGGCAGAGTGCAGCTGACACTTGGACGAAGGGGCCTGTTTGCAAAGACCCTCAGGGAACCTGCAGCTTTTGCTGGACTCTCTGCGCCAGAGGCTAGGGTGCAGTGGCAGAGGGTTGCCCAGCTCTCTATGACCCTGTCCCAAGTGAGGGACTTCCCTGGGTTCAAATGGACAAGGCAGAAAGTAAGAGGCAGCATGGCCAGAGCAAGATAGACTACAGCCTCCAGTGAGGGGAGAGAGCCATCGCCCAGGCCCCGAACCCTGAAGAAAACAGCAGGCACCAGTCACTTGAGCCCCTGCCTACACCCCAAGCCCATCCTCAGCCGGCCCAGTTCACCCGCAAGCTACAGCTAGGCCACTACCTGTCCCAAAGTGAGGCGGGTTAATGGGGACCCCCAGCGAGCAGTGGTTAGGGGGTGGGAAGAGACAGAAGTAGTATGTTGGGGCTCCCAGAAGCCCCCATCACGGAGGGCTTCAGCCCCCGTACCTTCCATGGGCCCCGCCTGAAAACCAGGTAAGAGCTCAGTCACCCCTGAGGTCCTGCCTGGAGGGACAAAAGAGAAACAGGAAATTACACTGGCCAGAACCAGCCCAGGCCACCCCTACCCCTAAAATGCCCAGCTCCAGCTGGCCAAGGCAAGGTGTGCTCCATGGCACCAGGGGAGGGGCCTGCCCTCCACCCCGGATAGCCTGCCATCATCCACCCATACTCTCTGGCCCCACAGGAATCCCGCACATAGCCCTTGCGGTCCAGAGGGCTACCCCAGGCCTGGCCCTGCGCCCTCCTCGCCTGCATGGGCCCTGTCATCCCAGAGTTCCCACCCAGGTGACAGCAGCACAGGCACAGTACTCCTGCGGCCCATCAAGATGTATTACAATCTGAAGAAATATTATGCTGCATATAATAATGGCTTCTTTTTATAACGGTCAGAAAGATATACACATATCTTTAAATGGCAAAAAGGGCCCAGGAAGGCAGCAGTACCTATGGCCCATACAAGTCAAATGTGGTCCTGGTTCTGTAACCCTGGAGGGTCCAATGTCTATTCAGGCACTGTCTGATATGCACACTTCCCAACCCAGTTTTTGCCTCCCCCGCCCCATCCACAGGGAGAACTCTGTGCCCCACCAGTGTTGTATTACACAAGCCTACACACACTCACCCTCCCCACCCCAGGGCAACAGCCCTCTCCAGGGTGTCTGGTGGCATCACATGCCCTAGGTATCAGAGCAGGAGCCAATCAGCGGGCCTCCCAACGTTGCCTATCTACAAAGCCACTTCAGAATGGTACTGCTGCTGGTTTGGATGGGAAATGTGTCCCAAGGCACACATGGTCACAGCTTGATCGCTAGGCTTCGGGAAGGGCCTGGGTCAGCCGGGCTTTAACGCATCAGTGACTAGGTCACGTGGGATGGTATCACTGGGAGGTGGTAGGCAGGACAGGCGTGCCCCAGCTGAAGGGAGTGAATCACAGGGGCGTGGCCAGAGCTGTGCCCAGATCCTAGACCCTTTCTGCACCCAGCTCCCAGCTGCTCTAGGGGCTGTAGCTTTCCTCTGCCAGGCCCTTCCGCCACCATGCTTCTGTCTCACTGCAGGCCTAAGGCCATGGAGCCAGCTGACCATGGCCTACAAACGCACAATTTGTGAGCTAAAATAAATCTTTCTTCATTAAAGTTGATTTATGTCATGTATTTTTTTTTTTTTTTTTTTGATACTGACTAATGCGCCAAGTGTTTGCCTTTTTCCCTCTCTTTGTCTCACAGTATGCAGTGGGGGTTTCCAGGGGCTGGGTGACATCACTGCCCTGATGGCTAATGCATTGTGTACTTGTACAGCTTTCGTGTTAAAAAGTTCCCAGCTTCTCAAAGCAGGTGGGTCAGGAGTCTGAGGCCACCCTAGGCCACAGGAGTTCAAGGCCAGCATGGACTATTTGGTGAGACCAGGCTCAAATACAAAACAAAACCAAAAACAATCCCAGGTGTAATTTCTAACATATTAAAGAACTGTAGGTAGAATCCACAGAAACTTTTAACAGAACCTCATTTGTGAGCTCCAAGAGCCTCACAAATGTTTTAGAACGTAAACAGATCCTGGGGTGAAATCCTGAGAGCCACTGGTGCCAACTGTGGGTTTCACCTGAGGCTCCTGGTCACTGGTAACCTGGGGCTGTGTTCCCTTCACCTGCTTTGCACACGCAGAGGACTCTGCCCGGTGCCCAGCATCTTTGCACAGAGCACCCCATGACAGCGCCCCCTCCGGGCAGGGCACAAAGGCCCCCAGCCACACCAAGGCTGCTGGTGACACCCACCCTGCCCCTGGCACTGCTTCATTTTAGATGCGCTTGCACACCTATGCTTTGTGTAAATCACACAGTGCCACACCAGCATGGCAGAGTACAAAGGTGCTGTTCTGGCAAGGCACTTAGGGTGTCCTGTGGCTGCAGGGAGGTGGCAGAAGATGAACCCAGCCTCCTCTCAGTGACAGAGGTGGCCCTCAGGCCCCAGGTAGATGAGGAATACCGGGGTGGGGGTGGGCCTCACAGAACAGGGGTGGATCTTCCTCCTTGCCATCACTGCCTAAGCACTACAGTGCAGGTCGCTTACACCGCCTTCCCACTGTTACCTGCAGTACTAGGTCACTGCTTAACACAGAAGATTTCCAGTATGCAGGAGGATGCAGGTAGGTAGTGTGAGTCATTTTACAGAAGGAGCTTGTGTGTTTCGGTGTCCTGGAACTGACTCCATGGATTGTAAGGGGCAACCGTGTACACAATCACAATCAACCCTCCCCCCACACTGCTGATGGCTCTGATCACGTCTCTTAGTGTCTCATAAAAAAAGACAACCAGAAGCAGTAGAGTTTTGGCTTCTCACCACTCTTATTTCGGCTCTGGCTGACCTGAAACACTGCAGGGGGTAGGGTCCCTGCCTGGGGTGCAGGGCAGAGAAGCCCAAGTGACTGGCCATGCCGCAGGGCAGAGCGAAGCAGGCAGCAGAGCCCAGCAAGTGGGCCAGAGGACGGAGGGCAGACACAGAAGTGCACAGAGGGGCTGCCCCCACTTCCCCAGGGCCCAGCCCCACTCACCCAGCACAATGAGCTCTGCGTAGGCCTCATTGTTCCCCTGGAGGTCCTGGGCTGAGACCACAGAGCAGTAGTACACGCCGCTGTCTCCCCAAGCCGTCTGCTCGAAAGTCAGGTCAGCATCTGGTCAGAAGAGAGGTGTGAGGCCACCTGGCCCCTGCAGAGCCTGAGCCTCCCCACCCCACAGCCACAGGCCAGCTGGGGAGGGACTGCAAATGAATCAATCAAAAATTAAACCATTCTCACCTTTGGCACGCATTTATTTTTTATACTGGTTTTTAAACCCAGGGCCTTTGCACCAAGCTGCATGCCCAGCCTTTTTTAAAGTTTTGAGACAGGGTCTTCCTAAGTTGCTAAGTTGTCTAGGCTGGGGTGGACGTGTAAACCTCCTCTGTCAGCCTTCCAGAGCACTGGCATTACAGGGTGCCACCACGCCTGGGGAGGACACGTTACTTTGTATACTGTAAACACCGAATGTGGGTTACCTCCCAAAGTTCTGTAGGAGAGGTTACCTCAGCCACCCCGAGTCCTGCAGTTCACGGATGGCAGAGCTGGCACAGACTGACTCTAGGGCCAGCATTTTTCAACTCAGAACACCCTCCCAATGGCCTCAGAGCCAAGGCCAAACCTCCCCCGACACAGGCACCGAGCCTGGGACAGATCAGGGGGCTGGGCCAGAGAAGAAGACACTGCTAACTAGGCCAGACTGCATTCAGGAGGAGATGCCCAGGCACTGAGAGGGTGTGATGTGTGGGAGAGAGACTGACTCTCCCAGTTCCCACCCCTGTCCTTCCATCCCTGCATTCCAGGTCAGGCCCTGGGCTTGGGGACAGGGCTTGGGGACGCTCTGGTCTGCAGCTGCCCTAGGCAAGGAACCTGTTAATTATGGCACTAATGAAAGTCTTTTAAGCACATCCGGTTTCCTAACTACTCCTCAGGTCCTAATTAGTTAAATTCCTTCAGCCATTGAACAGGACATGGCACCTGCTTGGCAGCCCTGCCACAGGCCCACAGGGGACAGGGACAGGCTAGAGAGGAGCATGCATGCCAGCAGAGCTCACAGGTCTTCCTGGGCCCACAGAGCCCTTGGGACACTCTGACCACAAGTCCCCACACCAACTACTATCTTCTCCACTCGCTGCACTTATGCCGGTCTTGGGCCTGCCTCAGCTTCCCCTCTGGTGGTTCTGTTTCCCCCACTGTGTCTTCTCTGGGCTGGTTCTTTGTTGGTACCTAAGCCACAGCATGGGGGAAAGTTCTGTGGCTGTCCTACCTTGCACAGTTCCCTGCCCAAGTGCTTGTCTCTGCTCTGCTGACAGAGGGGGCTTCACGTACCAGAAATGAGTCTGTCTAGGTCAGTGGTGGTGAACCCATGGCATGCGTGCCACTGAGGGCTGTTTGTATAGAGAAAGCTCTAAAAGGTCCACCAACTCTGGTCTAGGTCACGACAGCCTCTGATGGGGCTGGTCCCAGGATGTGCAACAGGCCCTTCTCCTCTCATGCTGACCTTCCTTTTCTCCTGCTGTCTGCTCCAGCATTCTGCGTACAGACAGACACTCGAAGGATTTAGCCAACATTCAATGAAAACCAAATGTGTCCTATGCTCCAGGTGGCATGTGAGGCAGGTGGTGGATGGAAAAGCACGGTTGTCTGGTCTGTGTCCTTCTGGGTTCCCCCAGACCCCGTCAGGGGATTCCTAAGATTGGGGTCACTTTCATAATGATACTGAGACATCACGTCTTTTCCCTTAAGTATACTGTGGCCTTTTCCACAGCGTACGTGACACCGCAACAGATCAAAGAAGCCTTGAGAATCCAGCTTCTTCTACGCAGCCAGAAGTGAAGAGATTTACAGGCACAGGAAACAATGCCACTCTTCTCATTAAAGGCTTGAGGAGGGGCTGGAAATATGGTTACATTTCATAAAAAGTATTTACTTGTTAATTTTGGTTTTTTGAAACACAGTTTCACTACACATATTCACTTATTTTTGATTTTTTGAAACAAAGTCTCTCTACACAGTTCAGGCTGGCCTTGAACTCACTCTGTAGCCCAAGCTGGCCCTGAACTCATGGTGATCCTCCTGCGTCCGCTTGTGCTGGGAAAACAGGCGTGTGCCACCACACCTGGCAGAAAAAGTTTTGTTATTTTTGTAATGAGTTTATGATGGTCTTTGAAATGTTTTTAAAATGCAGTTTGCAAACTACAAAAACACAAGCTTATCGAGGTCCACTATAATTAAGAGTATAAAGTAAAGAGGCGGCGAGACCAAGATTTCTGCCACGGAGGACTCACCCTGGAGCTCTTATTCTGAGTATGGAGGAGAGACAGAAACCAACCACAGGACGTATCGGACAGTGATAAGCCGTATGGAGCAAATGGAGTAGAAAGGGACCAAGCGCCAGGCAGGGAGGGAGAGCCGTGCAGTAAATCAGGAGGTCACCTTCAGGTCATACGTGGCAGAATGGCAGCTGTGCCTCCCTGCTACAGCCAGGCATTTAGCCCCCATTTATTAAGCCACTGCTACATGCTAAGCAGGCCCCTCTGCATGAATCCACTCTTTTCACTGATCTTCACAAACTGTAAACCAGGTTTTCCTAAATACATAGGTTTTCCTTCCATGCCCTTTGGGCCGTCATTTCTATCCAGATCTTGGAGAATCAGTGGTGGCTGCCACGTGCTATGGTCTACGGCACTTCCGGCTACCGCTCACGCTGAGCTAGCTTGCAGGAGGGTTTGGGTCCACAGGATCAGGTCAAACAGTTCAATAGGAGCTGCTCAATGGGGAAGAAAGTGGCCAAGAAACTATGGAACTGGCCTGGCTGGGGAACGCCACGCAGCCTGTCCCTGAAAGGCCTGAGGCAGTGGTCCACCGAGATTCTAATCATGTATTCCTGACACCAGAAAGCAAGAGCTGGGCCCTCCCCAGGGCTGAAGAGGTGGGGATGAACCCCCGCTGTGGCAAACAATTATAGAGGCTAGAAGCTGAAACCTGGCATCTCCAGGGACTGATCTGGCGGGGCCTTGATGTATTTTGTTTGGACGGCATGTTTTCAAAATCCACAAGAAATATGGTTTTCCGGATTCTTCTGATCAATCCTAAGGCTTCAACCTACTTCCTTCCTGCAGGGTGGACCCTGTTCCTGGTCACAGTGGCTCGGCATGGTTTCAATTGTTTCAGGTGCAGGGAAAAGATGCCAGTCTCCAGAAAGAACACAGCAGGCCTCCTCCTCCACTCTGGCCTCTGCTTCCCCATCTACACGTAGCAAGGGTGGCCTTGTGATTTCCAAGGCCCCAAGGGCTCTCTGTTCTAGTCCTGCTGACAGCAGGCAGTACACGGCCCCAAGCAGCCTGAGGTGGAAAGAACAGAGGCCTTAGAGGCAGATGCCCCACACTGCAACCAAAGATAGGGGGCACGATCCGCCTGGGTGGAGGGACACCCCCAGCTTGCCTTGTAAGCCCAGGGACACCACAGAGAAGCTCTCCTTGCCCTGCCCCGCCACAGTGCAATTGCAGAAGGCTGCCTTGGCACTGGAGCTCTGCAAGGACATGGTCACAACACCAGTTACCTACCACGGCCTGTAGCCAATGTGGCTCATGTCAAAGCTGTGTGAAAGAGCTAGGCCTCTAAGGTCTCTGGACACAAAGGTCTCCCTTGGATAGAGCCTGAGGGGGGCTCTGGGGTTTTGTGTCCACTAGAGGAGCCCAGATTCCAGGGGTACTCTCTCTATGTGGCTGTCCTCACACAGTCAGGCTCAATCCAGGCTGGCACAGCATAACTCCCAAGATGCCTCAGGAATCGCAAGATGCTTTGGGCTGAGCTGGTCCCCCCCAAAAAAAACAGGGCTGATGGACTCTGTCCCTGCAGCCCCTGCCTTTAATCTGGGGCCTGACAAAGTCAGAAGTGTGAGTCAAAACCCAGTCTCTCAGGGACCCCCTCTCCATTCTTCCCCAATGCCCAGGACCAGCATCGTGTCTTTCTGTAAGCAGTGGAAGGACACACTCATTATGTGTGTGAGCCCTTGCCCCCTCCCCAACTGCCACCATACCCGCCCCCTCTGCCTTCTGGATTCTCCAGGGCCCAGTCCCAGTCTAGCCTCAGATCATGCTGACAGTGGTCACACGGTGGGCACGTCCAAGTCACTGCACACAGCACTCATCTGACACTATCTTCTTTTCACTGCTTAGCTTTGCCTGAAATTCTCTTACTCTTTCTAAACATGCTTATACACTGCCATCCTAAGTTAGAGTGCAATCTCCTGAGGCAGGGACTTCGGCTGTTCTGATCACCACTCTGTCCCCAGCACCTACAAAAACACTTGGCACCACTGAGTGTAGTGGCTCATACCGGTAATCCTAGCACTCTAGGAGGCTGAGGCAGGAGGCTTGAAAGTTCAAACACAGCCTGGGAAACTTAGCAAGACCCTATCTCAAAAAATAAAAGAAGAAATAAAGGTTGGGTGTGTATCTCAGTGCCAAGGCCCTGGGTCAATCCCCAGTACTAGGAGAGGAAAAAAAAAAATCACATGTCCCTTTAATTCACTCTTGTCACCTCCTCTTTGTTCCCTGGGCGAACACAGGCTATAGGGGTGGGGATGAAGCCCAAAGGGGCTGAGTTGGAACCCAGCTCAAACCAGGTATGGCCCTAGGCAGGTCATCTGATCTCACTCGGCTTCTGTGAAGTAACAATGAGGCAAACAACTCACTCCAATGACTGTGTGGTCCAAATATATTCGTCTGGGTGGGTGCAGCTGACGTAGAGCCTGGCACTTGGGAGTGCTTCATCAATAGTCTTTTCTATCAACTCTACTTACGGCAGGAACTATTAGTGTCATTACAAAATAATCCGCTGCGTCTCCCTCCATCACCCTGTCTGCTTTATCTGGAAGCACCCAATAATCTATATATTGTATTCATCTTCCTCACTGGGACCTGAGCTCCAGGAAGTGATTTACCAGTTTGGTTTCCAGCTCTGTTCTCAGGGCTTAGAATAGCACCTGGTATACAGTAGGTGCTCAATAAATCTGTGATGAAGGAACGCATGGAAGGGAGAAAGGAGTCCTCCCTGAATTGGTCCCTCCTGACAATGGTACTCATGAACTCCTGGGGCAGACTCTGGGCTGCGCCCCGGGCGCACCAGCCTCCCTCCCACCCCACCTCGCCCCACATACTTCCAGTGATGGTGATCCTCCGGCCCTGGTAGTAGTCTCCCAGGGTCACAGCATTGCCCTGCTTCGTAGCCACGACCCTGACGGTGCGCACGCTATCCTGGCACTCCACATATGGGTTGTAGCCGGGATTGCCGGCTGCCAGCTGGGCATTGATCTGGTTGTCCACACTGGCTGGGGAGAAGGCGTCAGCAATGCGGTCCCGGCAGAAGGATTTGTACTTCCAGATCACAATGGGGGCTGTGAGGGTCGAGGTCATCTGGTAGGAGCAGGGCAGGGTGACGGGCTGGAACAGGATCACTACGTGGTAGGGGTTGGACACGGTCACCTGGATGGCACGGGCAGGCGCTGCAGGCAAGAGGGACCGATGCTGAGCTCGGAAAGTCACATCACCACGAATGAGCAACACACCAAGTTGACAGAAGCACACTCATTGTTCCTTAATCCCCAGGATGGGTGAGGCAGCTCCCATAATCATGCCCATTTTATAGAGCCAGGGGGCTGAAAAGTGCCCGATGCGAGGCTGCAGGGCCAGACTTCCAGAATGTGCTGTTCATCTCTTTTCCTAGCCCCAGCCAGCCCCTGAACCCCGAGGTTCTCTTCCTGTCACAGAAAGGGACAAAGCAGCTCTCATATGCAGAAGTCCAAAGGCCCACTGTCTCCTGGGCTCTCAATTCAAAACGAGTTTCCAAGGGATCCAAGTTGGTTGGGCTTTTGTGAAATTTCATTGTTTGAATAAACCCCTTCCTCTCTGAGAGGCTGAACCCCACCCCCCACCCCCACACACATCTCCATCAGCCTCCCCCCTCTAGCCTATCCCAAAGCCACCTTAAATGCGTCCCCAAATGTGTCTGGTCATAAAGCACAGTGCCAGGCCCCACCAGAAAGCACGCTGGGCCCAGATGGGCGCCTGCCAGCGAAAGATGGTTTCAGGTCCACAAGTCCACCTCACTGACTGCTCCACACAGACACTGGGCAGTCGCGGGAGATGGGCAGGGTTGGGGGTGGAGTCCCCAGTCTCTCATCCACTCGAGCCTGGGAACTCTTTCCCATCTCTTTTTCCAAGGAAATATCTGATCCAGACTCCTGCCCTCTCCCCGTTACTCCAATACTTCAGGCACTCGCTGTGTGCCGAAGACCCCACCCATACCGGACTTTCCTGTGATCGGCTAGTGCTTCACCCCCATCCCACAAAGAAACCCCATTTTCTCTAGCTCCAGAGGTGATGAATGCCGAGTTTCACTTCCTGCTATCTCCCAACTGGGCAGAGGGAGCGGAGAGGCGGGGGAATCCCCTGACCTGGGCACGCAGAAGCCTCCCCAAACCCGCAGATCCCGCATCTCGGACCCCCCACACGGGGGCCCCTGGGTCCCCCAGCTCCCCGGCAGCTCAGAGCTGTGTCCAGCTCGCTTCTGCAGCGTCCCCCGCCGGCGCAGCACCCGCGACCCGCACCCCATACCTGTGCACCAGGTGCTGAGAAGGAGCCACAGGAAGACGACCGCGGCCGGGTGGGAGCCGGGGCCGCACGAGCGCGGGGAGGCCGCCGGCGCCATCTCGGCCGTCTGGGCGCGTCCAGCCCGCGCGTCCCTTCCCAAGTACCAGGAGAGTAGGGGGCGCGGCGAGCTGCAAGGCCCGCGGGGGTGCACGCTCCTCCCCTTCCCACTTCCGTTCCTTGTTCTTTTCCAAGCCCAACCTGCTGCGCTCTAGGAGTTTTAACTAACAGAAACAAAGTGGACTGAGCGCACGCTTTCCGCCGTCGAGGGGGGGAGGAGGGACACTTGCGGGAGCACGGAGACCCTGCGGGCCCCCACCCCCCGCGCGCCTCGGGCAATGGATCGGCCCAGGTACACTGGGGTGGTAGCCAAGGGCTGGGCTTGGGGTGGGCGGTGGGGAGGGGCTCCTCGGCCTCCCTCCCCGGAAGTGGGCCGACCCAGGTGAGCTCCTGCAACCCCCCCCCCCCGGCCTGAACCAAGTGACCGGCCCGCCAGGAGGGAGCCGGCCGGCCGCGGGTCCCGTCCACTCGTCCCAGCCTCAGCCCAGCCAAGCCGACCGAAATTCTCGGGAACAGAGACGCACTTGACGTGATTCACCTGTTGAGAGTGGGCGGGCCCCGCCGCGCACCTGTTCCCTCCCCACCCACACCCCCGTCCCGGGCTATGGACCCGCCTAGGTGCGCCCCGCGGGGAGGGGCGAATCTGAGCTAAGTCCCGGCGCCCGCTTCCCTGCACTCCGTGGGATTCCTCGGCTAGGTTACACTAAGGTGCAGTGAGCTTCTTGTGCGTAAGGAGTTAAGACAAGTTCCTGGAAGGAAAGCTCCGCACCCCCTAGGGACGCCTGAGGGGACTCGGACTGTGCAGAGTTAGAATTTATTGCGAAAGTTTTCGCCACTTCCCCCTACTCCCAACTCTTGGTTCAGCCTCAGGGCATCCCTCGCCCCAGGCCAGAGTTCCGGAAACTCTGGCTCTTAAAGGGGCCGAGCAGGGGCGCCCAGATCCCGGGAACTGGCCACCTGCGCTGAGCCGGGCGCGGCGCGGTGTGGCCGGCAGCCTGCGCTGCGTTGGACGCGACTCTGCTGCCCTCCGGTGGCGCTGAGAGGATGTGCATCCTGGGGAACCGCACTTGACCACAGAGAAGTTGCAAAGGGGCCACTGGCTGGTGGACCAGCGTCCAGACTTGTTTTATTCCATCATGTATTGTACTGGTCTCTTCGCGCAAAACAATGTCATGGCGCCTCAGTCTCATCAGAAACCAAAAACAGTGGCCTGAGCGTCCATGTGCTCCCTCTGGTTCAACTTCACCCTCAGTGACTTCCTCCTGGTTTCTCAGTCATCCTCTCAGACCGCCTCAGGGTCATAGCCCACGCCACTGCTCTACCGGCTCTTTGCAGTTTTCTATACGTTCATGTCATGTGGGAGTAAAGATAGTTTTACCCTTTCTTTTGCAATTTGGATGACTTTTATTTCCTTTTCTTGTCTAATGGCTGTGGTGAAGGTGATCATCCTCGTCTTGTTCCTGGTCTTAAAAACTTTCTTTCAATATTGAGTATGATGTTAGTTGTGGGCTATTCATAAATATCCCTCACATGTTGAGGAATTTGCCCTCTTGTTAGTTTTCTGAGGCTTTTAAAAATCATTCAAAGGCCTTAGATTTTTGTCCAATTACCTTTCACCAGTGAAGATAATCACGTGATCTTTTTCCTTTGTTCTGTTAAGGAATGAAGGAAATGTCAGATTCAGTACTGACTGGTTTCTTGCCGATGTGGAAGCACCCTTGAGTCACTGCCTGTCCGCATCCTACTTGGCCATAATGGATGCTGCTTTAATATGCTAATAAACTCAAGTCGTTCGTGTTTTGTTGAGACTTTTTGTATCTAGGTTTAGAAAGGAAACTAGCCTGTGTGCATCTTTTCTAGCGATATCCTCATCTAGCTTTGGTATTAGGGTGTCTTGGTCATTTTTCTCTTGTTGCTGAGACAAAATACCTGACGCCCAGAATTAGAGAAGGAAAGGTTTATTTTGCTCACAGTCCGTGGAGGTTTCTGTCCATACTTGGCTGGTTCCAAGGCAGTTGCACATGGCGGAGGGCAGCTGTTCATTGCAGCAGAAAACAGCAAAAGCAGCAAGATCAAAAAGGGAGGAGCAGGAGGGCACAAGCTACTCTCCCTCCCTTATATTATATCTAGGCTGCCCAGCCCAGGGCAGGTGTAGCACTGTCATTCATAATCCCAGCATCGGACCACAAATTAATTAAAAACTCAAGAAGCCTGCCTTCTTGCTAAAGGCTCAGGCTGTTCTTAAACTTGCAATCCTCCTGCCTCATCCTCCCACATACCTGGGATTAGAAAGGCGTGTGCCACCATGCTCTGGATCGTTTAAAAAATCCATTCTTAGGGGCTGGAGAGATGGCTCAGTAGAATAAGCACTTGCCTGGCAAGTGCAAGGCCCTGAGTTCAATCTCCAGTTCCACAAAAAAAAA
>NW_004524659.1:6345383-6348534 GCF_000260255.1 Octodon degus
TGTGGCCAGCTCAGCCCACCAGGGGGCGGCATTGGCTGGCATGTGGTGCTGGGGGATTGAACCGCGGTCCCTGTGCTTTGCTAAGCTTGTTCAAAGTAGGTGCTTTAGACCACTGAGCCATCTCACCAGCCCCCCCATACTGTCTTTTGATGTGAAGAAATTACTGTAAGGAGTGACTTCTTCCACTTTTCTACTTATTTTTTATATGCCTTTTAATTATTTTCTTCATCTATTACTACATTTTTTAATATTAAGTTTTCTTGATAATAAAATGTTTTATTTTTCTCGTTTTAAGTTGTGTATATCCCATAGTTTTCCTGTTCCTCATATAATATCCTGAAGTTATAATGCTCTATTTTGAGTTTATACCAGTTTGTTTTTATTTTTTATTTTTTTAGGGGGGTTGGCTGGCTCAACCTGCCCTAGGGGCAGGGCCAGCAGCGCACGTGGTACCAGGGATTGAACCTCAGTCCCCTGCCCCTGCCTAAGCTTGCCTAAGTGGGTGCTTTAGACCACTGGGCTACCTCACCAGCCCTGTACCAGTTTTAATGTCTTGCAGAAACTCTGCTGTTGTGTAACCGTCACCCTTTTCTGCTGATATCACAAGTTACATCTTTACACATTTTTCCAACAACAAAGAGTAATGATTTTATGCATTCTTTTATATCATGTAGACAATAAAAAGTGAAATTACAAACCAAAAGGCTACTAAAATGAGCTTTTATAGTTGCCTATGTATAGCTTTACCACATAGCTTTATTTCTTCATCGGCTTCAAGTTACTCTTCACAATCTTTTCATTTCAATCTGAAAGACTTTCTTCAGCATTTTTCCTACAGCACATATCTAGTGCTAACACGTTCCTGTAACTTTTATCTGACAATGTCTTAATTTCTCCCTGATGGTTGGAGGATAGTTTTTCTGGTTATAGAATTCCTGGTTGACAGCTTGTTTTGTTTTGTCTTGTTTTCCTTTTAGAACTTCGTATCAACTAGAATTTTGCCAATAATCTTACTGAGGAGCCTTTGAATATAACACATTATTTCTCTTTGCTGCTTTCAAGATTTTGTTTTACACAGCCTTGCTGTGTTGCCCAGCCCACCCTGGCCACCGATTCCTTTTCTCTCTGCCTCAGCCTCCCGAGGGGCTGGGAATGCGGACAACACTGCGTCCTGCAAGACTCCTTCTCTATCTGAGCCTGATGGCTGGAGGGTATTATGTCTCTAGAGCATCTTTTTGGTTTTTTAGCTGAGCTCACTGAGCATCTTGGATTTGTAGCTGTAGGGCAGGTTTGGAAATTTTTCAGCCATTATTTTCTCAGATACAGCTCTTCCCTCTGGCTTCTCTCTTCTTCCTTGAGAGCTCCCACATGTAGGTTCATCCCAACAGTCTCAGGCTTTGTTCTCTCTCTCTCTCTCTCTCTCTCTCTCTCTCTCTGTCTCTCCATCTCTCTCTGTCTTTCTGTCTCTATCTCTGTCTATCTCTGTCTCTGTCTCTGTCTCTCTCGTTTCCTTCCTTTTGATTTAATAGTGTCACTTGTCCTATTGTTTGCTGATCTTTATTTTGACTGACTGAGACTGTTTTTTGGATACTTCTAGTGAATTTTTTATTTCAGCAATTGTATTCTTCACCTCCAGAATTTTCTTTTGTGTTGTTGTTGTTGTTTCTTCTTGCATTCTCTTTACTGATATTCTCATTTTGTTCCTACAACAATTCCCTCTTTTTGCCTATGTTTCCTTTACTTAAAACTGTTAAGCCTTTGTCTGGTGATTCCCCCTCCCAGACTTCCTCAGGCACACAGTGCCTCCCCGTGGGTCGAATCATGTGTGTGTGTGTGTGTGTGTGTGTGTGTACGTGTGTGTTAGGTTGAATACTGAATATAGAAATTTGGACCTTCTATTGGTGGTAGCTCTGGAAATAACATTCTTCTCCATTCTCCAGGATTTTTTTTTTTTTTTTTTTTTCGGAACCGGGGATTGAACTCAGGCCCTTGTGCTTGCCAGGGAAGCGCTTATTCCACTGAGCCATCTCCCTAGCCCCCATTCTCCAGGATTTAATAGGGCTTTTTAAAAAGTATTATTGTAGGGTGCCTCTGTGCAAGTCTTTTCTGGGCTTGCACTCGCCCTGAGCTTATGCAGAGACTTTCTAAATTCTCCTGTATCATTGGTTGCTTTTGAATGTCCTAATCCCAAAGTGTCCAGTGTCCAGGAGTGAATAAAACCATCTAGAAGTGGACCGGGGAGATAGTGGTGTAAGCTCCTGCCGGGCAAGTACAAGGTCCTAAGTTCAATCACCAGTACAAAAAAAAAAAAGAGTTCAATCCTTGGTACAAAACAACAACAAAAAACCATCCAGGAGAGCAAAGCCAGGGTATCCCTTTATGTCCTAGAAAGTCCTCCTATTCGTTGGTGAGTATTGAAGGGCCCTTGCTTCAGATGGGAAGAAAAGGAACTACTCGATCGCCGAAGCACATTTATTCATACATTTGGCAGGTCCAGGTCACATGACACACCCCTGCCTAGCAAGTCACTGCTTGGATTGTCTTGGTGCCTGGTGTTCTCTGGCCAGGAGCGGCTTGTCCGTGTGGCTCACCTCAGGCGCTTTTTGGGGCTGCCCCACTTATGTGATCATTCTCCGGCTTCAGCCACTCTGCATACACATAAAATGGAACACTGTCCCAGCCTCAAAATGCCGTGCTCTCCTCCGACCCCAGCTGCTATGAGGGGCTGCTGCTTCTTTGCCACCTACAGTTGTAGCTTCGCTCCATTCTGCTCTCCATTTACATAAGAATAGAATGAGTTCCGCTGCTGACAGTGCCCCAGTCCAGAATGGCCCCCCACCCCCACCTGCTCCTTGAGCTCTTCCCGAATCACATGACAGACCTCCACCTTCTGTGAGTCTAATGGCTTCTTGCATAGACACTGCATGATTCCTGGTTGTGTGACATCTTACCTTGCTGTGTGAGTCAAATTCACCTGACTTCTTCACTGGTGTGTTTCTGATGGTCTCAGGAGACTGCCACCAAACTCATTCTCACCCCAAGGCCTCTGGTGTGCTGTGCGCTGAGTCCAGACGTCACTACCTCTGCAATCTCTATGGCTCATCTTTAAAGACATCTGCTCAAATGTCAGTTCTTCAGAAGGCCTCCAGTC
>NW_004524659.1:6348698-6352858 GCF_000260255.1 Octodon degus
TATATATATATATTTCAGGCTGATCTTGAACTCGCTATGTAGCCCCCGCTAGCCTCAAATTCAAGCTCCTGCTCAGACTCCTGAGTGTTGGATTTGATTGCACACCATTTCTTTGAAATAGTCTATGCTGTTAGCTACCACTATCATAACAAACACCACAAACGGCACGGCTGAAACAGTAGACACTTATTTCTTCACGGTTCTGGAAGCCAAATGTCGAACCTCCAGATGTAGGTATGTTTGGTTTCACTCTGAGCAGCCTTTCTCTTTGGCTTGCAGGTGGCTGTCCCAAAACTGTACCCTCAATAGTCACTCTCTTCTGCGTATTTTCTCTGTTCCAGTTTCCTCCTCTTAGGAGGACACCAATCATAGCAGATTAGAGCTCACCCAAATGACCCCGTATGAACTCAGTTACATTTTAAAATACCGTTCCCCAAATAGAATCACATTTTGAGATCTTGGGGTTAAAGCTTCTACATGGAGTGGGAGGGGGCACAGTTCATCCCGCGTTAGTCTGTAGACCCAGTTTTTCTCTTCTCACTTCTTTTTTTTTTTCCTCATGAATTAAATGTTGTCTTTAATTGAAAAGCTAACAAACTGCCTAGCTACATTTCTCCCCTAAGCCACAAACTCAGTAGTTACTGAGTCTCTAGGTAATATATTCAAAGCTGAGAGGATTACAAATTTAAAAACAAATCAAACAAGTCCTCAGGTCCAACTAAAAGAGTCCTGCTACATATGGGCTAATCTATACCAGTGATACTGCCTGACTCTAGGAGGCTGGAAGACGCTCTAAACCCCCACCCTGGGGACAGTTACTTCAGTCGTCTTTTTCCAGTTCCCACCTTCTGAATGAAGATAGCATTTTGGTAATTCTGTTGCAGAAAACTGTTGTAAGTTGTTTTATTTACAATGCCAATTTTGAAAAGCTCACTAAAGTTAACTGGACAACAACCTATGCCCAAATCACTTTACAAAAAGAGAGCAAGCTCAAAATGTCAACTTTCTACAGAGAACCCACAGTCCAGTTTTATTCAGAGTAAAGAGAACCAGCAACTTTTGCTCAGACCAGAAGAAATTCAGCCATTGGTTTGGAATCTGTAACTCAAACTACACATGCAATGAGGACAATACTATGCTCATACCGTTGTTTTGCTGGTGCAGTTGCCTATTGCTTGTCTAATATAGCTAATTATAAACAGAGCAGTGCATTTAGTATTTGGAACAATCCTTAAGAGTGTTACAGTGTCAGGCACGACATTTCACTTCTCTTCACACCACTGGTTCTCCTCGCGTACCTACCTGGGCTTCCTCCTGTTCAGTAAAGTCATTTTTGATACTAAAAGTCTTGTGAATCTCCTCAGGAGTTTTCCCCTTGATCATGTTTGCAACCGTCTTGCATGGAACATCAAGCAATCCCTTGACGTCTAGGCAGTTTGCTGCCAGAATAAGTTCCCAAAGGGTTCCTTGGTCAACTCTCAGGAATTCTTAGGATGTCATCTGTTTGCTTTCCTTTGTTCTCATCATCCTCAGGAGGAGGAGGAGGGTCATCTTATGGTGGGTGCACCACTAAATGACCTTTTTAAATATCACTACATTGACATTTGGTAGAGGAACTGGGTCATCATCTCCTTCATCGTCCATTCCCAAATC
The DNA here is from genome assembly GCF_000260255.1 of Octodon degus. Taxonomy (NCBI): domain Eukaryota; kingdom Metazoa; phylum Chordata; class Mammalia; order Rodentia; family Octodontidae; genus Octodon; species Octodon degus. The sequence continues at coordinate 6,350,352 of NW_004524659.1, forward strand.
TTCCCACATGGTCTTGATTGTCACAGACTGTTTGGCAATTTCAACATCAACTTCAAATCTCTCTCCATGAGAACTCTGCAACTTAATTGAAGGCATGGCGTTTGGTCTCTAAAAGACTGCGGGCCCGAGGCAGACGAGAGCAGGAAGATGTTCCCACTGGTTGGAGAAAGGCGGCGGCGGCGGATGAAGCCACTGTCTCCTCATGGTTTCCCTTCAAAGCATTTACTATGGTCTGATATTCTGGTGATCATTTGTTTCCCATTCATCTTCTCATGGTGTAAGGACAATGTTGCTCAGCAGATAGTCAGTGTGTGTCTCTTCATTTCTTAGCCTGACTATAATTAGGTGGGGATGTGTCATTAATGCCAGTTAGCAGCCTGTAAGCAAAAGTCATGTGGGTCTTCTCCAGACAAAGCATTTAACTCCTGCGTGGCTCACGATCCTCCCTTCTCCAGGCATAGCAACCAGCGACCTTGTAGGTGGTATCTTTGGGATCTTGTTATAGGTAGAGCTGTCTGCTAGCCAACACCAGACATATAACATGAAGAAAGAATGGTGTTGAGCTCCGAAGATTCCAGAATTCCTTTGTTACATAGCACAATCTAACCCACCCTGGCGAATACATTTTCCCTGGAAAGGAAGCTCTAGAGTTAGGTCAGGGGCTCTGCCTGCTTCCTGAGTGCCTGGTGCAAGGTGGGTAAGCTGTAATTAGTGTGGAGTAAGTGGATGTGCCTGGCAGAGCGGGGAGAGGCTGTGACTGAAACCGCTGTCCACAGGGGACATGGAACATGAAAGAGAAGTAGATCTCTGCTATTTTATGTCACTGAGGTTTGGGGGAAGTTTATCATAGTATCCAATAGCCCATCTTGATGGATACCAAAATTAGTTTTGAGATGATTAAAGGTAAGAGACTTCCAGAGACAAAGGACAGATACACCCTTGGGCCTTCACTCAGGGCCTGCTGCCCCTGAAAATGTGGTGTGTGTGGCACATCACGGTTTCTCCCTCACTTTCCAGAACAGTATCACCAACCTTAAAATTTAGGTACCTCATCAAACCAAAACAGTGTCTCCAAGAACAAACTAGGTGAAAGATGAAACTATTGGGCAGCTGGGCATGGTGGTGTACATCTGTAATCCCAGAGCTCAGGGAGGTGGAGTCACAAGGATCGGAAGTTAGAGCCCACTCTGGGGATCTGCAACTCTGAGACCCTGTCTCAAAAAAAAAAAAAAGCAAGCCAGGGAAGGAGCTTAGTGGGAAGATCCTGGCTTAAAACTTAGTACCACAAAAAATAAATAAGGGCTGGGTATGGTGGCATACCCCTGTAATCCCAGTACTTGGGAGGCTGAGGCAGGATTGCCATGGGTTTGAGGCCAGCCTGGGCTAGCTAGTGAGTTCAAAGCCAGCCTGAACTACATAGTGACTTTCTGTCTCAGAAAACAAAAAAAGACCCTCTCCAAAATAAATAAAACTTCAGGGTTATAAAGGAACAGAGGACAAACAGGCTGCTAGGCTCTTAATCCGTTCCACATTAAAAGCATGATTTTGTGTTTTCTTCAGAGGCAGTTAGCGACTCAGAGCTGCCTTTGCTAAAAAGAATAACTTTTTGCTTGTGTCTGCAGTCACCCAGTGGGCAACTAAAACAGCACACAGCTTAACGTCCCTGCTTTTTTTTTTTTTTTTTTTTTCTGCCTTCATTTTGCCTCTTTCTCCTTTATTACCTGAAAACTTTGGGTCAGATCCCTGCTTAGCCCTTGGAGGGGACTGATTGTTTAGGGAGTTTCTATCAAGAACCGATGGCACTGAACTTCTTAGCCTTACATTTACCTAACCTACCTCATCTTCCTTCAAGACTCAGAGCACCAAGATAAGAAATTCACAGAGACCCTAAACCACCTGCTTCTTTCTCCTGTGATGAGCACCTAGAAGTCTCAGGTCTTCTCCCTCAATGTACGGTCACCTTAGATTCTGTCACAGCCTCTGCTCAGCTGAGAGCGCCCCAAGGCAGGAGCGCTCATCTCACAAACAGATGGCCACTTAAGCCATGAGGATTGGCCCCAGATAGTCAGCAGCCCATCCTAGACCATGTCAGCAGCTCCTTTGTGTCCGTTACTCTTCTCTCATTGCTGGGACAAAATACTCCACACCCAAAATGAAGGAAGCAAAGGTTTATTTAGCTCACAGTTACTGGAGGCTTCAGTCCGTACTCAGCTGGCTCCAAGGCAGAGCGACACATGACAGATGGCAGCAGCTCAGGGCAGTGGAAAACAGCGAAAAGCAAAGGGAAGAGCAGTGGCTACAGGAGCTAGCAAGCCTCTCTCCCTTCTATTGGATTCAAGCTCTCTGCCCCAGGGCGGGTGTAGCACTCACCCATAATCCCAGCATTGGATTATGAATTAATCACAAACTCTAAAAGCCTGCCCCAGTGACTGCATGTGGCTTTGGGGGCCCAGCTAGACACAAAGCATAACACCCTTAAAAACCTTTGGCATAGGGCTGGGGAAACT
>NW_004524659.1:6352973-6359593 GCF_000260255.1 Octodon degus
TATATATATATAATAAAAAACTACGGCTTTTCTTCTGTTAAGAGGCCAGTTCAGCCACAGCCCTGCCACTGCTAGCTCCTCAAGCCGAAGTCCATCCCCTCCCTTTTCTCCTCACTGTCCTTTTAAGGAGCTGTTCTCAGCTTCTTCCTAAGCTAAAATCCCTTCCTGTTTTCTCTTACTATCAAATTGAGGCTTTTGCCTGTAAATTTGTGCTGTTTCCTCAGTTTCCTCAGTTGTGATTTCCATTTTCACTGAAGCAGGGACTCAGACTAGCTGGTCACGGCTTCAGTGATGAAGTGCTGCTGTAACCAAAACAGAGAATAGATAGCATCATCTCAGACACACTGGGAACAGGGAAACATCCTGCGGAGGGTGGAGACTGCTGCCTGCAATGCTTTGGAATTCAGATAATGTCCTCGAGGAACTTGAGGCTTTGGGAGAAGTGGTTGAGATAAAAGATGGTAGGAGCGGAAACTGGCCAAGGTTGGCTGAAAATCAGAAAGGACAAAGCCCAGCAATCTCTGTTTCTTTTACCAAGGATAGACCTCAAGAGAATGACACGGGTCAAATCGTTGTCAGCTGACGATTGTGAAAATCTCTGAATGAACTAAGAGTCTATCAGAAAACCCTTTCAAGTAGACAAATGTCTCTGTGACACACAAATAAAAGATATAGGTCTCCAAGGAAGCCAGAAAAACTGGAAGATACCTAGGTATGAGAAATAGGGAGAGGTAGAGAAAGTTGAACAGAACTGTGGTTTTTAAAAATAAATGGGATTAACTGGAGGTTTACAAGAACCCTTAGGTCTCAAATTTGGGGGATAGCAAGGAGGCTGAGAGAAGAGAGGATGTCTCAGGGAGTCTTATCTCCAATTGTGCTTCAGGCATAGCCAAAGAGAACCAGAGAAAAGGTGAAATTCTCTAGAGGTACGAGAAAAGAGGCAGAGGACGGCTTAGGAAGACCTCGGCCCAACCAAGGAGCTGACTTGACACTAATTAAGGAATCCTCCCCGCCACCAAGCTATGAGACCTGTGTAGTGTCTTCCACTGGATTTTAGAAATGATACTCACCAGAGAGTCCTGAGTGTCTCCACTTCCTCCTCCCTCTGAGGGGCAGGAAGCCACTGTGTTCATCATAGTATGTTAGACATGCAGAGGGTAAATAATTGGCCTTTTAGTACATTTGTTCTGATTTAACCCATTTTGTTTCCTGCACAGCTCCTGTGGATGTTTTGAGTTTTCAACCCTACCACCCACAAGAAGCCATTTGGTGACATATACTAATTATATTCCTGAAAGTTCAAGACCAACATTCACTCTACTGCCCAGGGCTAACCTCTGAGTCCTGTGGGTGACTTCACAGCCCAGCAGCGCTCCCAGAATTGTTCCTTTGTTGCAGTCCACCATGCTGGCCACCCTGTGGCTGATTAGCCTTTCTTTCCCCACTCTCAGGGCACAGCCATTAATCAGCTGTCCCTACAAGAATCTGTGCCAGTGGCCCCTACTCTCAGGCAATGATATTGTCCTGAAGTGTGACCTTCCGAGGGCACTCTGGTACTTCTCCTCCATTCTAGGGGAGGATCTCTTCCTCATCAACTCAATGCATAACATAAAGAACCTGCCTAGCGGTAGCCTGCAGTTGACCAACCCTCAGCCCTCCCAGTCCGGCCTCTATCGCTGCCAGGACAAACACAGTATCCTCATGGTGGAATATGAGATTGACTTTCAGGATGTCTCCACCCTGCACATCACACACAAAGCCCTGGACCAACAGACCCTGCAGAATGAGACTCTGAGGCTAGGAGGTGAGGTACTCGTCTTCACCCAGTGGGAGCCCTGGCAGAACTGTAATCGCTGTGGGGTGCCCGGTGAGCGCAAGCGCCTGGGATACTGCTATATTGAGGAGCCCCAGGAGAAACCCATGCCTTGTGGACTCTATCTGAGAGATGAGAAACCGCCACACACCCGCTTGAGGCCTGAGATACAGGTAGAAGCCTGCCTCGTACCCTGTGGCCCTGCTAAGGAATTGGAACAGTCATACTTCATCTTTGACATTTATCAACTGGGCAAGTTGACCAACAACGCGTGGCTTGACTGCCCCTTGTCCTCCGTCTACAGGTAACAGGACCAGGGCAGCAGCCCTACCTTTGGTCTGCAGCCAGGCTTTGTCTCCTGAGTCCCCTGGGCTGGGTTTCCACCCAACAGAAACCAGGCTGCTTCCCCAGGCCACCAGCCTTCACGGGCAGCGTGTGCAGGAGCGTCTGCCCGTATGTTCACGAGGCGAGGATTCCCTGATGCTGCCTCCCAGTTGGGCCTTGGGCAGATGATGCTGGGGACACTGGTGACTACAAAGAGCTGGTCCCTGCCCACACAGGTGCCCAATATTCAGATGTAAAACCTAGAGGCTAAGCTACTCAAGCATAGTATCAACATAGTGAATGTAATGTCAAGAGGGGTGTTAGAGTGATTTTCATCCCATGATTGAAGCCTGATTAATATGGTTATGACTAGTTGATTTTCTTTAAAATACTTTATTTTTGGGATGGGGGAGATGGCTCAGTAGGATAAGTGCTTGACTGGCAAACACAAGAATCTGAGTTCAATCCCCGGTTCCGCAAAAAAAAAAAAAAAAAAAACCTCAAAACTTTATTTTCTATTTCATTGATCTCAAGTTTCTTATTTAAATTTTCTCTATTTGTTGGATTAAATTTGTTACTTTTTCTAATTTCTTGAGATGTCTGCTAAATCAGTAATTTTCATCTTTTCTCTTTAAGTTTCACTTATTTTTTTTCACTTTTTTTTAAGTTTCACTTATATAACTTTCCTGCATCCTATAAGTTTTTTTTTTTTCAGAACCAGGGATTGAACTCAGGCCCTTGGGCTTGCCAAGGAAACGCTTATTCCACTGAGCCGTTTCCCTGGCCCCTTGCATCCTATAAGTTTTGATAACTTTTTTTTTTTTTTACATTTAGTCACTTATAAAATGTTTTTTCTTTTCACTGGCAATTTCTCGTTTGACTCATTTGGTTATTTAGATATTATATTGCATGTTTTTTCAATATCTCAGGAAGTTCTTGTTATCTTTCTGTTATTATGTTGAGTTTAATTCTGCTGACCAAAAAGTATGAATCAGTTCTTTCAACATTTGCTGAGGGGCTGGTGAGATGGCTCAGTGGTCTAAAGCACCTACTTAGAACAAGCTTAGCAAAGCACAGGGACCACTGTTCAATCCCCTAGCACCACATGCCAGCCAGCCCTGCCCCCAGGTGGGCTGAGCTGGTCACACACACATAAATAAAAAACAACCATAGAAATGATCATTTAAAAAAAAAAAAATTTGCTGAGACTTTTTTGCCCTAGAAAACGGTCATCATGGGAAACTGTTTCATGTGAAAGGAATAGGTATAACTTACAGGATTATTTTATAATATTCACCAAAAGAGTCAAATGTAGAAAAGTGCAGGAGATCTGTCCACACACGAGGGACCCAAAGAATCTAGCTGAGGACCTCAATCCCATGACAATGTCCTTCACAAGTCCACCTGGAGGCCTAGAGCCCATGACAATGTCTCAGGCAAGTCTTTATCAAGGATCTACACTAGAAAGATCCAAAGGTCAGTGGTGGAAGCTAGAAAGACTGCACAAGTGGGAAGAAGGTTCTGTCCCAGCAGGCTGAAGGATCTGCGCTGGAGCTAAGAAGTGGTGCTCAAGGAAAGGCCCAGAGCTCCCCCGAAGAGAAACGTAACCATCCTCAGTGACAATGAGGACCTCAGCTCCCCTGATGATGAGAACAGCCAAGCTCATATCAGGAAAGCTAGCATGGCAAGCTCCTCCAGAAGGATCAACTGCATACCACTTCCCCCTCCAGTTCTCTTTTTATGCCACGGGCAGCAATCTCAAGGGGGGCCTTCCACACCCCACCATGCTGATTCAGTTCAGCCTGATGTTACAAGTTAACCATTAGTGAACGCACCACATCTCATATTTGTAGCCTTTAAATATATATATTTTTAAATTTACTATAAATCTTCTATAACAAACTAGGCTACATCTGCTTGGACTTTAAAGCCTCTTTTCTTTTTCCTTTTTTTCCAAATTGTTCCTTTGTAAACTTGGTTGTCAATAGATCTCTAAGTAACCTTGAATCAGTGTTCTTATCTTAAACCAACAGTGAGCAGAGAAAAGAGCAAGTTCATACTGTAATTACAATTCAAGAATTTGTGGGGGCTGGGAAGGTAGCTCAGTAGAATAAGGGCTTGCCTGGCAAACACAAAGTCCTTAGCTCAACCCCCAGTTCCGGAAAAAAAAAAAAAAAATTGCAATGTACATGAAATGTTTTACACTTTCACAACAGCAACAAAAAGAATCAAATCAAATTGGAAACCAAAAGTGCATTTGGTACTTTTGCTAAAATTTGTGACTGGATTCCTCCTCTAACACCTCTTTCGGCTCATTCCCAGGCTGCAGCTACTGCAGCTCTCAGGCACCTGTAGGCAGCACGAGGCTGGCGATGCCAAGCAAGAGCTGGCCTTGCAGCTCCCAAAGCCAGGAGGAGACCCCAGGCTATGTCTTGCTCCAACACTCACTCTGAAATAAAAAGATGGGCAGACGCAGCTGGGACTAGATCGCTTGGCCTGGCGGTCCAACCCAGCCCAGCCACCAGACCAGCTGGCTCCTCAGACCTTCTTTTAGTTCCAGTCCCCAGCTGGGCCGTCAGGATCATCACCCGTTTAACAGCGTGCTCCATTTTGCTTTCCACGTGCATGCCTGTGCATCCCGGCACACTAAAGCTAAGCAGCTTCTTAAAGTCTTTGCCCATTACGGCACAGTCTCTCAGTGAGTTTTGTTTTTAGATGAATTAGACCACATTTCTGCCCCAGTTACCAGCTAAGCCCAAGTGACCTTGGACTTAAACACTTTACTTTGGCCACCAGCCTCTCATACTTTGGATTCACACTTTATTTGGGGGGTGCACGCGTGCATGCATGTGTGCGTGCGTGCGTACACACATACACACACACACACACACACACACACACACACACACTTGTCCAGTTGTTTTTATCCAAGTGTTGGATTCTCTAACCCTTCCTGTTGTGGCCACCCACTCAATTCCGACACTCTCTGGGAGCTTTGGTTGCAGCGGGCTGCTCCCGCAGTCTGTATTTGGGATGGAGGTTTCTGACAGACACCCAGCACTGCAGAGAAACAGACAGGAGGAAAAAGGGCAAGGGGCTTTATTATCTTTGAAAACACAGAGAGTGTGTGGGGAAGATAAGGAATTCGCTCCAATTGAACAAAGGGAGGCTGGGGCTTTTATGGCCCTCTGGCAGGGGTAGAGTTAGAGGGGGATGTTTAGATCTACCTGAGGAGCTGATTGGGGCCTTCCCTGAGGCAGCGGGGAGGGTGAAAGGAAACTGCACCCTGGGCTGAGTCGGAGAAGAAGGAGGAGGTGGTCTTGGGAAGACGGGCTTTTGTTTTAAGGGCATCAGTCATATTAGATGACCGCCATGATGATTTCAGCAGTTCATACTAGGGCCAGAATTTATCAGCTTCTTTCAACTTAATCCAGTTCAGACTGACAATGAGCCTTCCTCACATGTCACACGAGAGCCACCCTCATGTCTCTAGCACCTGGTACAAGCCAATTTTTGTGTCAGTGCCGTCTGAATTTTGGTCCAGGTCAGATTATGCAGTACAGTGGTCCCTAACTGTTACAGTTGGTGTCCTGTTGTCCCCCCAAAGCCTCAAGCAGTCAGAGGGCAGCTGCGGGAATTTGTGGTTGATTATTGTGGGTGTGGATGCTGCACCCGCCCTGGGGCAGGTAATCTGCATCACAATGTAAGGAGGGGAGAGAGGCTGGCTGCTGCCTGGGCTGCTTGCTCCCTGTGCTCTCTGCTCTTTGCCCCACCCTGAAAGGTTGCTCCCTGCCATGTGTCCCTCCGCCCTGGAGACAGCTGGGTACACACTGAACCCTCCAGTGCCTGTGAGCTAAAGAAACCTTTCCTTGCCTAATTTTGAGTGTCAGGTATTTGTCCCAGCAATGAGAGAAGAGTAACTGAGACCCTAAGTTATCACAGAAGTTACATTCCCAACACACCCATGATAAGTGAAAACCAGTGATGTTATACTTATTTTAGTATTTATATATATTTTAAGGTTTTATAAATCCTCCCCACACTCTTATAAATCTTTCTCACACTTTTAAAAACACTTCTAAGGTTCTTAACCATTTTCTAAATTCATAAACCTATGTAATTTTAACAACATATGTATATTGTATGGTACAGTATATATTCATCCACTAAAGGAATACATACTGTAAACCATATTTTATTTCAATTTAATTTTCTTGCAATATGTTAGAATTAACATGTTAAATGTGTGTTTTTTTTTGTTTGTTTGTTTGTTTTTTTGGCAGAACCAGGGATTAAACTCAGAACCGTGTGCTTGCCAGGGAAGCACTTATTCCACTGAGCCATCTCCCTGGCCCCACCAATTTTTTGTTGTTGTTGTTGTTTTTGTGGAACTGGGGATTGAACTCAGGCCCTTGTGCTTGCCAGGCAAGAGCTTATTCTACTGAGCCATCTCCCCAGCCCCAAATGTGTTTTTATATATTTT
>NW_004524659.1:6359693-6374654 GCF_000260255.1 Octodon degus
ATAAAATAAAAATTTTATAGGCAAAAGTCATTAAAACCATAAATATTACTCATATAAACATATGCAGTACTGTACACTACTGTAAAATCCTGCGATATAGTGAAAAATCTGTGATAAATAATTTAGATCAATTTTTTTTTTTTTTTTTGCGGAACTGGGGATTGAACTCAGGCCCTTGCGCTTGCCACGGAAGTGCTTATTCTACTGAGCCATTTCCCCTGCCCCTTAGTTTAATATTTTTTGAAAACCTGCGAAACAGTCCACAAAAGTTGAACCATGAAATAATGGAAGAGTATTGTAAGCAAGCCACTCCCTCATTCCCTATTTTGGTGTAAGTTATCCCTGACCTGATCCATGTCACATTACTAAGTTCTCCTGGGGAGGTAATCAAGCACCCTAGAAGTGTGGGCTTTCCTCTTTAGGCCCCCCAAATCTTATCATCTTTCTGTAGCACCCACTCAGATTCCATTCATGCTGACAAGGGAGAGGTCTTGGGCCATGAGAGGGGTCTTTATACTCTCTAAGCTGAAATTCTACCTGGTGACCACAGAGATCTTGGGACTCTTTCAGCTCAGATCCTCTCTGGCCTGCAAACAAAGGAGACAGCAAATCTATCATCTCCTGTCCATTGTGGTTGCTCAGAATGTTTCAGGATTTAAGAGACAGGAGAGGCCAGATGGGAAACAGGTAGATTTTATTTGGGGAGGTATATTGGTTCAGCCGATAAGTTTAAAATGAATGAGCAAAGGACAAAGGACGGGCTATGCTTTTGCATATTTGGTCAAGGGAGTTGGTCGTTGGCATGGAGCTTGTAGGTGGGCAGAAAGAGAATGGAGGCAGTGGCCAAAATGGGACAGTTTTGTCTTTGTGGCCCTGCTTGTGATACAGGGAGAAAAACTGATCTCGGGTGGGTGACCTCTAAACGATATAGGGAACCTCCAAATGACATCGGGAAAAATGATCTCCTGACTTGACCTGCACGAGTTCATATTCTCTAAAACCAAAGAATGAATTTTAGGAACAAATGGAGGTTATGAGCAGAATATATTTATTGAGAGAAAGAAAGCTCCTGTCCAAGGGAGGGAGAGGAGGGGGACCCCGAGAGGGTTGTTCTCTCGGAAGCTGTCTCTTCCAAGGACTTTTATAGTGTAAAACCATGTGGGGCTAAGGTGGAGAGAATGGGAATTCACTCAGGTGGATGTGGGGTGGGACAAAACTATGGTCAGCCAATGGGATTACAAGCACCATCGCTCAGGTAAAACTGATTAAGTCCAGGACCAAATGGGGAAGCGAGTCACATAGCAAGCAGGCATGAATGTAGAACAGGACTTTATCAGGTAGCCATCAGTAGTAGTCGGATTAATGATTCTTGGTCTCCTTCAGGTTGATGATCAATCTCGGATGCCAATCTTTAGGGAGGTCGGCATTTGTTCGATCTTTGGTCTTTAGGTCTGGCCCATGGTAGGAGCATCCATCCCTCCCAGAGTTGTAAGATATCTTGTCGTCTCTGCTGTCTTCTTTGAGGGCCTGGCCCTGTCTGACTGCCTATAATATTTCTATCTAACTGGGCTGCCTACAACACTTGGACCTAAGAGGATGTTATGGGAAGAGGAGGTGATAAAATTGTACTTACAGGGACAAAAGGTACTGCTTCAGCACCACTTGTCCTTTGGTTAGTACTGCACAATGTTTTTTCATGCTTTGAGTTTTAGCTTTTCTAATTTTTTTATTTAAGATAAGTCAAGGACTAGAGGTAGAGCTCAGTGGCCCATAATTTGCCCTGCATGCACAAGGCCCTGGTTTCAATCCTCAGCAGTGCAAAAGAAAAAAAAAAGGGGGGGCTGGGAAGATGGCTCAATAGAATAAGAACTTGCCTGGCAAGTGCAAGGATCTGAGTTCAATCCCTGGTTCCACCAAAAAAAAAATGAAAAGAAAGAATAATGTGCAACAAAACAATCACTTTTGTTTGGAGTTAAGCATGAAGCTATTTGTATTTTAACTCACATATTTGGTTCATTTGCATGTAATGTAACTACACATATATTTGGGCTTAAATTTTAACATCTCCCTATTTGGTTTTGATTTGTTTTGTTGGGGTTTTTTTGCTTTTGGATTCATTAAGAGTTTCTTATTACTATAATTCCATTTCCTCCTCTTTATCTTATTCAATTTATATGATATTATTATAATATTCTGTAAATTACAAGATTAACTACTCCTTAGACTATAAGAAAACTTTGGGGGCCGGGGAGATGGCTCAGTGGAATAAGCGTTTCCCTGGCAAGCGCAAGGACCTGAGTTCAATCCCCGGTTCCGCCAAGGAAAAAAAAAAAAAGAATGCCTCTTCTTGGAAAAAAAAAAGAGAAAACTTTGTACTTGCAGTGTTCCCCACATAATGCAGAAGCACTCACTGTAGCTCCATTCTTCCTGGTGTCTATGGTGCAATTGCTGTCAAGTATTTAACATTTACACGTGCTTTAAACTCCCCCCAAAACCCTGATGGTTGCGTACATCTGAAGCCCTAGAGGCTACCGTTGCTGTGAGCCTGGCCAAGTGCAGCCTGCAGGGGTCCCCACAAGGGACAGGGACTGAGAACTCTCAGGCTTAAGGAGCCAGGGAGATGAACAGCAAGGACCTAGCCAAACTGCAGACCCCACCATATCTCTCTCGTCCTCTCCTCTTTGGTCACTCTGAACTCCTTGCTCTTCAAATGCCCAGACAAGGCAGCCATGTGGTTGCTGGCGGCACTCCTTGAGAGTATGTGGGAAACTTCACTTCCTCCAGGGAGGCCAAGACAGCTGGGCCCCCTTCACAAAGCAGCACTAATCCACAAGCTGCTCTCCCTTCCTGTTCCCTAACCCTGCTCTGTTTTTCTCTTGAGCTATTCTCTCTACAGTCTCCCCTCCTATTCCTTGGGCTCCTGCCTACTCACGGGCATTTCTTTGCAACTTCACTAGCCATGGCCGCAGTGCCTTCATCCTCCTGTGCAGACGGGAGCAGGTTAGTGAGAAATCTGAGTCCTCTGCGTGCTCCCAGCTGAGGTCACACAAGACTGCTTCTCTTAGTCTACCTTGCAGATTGTTCACAAGCATCTTTTTTACATGACCTGAGTTTCGAGGTCATGGTGACCTCACAATGTCCTTGCCTGATGCCTGGTCCACTGCCACAGCGCCAGTCCACCATGCTGACCACCCTGTGGCTACTTCTCATCCTTGCTGTCCCAGTGCTGGGGTTCTACACTCCGGTCAGCTGTCCTCAGGGCCACAAATGTCAGCTGGCCCTCCTGTCTGGTAATGACGTCTTCCTGGAGTGCCCTTTCTCCAAACCATCCTGGTACTGCCACTTCTCACTAAACAAAGAAGGCTGGCTTATTGGCCCCTCTTCAATCTCTAACATAAAAGTAACATCGACGGGGAATCTTGCCTTTACAGAACCCCTGTCTTCACAGACAGGTATCTATCACTGCTGGGAGGAAAACAACACCCAAGTGACCCAGTATGAAATTGATTTCCAGGATGCCAAATTCCTACACATTACGCACAAGGGACTGAATGGTATGCCCCTGCAGAATGAAAGCCTTTACACGGGTGCTAAAGCACTGATCTTCACCCAGTGGGAGCCCTGGCAGGACTGTAACCGCTGTGGGGTGCCCGGTGAGCGCAAGCGCCTGGGATACTGCTATATTGAGGAGCCCCAGAAAAAACCCATGCCTTGTGGACTCTATCTGAGAGATGAGAAACCGTCACACATCCGCTTGAGGCCCGAGATGCAGGTAGAAGCTTGCCGTGTACCCTGTAGCCCTGCTAAGGAAGTGGATGAGACACAGTACATCTATGACCACATCCAAATGGGCAAGTTGACCAACAATGTGTGGCTTGACTGCCCCTTGTCCTCCGTCTACAGGTAACAGGACCAGGGCAGCAGCCCTACCTTTGGTCTGCAGCCAGGCTTTGTCTCCTGAGTCCCCTGGGCTGGGTTTCCACCCAACAGAAACCAGGCTGCTTCCCCAGGCCACCAGCCTTCATGGGCAGTGTGTGCAGGAGCGTCTGCCCGTATGTTCACGAGGCGAGGATTCCCGGATGCTGCCTCCCAGTTGGGCCTTGGGCAGATGATGCTAGGGACACAGTGGTGACTACAAAGATCTGTCCCTACTCACACAGGTACCTGATATGGAAAAGGAAAATCTAGAGGCTGAGCTACGCAGGCCCATGTTTCAACATGGTGAACCTAATGTCAACAGTGTAATTTTTATCTCTTGATTAGACCCTGACAAATATGGTATGCTTTGTCCTTTTTTTTTTTTTTTTTGGCTGAACCAGGAATTGAACTTAGGCGCTTGCGCTTGCCAGGGAAGTGCTTTTTCTAAGAGCCATCTCCCAGGCCCTGCTTTGTGCATTTTCTTCTGTTACTTTTGTTTTCTATCTCATTAACCTTTGGTCTGTATCTCCTTTTCCTATTTTTGTTGGATTAAATCTGTTGTTCTCTTTGTAACTTCTTTTGAGATCACTAATTGTCATTCTATCCATTGTATTTTTACTTTAGCTTTCTCTTATGGACAATTTGCCTTTATCCTGTAAGTTTTGGCAAGTTATACTTTATCTTCAGTCAGTCCTAATAATGGCCTTTCTCTTTGAACTCATTAGGTTATTCAGAAGGTCTTTTTTTTTTTTTTTTTTTTTTGGTGTGTGTGTGTGTGCGTGTGTGTGGCCAGCTCAGCCCACCAGGGGGCGGGGCTGGCTGGCATGTGGTGCTGGGGGATTGAACTGTGGTCCCTGTGCTTTGCTAAGCTTGTTCTAAGTAGGTGAGCCATCTCACCAGCCCTATTCAGAAGGTCTTACTTCAGTTACTTTGTCTCTGAGAAGTATACAACTCTAAAAGGAAAGGCTATGTTAGCTCCCAGTTCAGGGAAGCTTCTGTTCGTAGTCAGCTGGCTCCACAGCAGGATGGAATGGCAGAGCGATGATGTGGCAAAGGAGAGGGACCTCATGGCATGGTGGCAGGAAGAAGAGAGGGATTGAGGGAGAAGGGTAGGAGAGAGGCCCTGAGCCGACACAGCCCCAGTGAGCCATCTTCTTGAACCAGGCTTCTCTTCATGTGTCACATTTAGCCATAAACTCATCAGTGGGGTCACCCACCGAGGAGTATCATAGCCCTGGATCCCACCACCTTCCAAAAGCACCACTTATGGGCATGTGAAGCTCTGGGGGACGTCTAGGTATAAGCCACAGCAGAGACCTTATGTTGCATAGTTCTTGATATCTAGGGAAAGCTGTCTTACTATCTTTCTGTTAGGCCCAGCTTAATTCTGCGGACTAAAAAGCATGATAAAGTTCTTTCAGCATTTCCTGAGACTTGCTTTATGCCCTAGAAGAGGCTCACCAGAGGCAAACACTTCACAGGAGTGTATAAAGAACATATGCTCTGCACTTGTTGAGTGCAATGTTCTGTATATTTGGATTAAGTCATTTATTTTATTTTATTTTTTTTACAATTTTTTTTTTATTTTTCAACAAATAATACACTGCATATATTCTTCTTAGTGGTTAATTGCTGTACAAGATGCGGACTTGTGATCCTATTTACAAACACCATTAGAACAAATCATTGTATTCATTAACAGAATGTAACTATATATCTATCCCAGCCACTTTGAATACACAGATACAAAATGGACATTCATCTGTATACCCCATTTTTTCTAAGTTCCGTTATTGAATATTATAGGTGTGTAAACTCAGCAAAATATTCTAAAAGAGTCCAGTAGCCCATAATAGCATTGGGTCTTCTGTTTAACTGGCAATGTCAGAAATTATTGACCTGAGTCCCCCACAGCTCAACTTAACAGCATGGCTTTATTTCTTATAATTTCGTCTTCATACTTTTCTGCTGATTAAGTCATTTATGATTTGGTTCAGTTCTTTCAGTTTCATAGCCCATCAATTACTGATAGATGTACATTAAAATCTCTAGCTGTGCTGGTAGATTTGTCTGTTTCAACAGTATAAATCTACATGCTAAATTACAAATCTGTGTAAATTACATGCTACGTGAAGCAAATCGGACACACGAGCTTAAATACAGCATGGTTTTTTTTTTATAAGAGAAACTCAATATTCAAATAAAGTGCCAAATGAAAGACAAACAATTGGAAAAAAGAGAAAAAAAGTTATTGCAATCCAGCACAGTTGGGGCTGGGGAGATGGCTCAGTAGAATAATCCAGCACAGATGCTGGATTTAGAAATATACCTTGGGGGCTGGAAAGATGGCTCAGTGGTCTAAGGCACCTACTTAGAACAAGCTTAGCAAAGCACAGGGACCACAGTTCAATCCCCCAGCACCACATGCCAGCCAGCCCCGCCCCCTGGTGGGCTGAGCTGGCCACACACACACACACACACACACACACACACATAGATAAATAAAAATTTATATAAAAAATATATATACATATATACCTTGATTTGGTGTAATTGTTTTGTGTGTTTTATATGCTTCTTGGACTGTTGGTCTGGCTGTTCATCTGTATTTGTGATCATTAACTTCATAATGATTTGTAAGATAAATTAATCTGATGCTGGTAAAGAAAAGGAGGGTAGATGGAAAGGAGAAAAAAGAACTGAGATGCGCTGTGTACATGTACCAGGTCCTCACAGGGAATGTAATCGTTATGTGCTGCAAACAGGTACTAATAAAAATTTAAAATTTTAAAATGCACTCGCAACTGTCAGGTTTTCAAATTGTATATTTTAGTTCATACAAACTTAGACTTGTTATATCTTTCTCTTGGTGTGATCATTTTATAAAATGTGTTTTGCAATATCTGCTTTGTAACATTTGTTTTACTTTTTGTATTTTTGTTTTGCTTTTTGAGACAGAGTCTCACTGTGCAGTTCAAGTTGTTTTGTTTTGTTTTGTATTTTAGGGAAGGGTCTACAGGGTGTTCAGAGTCTCACTACTAGATTGGACTCATAGTGATCCACCTGTTTACAGCCTCCCAAGAGCTGGGATTATAGAGGCATACTACCATGCCCAGTCTCAATTGCCATCTCAGTGTGCCCCAGGGGCAGGGCCAGCACAGCAGGCCTGGAGATCAAACCCCAGGACCCTGCGCCTGCTTGCAGGCGCTTCAAACTGGTCTTAAACTCTCTGTTTAGCCCAAGCTGGCTTGAATTTTCAGCAGGCAATCCTCCTGCCTCTGCCTCCTGAGTGCTGGGATTACAGGTGTGCACTACCATGTCCAGCAAATATGTGAATACTTTTGACTTTGTTTGCATCTACTTTTTCAGTTATTGAGATAGTCAGTTGTCCTTTGATTAGTACTTGCATGATATTTTTCCATGTTTTTAATTTCAACTTTTCTGTATTCTTTAGGACTAGAGGTGTATCTCAGTGGTAAAGCATTTGCCTGGCATGCACAAGGCTCTGGTTTCAATCCTCAGCAGTGTAAAAGAAAAAATAATGTATTTTAAATAGCATCAAAATCTTTGTATTTTAATTGGAATATTTGGTTCATTTGTATTTAATGTAATCACACGTACATTCAGGATTAAACCTACTGTCTCCTTACTTGCTTTTGACCTATTCCATTATTTTGTTTCTTTTGGATTCATTAATTATTATTACAATTATTGCATTTCCTTCCTCTTCTTTTTTTTTTTTTTTTTTTTTTTTTTTTTTTGCGGAACCAGGGATTGAACTCAGGCCCTTGCGCTTGCCAGGGAAGCGCTTATTCCACTGAGCCATCTCCCCAGCCCAGCATTTCCTTCTTTTAATTTATTTGACTTTTATTCTCTTATTATTTACTCTATGGATTACATTAATTCTCTACTCCTTAGACTATAAAATCCATTTGTACTTGTAATGTTCCTGACACAAGGCAGAAGCTTTTGCCTGACAGCTCCATAGCTCCATTATTCTTCTTGTCTATGCTGCTCTTGTTGTCAAGTATTTAAAATTTTATGTGCATTTCAAACTCACCAAGAAATTATCCTTAAGCACTCAATATTAATTTAGTTTTACATATAAATGTATTATTCTGTTGCTTTTCATTCTTCCACTGTGGTGCTTTCACTTGGGATGTTTCCCTGCTGCCTGGGGAGTCCTCATTTGTATTATATTCAGGGAGCTTAGCCACTGTGAATTTTCTATGTCTGATGTCTTTCATAAGTTTTGGAAAGTTTTCAGGTAGTATCTTTTCAGAAATCGACTGTGGTCCTGGATCTTCTTCCAAGTCTCTATTTACATATATTTTAGGACTTCTCACCATTTTCTCACATGTCTATCTGACACTCTTCTCTGTTTTCTTCAATTTTGGCTTCACATGTTCCAGGAAAAATATTTTTCTACCAGCCTGTCTTCCATTTCCCTAATCTTCTCTTCTATTGCATCTAAGAAATAAGTCATTGCTCCTTTCAGTGAAGTCTTAATTTAATACATTTTGTAATTTAATTCCAGTATTTCCATTGGATTTTTTTTTCTGTAATGGTTCAAACTCCCCATCTCGTCACCTCTCAACCATATTCACCATCATTAACAGTTGTGTGTTTTGGGGATTGAACTCTGGGCTTCCATGTGCTAAGCGGGTGCTCTATCAACAGCCCCAATGGTAGTTCTCTTAAAATCTATAGTTGCTATTAATAAGAGTGTTGGTCTGATATGAGCTACTGGATTGTACCAGTAAACAAAGGTCTCTCCCACACGTTTGAATATATGGGAATGTGGATTTTCCTATGCAGTCTCTTAGATGTCCACGTTGGTCTCTGATTTAAACATTCTAAAATACTCTAGGGTAGCCAATCAGATAGTCCTTCAGGCCTGTGACTTCTCGCCTACACAAAATCAAAGCTAGAAGTGGGTTTTCTCACAGTCTCACCACCGCTCCTCCTACCTTGTAGAAAAGGTTCTCCTGAATGATAGTGGGCGATAGGAGGAGACAGAGGAAAACAAAGGGGATGTTGACCTCCTGTGTCTGACAGAGACTTCTTAAGGTCCTGGGAAGCAGACACAAACTTTGGTTGTGTAGATCTGAAGCCCTAGAGGCTAAAGCTCCAGGAAGAGACCAAGTGCAGCCTACAGGGGTCCCCACACGGGGCAGGGACTGAGAACCCTCAAGCTTAAGGAGCCAGGGAGATGAACAGCAAGGACCTAGCCAAACCACAGACCCCACCATCTCTCTCTTGTCCTCTCCTCTTTGGTCACTCTGAACTCCTTGCTCTTCAAATGCCCAGACAAGGCAGCCATGTGGTTGCTGGTGACACTCCTTGAGGTCACACAAGATTGCTTTTCTTGGTCCACTTCTCAGGCTGTTCACAAGCATCCTTTTTGCAACCTATTTAAAAATATAGTTGAACCCGAGGTCCTCACATGTTGAGCTCCATGCCCAGCTCTTAGCTAACTGGCTAGGTTGACCAGGTGAGACTCAAACATCACATCTTCCTGCCTCAGCCTCTCAGAGCACTGGTATGGCAGATGTGTACTGTGGCACGAGACTTTCTTTGTGGCCTCTTTTTTAGTGTCACGTTCTTCACAGTTGTGTGCTTTGGTATACTCAAATTTGCCCTAGTATAATTTTTCTTCAGCCTAGAATTACTTTCTTTTTTTAATGTATTTAGTGCAGGGTCTACAGGGTTTCACTACACAGATCGGACTCGTAGTGATACTCCTGTTTTCAGCCTCCCAAGCACTGGGATTACAGGCATGCGCCATCATGCCCAGTCTCAATCGCCATGTCAGCACTACCAAGGGGCAGGGCCAGCACAGCACACTGGGGATTAAACCCCAGTCGCTGCATCTGTCTAAGTGGGCACTTTAATCTGTTGAGCAATCTGGTTAGCCCTTGTGTGCTTTGATTGGTGATCTTGCTCTTTAAAATGACTCCCAAGTATAGTGAAAGACAGCTGTGATATCCATGTATGGAAGAGAAATGAAGTAGGATGCCCCCTGTCACAAACCACAAGGGGCTGGTGACCTCACAGCCCATGTAGCAGACTGCTCCTCCTCTCACTGGCAGACCTGATTTTCGAGGTCGTGGTAACCTCACAATGTCCTTGCCTGATGCCTAGCCCATTGCCACAGCACCAGTCCACCATGCTGCCCATGCTGTGGTTGCTTCTCAGCCTTGCTGTCCCAGTGCTGGGGTTCTACACTCCTGTCAGCTGTCCTCAGGGCCACAAATGTCAGCTGGCCCTCCTATCTGGTAATGATGTCCTCCTGGAGTGCCCCGTCCATGGGGCACAGTGGAAGTACTACTTCTCAGTAATCAAAAAAAGCCAGGCCTTCAACCCTTCCAAGGCGCCCAACATAGAAGTAACGTTGAGGGGCCACCTTTCCATTACCAGGCCCCTGCCTTCCCAGACAGGTAACTACTACTGCTGGGAGAAAAACAGCACCCAAGTGACCCAGTACGAGATTGACTTCCAAGACGTCAACTCCCTGCACATTACACACATGGGACTGGATCAGATGCCACTGCAGAATGAAAGCCTTCGTGCGGGCGGCCAAGAAATCATGTTCACCCTCTGGGAGCCCTGGCAGGACTGTAACCGCTGTGGAGCTCCTGGCGAACGCAAGCGCCTGGGCTACTGCTATGTTATTGAACCGTTGGAGGACCCCATTCCCTGCGGACTCTACCTGGGGGAGTCTCTGGCTTGGCTACCCCGCCAGAAGCCTGAGGTGCAGTTTGAAGCCTGCTTCGTGGAATGTAATGACATGTCGTTTGCCCTAGTGAGCTTTGTCATCTTTGACAGCTTCAGCTTCAATGAGGAGCAGGAGTCTTTGTGGCTCTCCTGCCCCTTAGCATCCATCTACAGGTGATGAGGTCTGGCTTGTGCTCCCGCCTCTGTCCCAAGCCGGCTGGCCCCGTGGGAGCCTGGCAGGGGTGGGTGGTTCTGATCAGGCACTGAACGAGCTCTGTGGCCATCAGGATAGTGCCAGTTCAGGTTTTCAGGAAGCCCAGCGTCCAAGGTGGGATTCCCAGGGTGGTTAGCTCTGGAACAGGAGATCAGATGGCATCATGGGCTGGGGTGCAGGAGCCTAGAAGTTAGAGGGCCACAATAGACTGTTTCCTCCTTTGGACAGGTATGACAGGTCCTGGAGGAGAGGTTGGTGATTCCTGAGTTCATAGGTTTTTTTGTCTGTTTTTGTTTTGTTTTGTTTTGTTTTTCAGTACTGGAGATTGAACTCAGGATCTTTTTTTTTTTTTTAATTTTATTTATTTATTTATTTATTTATTTATTTGTGTTTGTGTGTGTGTGTGTGTGCGTGGCCAGCTCAGCCCACCAGGGGGCGGGGCTGGCTGGCATGTGGTGCTGGGGGATTGAACCGCGGTCCCTGAGCTTTGCTTAGCTTAGCTTGTTCTAAGTAGGTGCTTTAGACCACTGAGCCATCTCACCAGCCCCTGAACTCAGGATCTTGCGCTTGCCAGGCAAGCGCATATTCTATTGAGCTATCTCCCCGGCCCTCTTAGTTCACATTCATGTGCCATTCTCCTACCAGGAGCCCCTGGGAGATCCTTCCTCCTCCTTCACACTCCTTCCCTGCCCCATCAGGTACATAGCCAGGCCCTGGACAAACTGCCTTTGTGCACAGCACCCTCTCCTCCCTCTCCATGCCCCAGGAGCTGTGGATTCAAAGGAGACCCATTTTACAGAAGGAGAAACTGAATCAGAGGCTGCCCAAGGGACCCACAGTGGAAAGAGGTGGTGCTGACCCTATATTCCATGTACTTGCCTGTGGGTTCTCTTATGCTTCCCTAGATGCCCACAAAGCCCTTCTTGTGTGGGACACTGGTGAGGAGAAGCCCAGGCCACCTCTGATCCCCTGAAGCCACACACTCTGTGGAATCTGGCTTTGCCCCCTCTGATTTCCTGCTGGTATAATGCAGCTGTGACTTCTGTCCCCCTCTCTGCCACTCTGGGACCTTTGTGTGTTTCTCCCTAACCTCTCTGCTTCCTCCACCATTAATTGTAAAAGCAACCTGTTCCCAGAGAGAACTACCATCCATGGAGGTGCAGCGAAGGGAGAGTGAAACCCCTCCTGCCTCTATGGGGACACCCCGTGGGCGTCAGCTGCCTCAGGCACTCCTCAGCACATGTCTCAGGGAAGGATAAGAACATAGGGACTCCTGGAGGAATCCAGGGGGGCTTCATTCCTTCTCCTCTTCCTCCCCCCCCCCTCTCTCTCTCCTCCTTCTCCTCCTTCTTCTTCCTCTTTCCCCTGCCCTCAATTTAAAAACAAAAGTATATTTTCTCGCTATCTGGGCAGCTAGAAATCAGATGGTTATTTTTTTTTCTGTGAGAGGTGCCCTTGCTTCTGTCTGAGGAACTGGAGTAGCATTCCTTTTCTTGTCACTAAATAGCCTAAGTTGGCCTTGAACTCACAGCAATTGTCCTGCCTCAGCCTCGCCAGTGCTGGGGTGACAGCATGTACTACCATAGTCAGCAGCAGTTCAGGCTGGCTTTGAACTCACTACATAGTCCAGCCTGGCCTGGAACTCATGGCAGTCCTCCTACCTGAGCTTCTCGGGTGACGTGATTGCAGAACTATGCCACCACACCTGGCTAGAGCGGCTGCTCTTTTTTTTTTTTTTTTTAATATTTATTTATTTATTTATTTATTATGAGTGTGTGTGTGTGTGTGAGTAAGTGTGTGGGTATGGCCAGCTCAGCCCACCAGGGGAGCGGGGCTGGCTGGCATGTGGTGCTGGGGGATTGAACCGCGGTCCCTGTGTTTTTGCTTAGCTTAGCTTGTACTAAGTAGGTGCTTTAGACCACTGAGCCATCTCACCAGCCCCTAGAGCGGCTGCTCTTGTGAGATTTTAGTCCTGGATCTGGTTTGGGTTCCAGCCCCGTCATCTCTGCCTCTTTCCAGCTGTGTGACTTTGGGCCTGTGGCTTTCCCCTGGACCTCACTTTTCCTGTCTGTACATTAGGACTGCATTCCTTTCCTAAGGTTGCCAGGAGAAAGAACCACAAACCAGGTGACTTCAAACGACACACAAGTATCTGGTCACCATTCTGGAGGCTGGAAGTCAGCGTAGATGTGGCCACGGTGCCTCCCGGGTGCTAGATGAACCCTTCCTGGCTTTCAAGGCAGTGGGGACCCTGGGACCTCTTTCCTTGGCTTGGGGCTGCTCTCTCTGTTCCCTCACGCCCCTTGGCTGCCTCCCACAGGTCCACATCTCTCACTCTCATCTTCTCCGCTAAGACACCAGCCGTACTGCATCCAGGGCCACCTATTCTGATAGCGCTCATTCTAACCTAATTCCATCTGCAACAACCCAATTTTCAAATAAGGTTCCATCCTCAGTTCAGGGGAAGTTGTTAATTTCAGGGGACCACTACTCAACTCAGGACAGATGTCTCCCTCACTGTGGCCTTTGGGGGTTATCTTGATTTAAGAAGGTGAATGACAGTCACATGCCCACCACTGTATCTGGCCTGAAATATGGTCCCACACTTGATGTAGGGGTCAGCTACTGCTTTGTGCTTTTTTGGCCTTGTCCCAGTGTTGGTTGCTGAGGACCCCCTACCCGCATTCTTTGGCCATGCTAGGCGTGCTGTGCACCCCACCCATTTACTGTCACATTTGCCCTGCCTGTCTATATGCTCAGCACTGTTCTGGGTGCGTGGACACAGGACAGGACAGAAATGACCAGGACTCCTGCCCTCCGGGAGAAATTAAATATGTTTTAGATGGTAACAAAGGTTCACGGAGCAGAGAAGATTGGAACCGTGTATGGGCAAGTCGGGGAGGGCCTCCCTGAGGAAGAGCCATTTGGGGCAAGAGTGAGAGGTGGTAGAGAGCAGCACGCCCTGGGGGGTGGCATTCCAGGTGGAGGGGGCAGCCAGGCAGGAAGCCCCAGGCAGAACGGCGTCCAGCGTGGTAGGAAGCATTTAGGACCCAGGTGCAGCTGGGCAGCATGAGCAAGAGGGCAGAGCAGACGGGGCCAGCACATCTCTTAGGGGCTGTTCGTTCTCATTCCTCCAAATAGGCCACTGGGGAGGTGGCTACAACCCTTACCCTCTTCCACCAGGCAAGGGCACGAAGAGTCAAGGGGCTGCAGGCCTTGGCCCAGGTCACAGGCTGGTCCAGGGGCCTCCAGGGCGCAGGGGCCGCTGTCTCCACCTCCCTTCTGGTGTCGGTCCCCCATTCTCCTGGACCCTGCGGCTGACTTTGTCTCCCTTGTAGGCCCGTCAGCTGGGAGGCTGACAACATCTCCTTGACCTGGCAAAACCAGCTCTCGGGCAAGCACTTCAACAGCACCCTGGACATCTCCACGGGAGGCAAGCAGCTGCAGATCTTCCAGCCAGCCACTTACAGGTGCTTCGTGGAGCAGGAGTTCGTGGCCCAGTTCAACCCCATGGAATCCCTGGAGTTGATGGAACCTTTGATGAGAGAGAACAAGTCCGAGGCACCAGCCAGGAAGTTGCACTCTGTTCCCCTGATGTTGAAGCTGCTCCTGCTCATCGGCACAGCCTTGAGTTTGGGGCTGCTCCTGTTCAACACCCTCTGCCCTCTCTCAGGCAAAAGCCGAAGTTTATTGCTGGTGAAATAAAAGAAGCCCTCAGGGCACCAGGTCTTGGCACCCTCCCCTTATCGCCTCCCTTGCCCCCTCCTGTGGCTCCCACTCTTGCCAGGGCTGCGTTGCCTTGTGAAAAGTTATCTGAGCTGCGGGGAGAGCTGAAGGTGACCGAGTTCTTGCTGCTTTCGCTCTGGTCAGCTCAGGCTCTGGTAACTCCCGTTGCTCAGAAGAGAAATCTGAGGCAAGGCTGTTTCATTGCTGGAGGGTGGGGCTGCAGTTCAAATCCAGCCGACCCAGCTCCAGCCTGGGCTGCTCCGGAGGGAGAGGGAGGGAATCCATTCTCAGAGGGAATCTCTGGATGAAGTCTGTAATAGCCACCTCCCTCACCCCAGCCTCCCTAGTAAAGGTGTGTGTGTGTGTGTGTGTGTGTGTGTGTGTGT
>NW_004524659.1:6375090-6375786 GCF_000260255.1 Octodon degus
AAGGTAATTTTAGTTATTGGGCTTACAATCCAAATCCACCACTCAATAGAGGAGTTCACTGGTGGGATGCTACTATACCCATATATGTTAATGAAAGTTCCTGGCTACCCGGCCCATATGATGCCCGGGGACCAACAGTGCCAGCAGAAGAAGGAACCAAAATTCCATTTTCTGAGATTGGAGTAGAAGGCTGGCCTATCTGTATTGGGAATGGAGCTCACTGCTTAAAAGCAAGCACATGAGTCTGGTTATCTATAGTAAATAATAATACTCTGGGGGTAAGGGAGGAAAAAAGGGAATTTTTCTTCTCCAAGGAAAAAATTTTAAAGGTATAGCTGCTGATGGAACGTTTCCACCGCCAGATCTGCCACCCTGCCAGAATACCAATGTGGCTTATCTCAGTGACTGGATACATTGGAAAGTCCGTAGAGGAAAAGCAGCCCGGGTGTTGGTTAATACTTCCTATGGAAGTGTCATAGATTGGAGCCTTTATGGCTCCGCCCGGACAGCAGAAAAAAAGGACTTAAGATGGAAACCAAATGGCAGCGATGAGATCTATACTAGCACTAGAAATGCCAATGATACAATAATGTAGCAAGGAGGAGAAATGTCCCCTAGTGTCCCTCATGTTTCTGGAGGACCAATTCAACATCATCTTTGGAAATTGGTTACCTCATTAAATCATATGTCAGCATG
>NW_004524659.1:6375886-6378828 GCF_000260255.1 Octodon degus
CCTACACAGGGAGAGGTCCCAGATCTACCTCAGCTGATTCCTCGCCAGGCCCGGCTGTTCCCAGAAGTGACACATGCTGTTCAGCAGAGTATGCGAGTAAGGAATGAAATATTAATGCCTTTTAAAATTCACTGCCCTACATTTCCGCTGTGGAGCAGTGACAGGGCTGATGGGAAACTCTTCCAGAGCAGAGCCCGGCCCTGGTGGACAGGCCAGAGTGCACCCCTCTGGGCCTCACACGGCCCAGGGACTCAAGGGGCTTTGCCTGACAGTGAAGTAGAAGTAGTTCTGGCCTCATCAGGAAGTAGAGGCCAAGAATATCAATAATAGTTGTGGCAAATATCGTTAGACTTCCTGGTGCCCCAGCTGCCCGTGACAGTGCTATACCATGAACCATTTTTACAATCAGGAACATCAAGGCAGGGGAGGCATAAGCAATGTGCCTGAAGTCACACAGTGTATGACAGGGTCAGTCATGGGACAGGGAATGGAGATCTCTGTCCCCTTCTGCTGCTCCCTGCCCCCGACCTGTGTCTTGCACCTACATTCCCTTGGCTGCATTTTTTTTTTTTTTTTTTGCGGAACCGGAGGTTGAACTCAGGCCCTTGCGCTTGCCAGGGAAGTGCTTATTCCACTGAGCCATCTCCCCGGCCCCCCCTGGCTGCATATTATGGAAAGTGGAGACAGAACAAGTATCTGCCTCGCCCAAACGGATCTGCACAGGACACGAAGCTCAGGCTGTCTTCCCACTGTGGCAGCAGCCCGAAGGTGACCCCAGTGACTTCCCATTTCCTGATGTCCACACCTGTGTGTCATCCCCTCCATTGCAGTGTGGACGTCAATGGTGACCTTGCTTCTCACCAGTACTGTGTGGCAATGGTGCTGGTCTACTGCTCACTCCCCTGTGACTAGTAAGTTAGAGCAGAGTGGCACTGGATGTATGACAGAGGCAGCTCCTATTGTTTGGATAACTGTCTCCCCCCCCCCAAAGCTAGTATCTTAAAAAGCTTAGTTATCCATCCACGGTGCTATTAGAAGGTGGAAGAACCAGTAGGGGGTAGAGCATGCCAGAAGGGAGTTGGGTCACTGGGGGTGTGCCCCTGAAGGGGGATACTGAGACCTGGCTCTTTTTATGGGTCTGTCTCTGTGTGCTACTTTTGCTTCCTGCGTACCATGATTTGAACACATCGTCTCTCCATGGGCTCCTGCCCTGATGTAACTGGACCAACCAACCAGCCATGGACTACACCCTCTGAAACTGTGTTTGCTTCCCGTAGTTTACCTATCTCAGGTATTGTCTTACAGTAACAAAGCCAAAGCAGCAGCCACACTGAGAAAGCCCACGCGGCAAGGAGCTGTGGGTGGTGGGGACTCCTGAAGCAGTTGCATGTGGCCTCTGGGACCTGAGTGTGGCCTCCCGAGGAAGTGAGAGAGGATCTTCCAGTGGTCCGCTGAGCTCCGGAGTAGATGCTCCAAGCAAAATGAAAATGAAGCCTGTCAACACCTTCACTGCAGCCGCATGAGACCTGGTAGGGGACCGAGGTGTGCCTGCTTGCACTCCTACCCACAGAAACTGGGGTCTGTAAGTGGGTGCTGTCGGAAGACACCACATTTGTGACCATTTTTCCTGCAACAACAGAGAATTTCATTATAGCAATCTGAAGGGACAAGACAGCCAGACAGTACAAACAATTTCAGGATCATGAGCTCGTGGCATATTTGTGACCATCCCAAATGACTCCTGTTTTTCGGAGGAGGAAACCGAGATCCAAAGAGGTGAGTTCATTTGCTCATGGATGCAAAATTGTGTCCGTTATGGCCGCAAAGTAGCCTGGAAGTCAGGTGATTTTAAGTAATAAATAGTATTATTTACAAGTCTCCAAATTGGCTGGGCAGTTCTGGCCTCAGCGGGGATAGTTCACGCTTGTCTGATCAACTGCGAGCTGGTGCTGGCTCTGCCGATGTTGGCCGCGGCTTACTTATTTGGGAGTCAGCTTCCTGTAGGTTGGACCAGAGGTCATCTGACAGTGGGGCTGAGATCTCATCCACCGGGTTACTCTCACTCCAGCAGCCAGCCCAGGCTTGACCACAAGGGGGTGACGAGGGTCCACGAAAACAAGCAGAAGTTGTAAGGCCGCGTGAAGCCCAGCTCCAGAACTCGTTGGTCTCCCAGGGCTAGCCTGAAGAGGCCTCTGCTTGCTGTGTGGCCTAAAGGTCAAGGTCTTGGAAGGACCTTGGTATGTAGGAAGCCACCCCAAACTCAGTGGCTAAAAAACAACGCTGCTATATTTCTGTCTCTGTGCTGGGGCTGGCAATGCAGGCTGGGCCCGGCTGGGTAGTTAGTTCTGGTCATGCTGGGTCCTTTACACATCTGTGGTCGTCTCAGGGTGACTGTAGGGCTCTGCGTCAGGCAGCTGCATGGCAGGTGGTGGAGAGCCTCCACTCCCCACCCTCCAGCAGGCACAACAGGGCATCACACAGGTCCAACCCAGAAGGCCAGGGCTGCAGCTGGCCGCTCACCTGGACCTGTGTCTCGCTCCCTTTCCCTAGTGTCTTCCCCCACCTCATCTGTGTTCCCCACCTACTTGTGCTTCACCCCACCCTAGTTGCCTTCAGTATTCATCAAAATGTATTTGGCTACAAGTAACAGAAATCCAAACAAAGCAGTTTTAGCTGAGAAGGAGCTTGTGGGCTCTTGGGATTGGGAAATTCAGGGGAACATTCTGCTGAGGCACGGTTAGAGCCAAGTGCTCCTGCCGTGCCCTTCAGTGTCATCTTCCTGCATGGCTCTACTCCTCTATTTTCTGTGTTGGGGGAACCTGCCGGTTAGCTCAGGTGTTTAAGCACCTGTTCATGCAAATGTAGACAGGTGCAGGATATCGAGGTTCAAACCCCACCTCCACCTGCCTTACCAGAACCCCCCTTAAGGCAGGCTGAGCCAG
>NW_004524659.1:6382063-6385420 GCF_000260255.1 Octodon degus
GGGAATTGTATAGACATAGTTTTAAGACAAAAGCCTGATGTCCCAAGAGAATAGGGAACACTGGACTGAGCCCAAGGAGGGTTGCTGTCTGTTAACAAATTCCCGGAAAGCTTGGACCCAAAGCAGCAGCTAACAGCTTCTTCTGCAGGCGCCCTGTCCTTTGATCCCTTGCTTGGGATGTTATCGGCTAGCATTTGGGTGAACCTAGCGTTAGGCAAATGGTAGAAGTCAATAGAGATAGTAATTTGTATTCACTTAGGTAATTATACACATTCCTTAGCCTGCCTTTAGCCCTCAATAAAAGTGAGATGCTTCTGAGGCTCTGGGCTCACTTGGAGAGAGACTAATCTCAGTGAGACCTCTGAAGCTACATTCATCAGGTCTTCTCGTCGCTTCTTTCAGCACCAACCCGTAACATACAACAGTTAATTCATGGTTTCCTTCTATACTGTGACCCCTATAATCACGCATAGCAGGGAAGGACGGACTCTCAAGATAGATAGCAGGGACAATCCCCAGTGAGGCCACAAGTACGAGAAGGACTAGTCAGAGTCCTGTTTAATTCCTACACCACACTAGCTCGTGCAGCTGTCAACCTGGCACATGATGCAGGATGCTACTGGCTGCAAGTAAAGGAAGAACAAATTCCAAACATCTCAAAAGCTAAGGGCCTTTATTATTTTATAAAATACAGTTCTGCAAAGCTAAGGAAGCTCATCAGGGGTCAGTGCCTCAGTCGAGTGATGCTCACTGATCCATTCTCCTGAGCACGCTGGCAACAGCCTCATGGTGGTAACACGGCTGCCACAGTTCCAGCCATCAGCTCCTGTAAATACAGAACACTACAGCCTGACTCTTCTTCTCGCTACAACTGCACTTTGCTCATCTCTTTTCCTTCCTTTAGGGGTTTAGATCCTCTGATTTTTGTTTTTCGCCCTAATGGGATTCTAGCTCTTGAAGATTATGGGCTCCTTTGATGGTGTTGAAAGAAATTACAGAAAGATGAGAAAAATTATCTGTCACTGCTGCTGTAGAAACAGACGTTTCTCAGCATCACAAAACTCTTCTTGCAAACACTCTTTGTAGGTCACAACAACTTCAAAGATCGTCCACACATCTTGTGAAAGGAAACTCTAACTTTCCAGAATCTGTAATTAGGATTGGCTGTTTTAATAATCTATTGTCCTCAGAATAATACGGAAATTGGCCAGTACACTCTGAAAAGGATAAATATTTGTGAGGGTTTTTCCTTTGTTAAGCCAGAAGAATGCTATTACCCCCTCTTCTCCCACAGACGGAAAAACATATGACTGTTATAAATCGGTTTTAGACCAACAGTTTGAGAGCGTCTACTTTCATGCTAATTAATTAATGCCTCCTCAAACTGCCGCATTTGCTCTGGGAGGGAGCAAATGAAATTTCTTTTTCTTGTATTAGTTTTCAAGAGCAGAAGCGTCATCCCCTCCCCCGAAGCCTCAGATGCACCAGCCCTTCGGGGATTTTCCCCTCATCTGCCCTTGGTCTGAAATGTGTCACAGCCCAGCTCGAGGGCCAGTCTCTACCTAATAAGGCGAAAGCAGAACGCAGGCTGGTTTCCACGTCTCCGTCTCCGAGGCTGAGGTTGCTTTTGCCGAGCACAGAGTAAGAGTTAATAAACAGCCTAATAAAATGAGGAAGAATAAAAGAAAATGGATTTGCTCATTAATAATGCAGACGCCCCGTTCCCCGTGGCCAGGTCCCACTCCACCTCTGCTCTTCTGTCTCGGGCTGAACAAACCTCAACACTCAGGTATCTCAGAAGTGGAGCCTCTGCTGGGGGCGTGGTTTCCGAGAGGAAGGAAGTGCCTGCCCGTGTCCTCTCCCCCACCCAGAGCAAAGTTCCGGCTCATCTTTGAGGTTTTAAGATCAGTCAGGCTTTCTGTCACAAGAAACCCAAAATGGCTTAGGGAATTTATTGGTTCTTATACTGGAAGCCTGGGGGACTCTGGATTTCAGGTAGGGCTGCATCCAGGTGCTGAGACAACTCACTGAAGACTGGGCCTTTCCCAGGGGCTCCATCTGTTTTCTTTAATGTTAATTTACAGGCACATAGATCCCCTCCTCCTAGGGGCAAGGACGAACCCAGCAGCTCCCGCCTACTGCAGACTAGATAAGAAGCTGAGACAGAACAGAAACTTTTTTCCCCCGCCTTTCCAGCCAAAGTCCGGCAGCTGTGCTTCACCGGCTCCACCTGAGGGATGGGCTTGCAGATGGCTGTGGAGGGTGAGACTTGTCTAGAGCGCACAGCCTGCAGAGAAGGGAAGCCTGATTCTAAAAGAAGATCGGGAAAGGGAAATGTAAAGGGGAAATGAATCCCCGGCGGGCTGACCTACCTTTCATAGATAGAACACAGTCCTGGGAGCCAGCACCGTCCTGTTTGGGCAGGAGGAAAGTTATGGGGCTAGCGGCTAAATTAGCTGGGCTTACGAAACAAGAATATTCTTTTATTCTTCCTCTTCGTAAGTACCTGCAAGGGCAGAAGACCCGAGGCAAATCAGCCTCTGATGGGGGAGTGGACGCAAGCGCGCATGCGTAAATCAATGCACAAGTGAATGACTGACTGACTGACTGACTGAATGAATGAATGAATGCCTATAGGAAGAGAATGTGTGCACAGAGCCCACCTCCCTCCTAGAAGGAGCCCAGGAGCCCTGTGGTAATGAAGCTGGAGCTGGACTGCAGGCTTGGCCGGGGCAGACAAGACCTGCAAGAAGTGAGCGCACTGGGAGAGGCCAGGGAAGCCACGTGGGCCCCAGCAGGCACCACAGTCGCTGCCTTCCTCCCCTGAGGCCAGGGCGCCTGCAGGCCCTCCCCAACTCTCCTAGCCACCTAGATCGCCTCTCTCCCCCCCTTCTCACCTCCTCTCTCCGTCCCTTACACACCCCCTCCTTCCCACCTCAGGCAGCACTGTCCCCAGGAACTGTGGAGACTGCTTCTCCATCAGCCCTTAGGTCTCAGAGCGCCCGCCCCCACCTTGAGTTTTGAGTCTGGTCACAGTCTTTCCCAACCACACTGCACACTCCACTTCCTCTCTTGGAAACAGTTAGGTTTGTGGACCTGTTATGGTCGCAGCTGTCACCACCATGCCCAGCACAAACCTTAGCGCAGAGCAGGCACTTGGAGGCCTGGGGTCCAGCAGCTCAGAGCCCCTCAGTGCCAGGCTTGTAATCCTGGCTTCGCTCTGCCTTCTCCAATGTCTCAGAACAGCAGCTTCCTGCTCCTCTCTTCCCTCCCCTATCCACCCCTCCACCCCCTGCCCCCCAAGCCCGAGGCCTCAGACTCCCCTTCCCCCCATCCCACGCACAAACACACACACAC
>NW_004524659.1:6385520-6388194 GCF_000260255.1 Octodon degus
CAGTATTCATCAAAATGTATTTGGCTACAAGTAACAGAAATCCAAACAAAGCAGTTTTAGCTGAGAAGGAGCTTGTGGGCTCTTGGGATTGGGAAATTCAGGGGAACATTCTGCTGAGGCACGGTTAGAGCCAAGTGCTCCTGCCGTGCCCTTCAGTGTCATCTTCCTGCATGGCTCTACTCCTCTATTTTCTGTGTTGGGGGAACCTGCCGGTTAGCTCAGGTGTTTAAGCACCTGTTCATGCAAATGTAGACAGGTGCAGGATATCGAGGTTCAAACCCCACCTCCACCTGCCTTACCAGAACCCCCCTTAAGGCAGGCTGAGCCAGCACCCCCCCCAAAATCCTATTTTCTGTGTGTCTGAGTCCGCAAGCAGATGTTTCTTGTTGAGACCAATGAGATAGATGAACAACAGGCGCCTCGGATGGAGACTTAAACAAACCAAAACGGGCCCTGGGAAAATTAAAAAGCAGAGGAGGCTCACTGTTCGAACATCACAGGCTTAGCTAAAAATGGCAGCCACGTTGTCTCAAAGGATGAGGGCCTGGGTAAAACGAGATGAGCCCCGAAAAGCTGGGGTGCAAAGGAAGTGTATGCCCCCGCTGTCAGGAGCCTGGCTAGAAGCTACAACTGCACTGTTTCCTCGCCTTGTTGCTGTGTGCCCACCGAGATAGCCTGACCTAAGCTTGGGCACCTCGACGGCATCCTCTCTCGGAGCTCCTCTTGGTTAGCAAGCCCTTTTCCTTGTTCTTTCTAATAAACCGCATTTAGTTCACCGCTCTTCACTCTTCAACATCCTCAGGACTAGGAGCCAGCGGGGATGGGGGGCGGTGTGGGAGGAGCAAAGTGGTTCCAAGGAGAAGACAAACCGGCCTTCAGCAGCGCCCTAGCAACTCCATGGAAACAGACAGTTTTTTAAAAAATGAAGTTAGAGATGGAATTCAATACCTTGCACCTACTTGGTGGGCACTTTACCACTGAGCTACGCCCTTAGCCCCAGGAGCACCCTTCTTAGAACAGCAGCATTACCAATGTAGCAAAAACAGTGGGGTGTTTACTCTGTGCAGCACGGTTCTAAGTACTTGGCAGGTGTTAACTTATTTTCTTACCCCTCTGTAAGGTATAAATAAGAAACACTCCCATTTTACAGGTGAGAAAACTGAGGCAAAGAGAGATTAAATCCATGATTAAGGTTATATGGATTGTAAGGGGTAGGACTGAGAGTTGCTTGCTTTTAACCATCCCTTAGTTTTAGTAGAAAAATAGTAATAGTAGCAAACCCTCATTCAAAGCAGATACTTGACTATTCAGAGTGTCAGGAAATTATCATTATCTCTGTCTTAGTTATGTTCCCATGGTAGAGACGAAATGCTCAATTCCCACAGTTTAAAGGAGGGGAGGATTTTTTGGCTCAAGGATAAAACCCATACTTGGCTGGCTCCGGGGCAGGAGCAGCATCGTGCAGGAGAGCTGTTCACCCTGCAGCAACCACAAAGCCTGGGATGGAGAAATGATTCTGGTCATACCCCCAGCGGCCCCCCTTTGCTGACCAGACCCTACCCCCAACAGGGCAGCTCTATTGCCCCACAATGCAGCAGCCTTCCAGAACACCCCTGGGTATGGCCATGCCATCTGTTCAGTTCCAGCGACAACCGTGGGAGGTGGGCACTGTTACTGTCTCCATTTCACAGATGGGGAAATTGGGGTCACATACAGGCCGGCTGGGCCTTGACCTCAGGCAGTAGGTGTGGAGTCTGCATCTGCCGTCCCCACCTCCCAGCCCTGAGCCAGGAGCAGGGCCAGCTGTGGAGCATTTCATGGTGTGAGGAGGGAAAGCCTCCCCAGCACAGGAAAGCCCAGAGCTCTAGTGGGCCCGTGCCTGCCTTTCCCTCTGTCTCCCACCGCACCAGGCGCAGCCTCCCCAGAGCCCTATGTAGACAGACAGACCCAAACAGGCTGGTCCAGAAGGGTGAACTCAGGCAACCGGGCCAGTGGCCGGGCCTGAGTCACTGGGCAGAGCTGGCCAGGCCCCTGAGTGGCAGATGTGGGCCTGTGCCAAGGAGGTGTGGGCTGGGAGAGGTGACAGCTGCTCAGGCAGCTGAGGTTGCCTTGAGGCTTGGCCTGTGCACTAGCACCTGACCATGACCTTGACACCAGCGGCCCCTTGCCAAACAGTCCTCACCCACCGCCCTCACAGGAAACCTGGGCAGGCTCCCCCGTCGCATTTAGCACATTTATGAGAAACCAAGACGTGGCTATTTCTAGCCTTTTGATTTGTCTGCCAAGTGCAAACCGGGTACACAGAATGGCATCCTAGGAGTGGAGAGCCACCTGCTCCTCACAGAGGCAATGACTCGCTTTGCTGCACGGGTCCCTCAGGATCGCACGCCAGCCAGTCCATGGCAGGGGGTAAGGGGATGGCCCTCACTTCGCAGCGGGGGAAACCGAGGCTTGAGAAAGATGGCTCATTACTGACAGCCTCTCGGCCAGAATGCAGTAGGGCTGGGAATAGAGTCTAGGGGGCTCTGACCCAGCAAACAGCCCTGCTGCACGTCACCTACATTGCCATCAACTCCTTTAGGAACTGAACCTTGTTTTCAGCTGTCCCTGGGAATCTCCGGAGCATTTTTCTACTTCATGCTGCTTTCTTTTTTCACACTTCTTTCATTTTCTT
>NW_004524659.1:6388294-6390704 GCF_000260255.1 Octodon degus
CTGCTTTCTTTTTTCACACTTCTTTCATTTTCTTCCTTCTCTCTGCTACTAAAATGTTTTCTTCTTGTTTCCTCATTCCTGTTCTTTTTTCCTTCCATTTTCCTTCCTCTGCTTTGTCTTGCTATCTGCTGTGTTCTCTCTCTCTCTGTCTCTGTCTCTCTCTGTCTCTGTCTCCATCTCGCTGTCTGTCTCTGTCTCTGTCTCTCTCTGTCTCTCTCTGTCTCTCTCTGTCTCTCTCTGTCTCTCTCTGTCTCTCTGTCTGTCTGTCTCTCTCTCTCTCTCTCTCTCTCTCTCTCTCTCTCTCTCTCTCTCTCCTTCCCTCCCCTCCTCTTCTCTTTTCTCTGTCTTTGAGGTAGAGTCTTGCTGTGTTGTCTGGGCTGGTCTCAAATTCCTGGGCTCAGGTGCTGTTCCTGCCTCAGTTTCCCAAGTAGCTGTGACTACAAGTTCATGCTACCATTCCTGGATCTTGGTGGTGGTTACTGTTTTGAAATAGGGTCTCTTGATGTAGTACTGGCTGGCCTTAAACTCACTACATAGCTCAGGCTGGCCCTGAACCCACAATAATTCACTTGCCTCAGCCTCCCTAGTGTTGGGATGACAGGTGTGCACCATCATGGCTGGCAATTAATTTTTATTTCAAAGCCATAATCCTATTCCTTACAATGGCTAACATTAGAATGGGCTCCACATGGCTCCCAACTCCTCCACATATGAAAACGCACCCCTCCTCAGTTGATTCTCTATAAATGCCATTATCATCCCATTTTGCAGATTCTCCCAGGTATCACCCACACTGGTTAGCCTGGTGGCTCCTCCGGGGGAGTTCCCTGTATGCGTGGCATCGGCGTTGCTCCTGTCACGGATGCCCTCGGCATTTCCACAGCTGATGCCGTAGTATTGCGCTGAGACTCAGTGAGGCACCCAACATCTCCCAGCATAGTGCTCCCTAGGGGAGTTGATGCTCCACTTACCCTTGTACGGCGGCAGTGACCTTCATGGAGGGAGGTTCTCAGAGGGGTCTTCAACATGATGGCCTTGCACGAATGGGGTCCCCTCTCTGTGCCTCTGTTTCACCATGTGTGGGAAGAAGCAGTCCCCACGCCTACTGCGTCCTCATTGCCGTGAAGACAGGATGAACCAGCCCCGGGGGCGCTCCACTCTGCACGGAAGGAGCACAGCTCCAGCCTTGCCCCGCATGCATCTGTCCAAGGGGTCAATTCCAGGACACCCCAGTGAGAGCTCTCCCTCCAGACAGTGCGCCTGAGCCCTCAGCGCTCAGTGCTGATGCTACTGACCCCTGCTCAGATGTCCTGGGGAGGGGATAAGAATGGGACATGGTGATGTTCAGGGTCACATGCAAGGAGTCCTCCAGATTCCAAACTCTGGACTTGCAGCCTCCCATCCTGACTGGGACCATGATGCACATGCTGGCTGTGCCACTGTGCCTGCTGTCCCGTCTCTTCCCTGTCCCTCACTTCCTCCCTCCAGAGATGAGCAGCAGCACCAGCTTCTTTTTTTCGGAGGCTCGAAATGCCTTTAGGGCATTTCTGGTTTGCAGTGACTGTCTGGGTTGGAACCCCAGAAGCTTGAGCTTGAGGGCTTTGTTTAGGCAGGCACTTAAACAACTGAGCTACTGGGCAGGTCCCCAGCACCAGCTTCTACTGTGAGGCCTTTCTGCCTGGGATCCTTAATGCCACTGTCTTGTGATTTACCAGTGAGACCCACAGAACCGTCCTCTGACTTCCTGGCCTGATTCATACGGTGCTCCGTCCCACATAACAACACACGAAGTAGAGATCTACTCTCTCTCTCTCTCTCTCTCTCTCTCTCTCTCTCTCTCTGTATGGCGGCTTCTGAAGAGAAGTCAGTGACTGCCCTGGGGTGCAGCAGAGAGGAGTGTGGTCTCGAGGTCCCGAGGTCTTCAGCCACCAAGGACTGCCTCCCTGGAGGAGGCCACAGCAGCAGGACACAGGGCCTGTCTGGTCCAGTGTCACCAAGAACGTTGTAAGTTTCTGCCTGGTTCAAGCCCTGTGCGCCTGGACTTTGCCACAGCAGGGGACCATATGGGTTTCTGACCATATACAGTAAGCCATCTGCCTCTGCAGGGCCACAGACCTGGGGGTGCTTCAAATGGGGACTGGAAATATTTGGGGGGAAATGGCATCTGTACAGAGCGTGTGCAGATTCTTTCCCCTTGTCCTTATTTCCTAAACAGTACAATAAAACAGCTATGTCCGTAGCATTTCCACTGCACTAAGTAGATACATCCCATGTACCTGAAGTATATGGGGAGGCTGTATTAGGGGAGATTGCAAAGCCAATACCATCGTATACAAGGGACTCGAGCATCCTCCGATTTTTGTATCTGAGGGAATCCTGGAGCAAGTCCCCTGGCTACCAAGGGATGACT
>NW_004524659.1:6398514-6405746 GCF_000260255.1 Octodon degus
TTTCTTTAATGTTAATTTACAGGCACATAGATCCCCTCCTCCTAGGGGCAAGGACGAACCCAGCAGCTCCCGCCTACTGCAGACTAGATAAGAAGCTGAGACAGAACAGAAACTTTTTTCCCCCGCCTTTCCAGCCAAAGTCCGGCAGCTGTGCTTCACCGGCTCCACCTGAGGGATGGGCTTGCAGATGGCTGTGGAGGGTGAGACTTGTCTAGAGCGCACAGCCTGCAGAGAAGGGAAGCCTGATTCTAAAAGAAGATCGGGAAAGGGAAATGTAAAGGGGAAATGAATCCCCGGCGGGCTGACCTACCTTTCATAGATAGAACACAGTCCTGGGAGCCAGCACCGTCCTGTTTGGGCAGGAGGAAAGTTATGGGGCTAGCGGCTAAATTAGCTGGGCTTACGAAACAAGAATATTCTTTTATTCTTCCTCTTCGTAAGTACCTGCAAGGGCAGAAGACCCGAGGCAAATCAGCCTCTGATGGGGGAGTGGACGCAAGCGCGCATGCGTAAATCAATGCACAAGTGAATGACTGACTGACTGACTGACTGAATGAATGAATGAATGCCTATAGGAAGAGAATGTGTGCACAGAGCCCACCTCCCTCCTAGAAGGAGCCCAGGAGCCCTGTGGTAATGAAGCTGGAGCTGGACTGCAGGTTTGGCCGGGGCAGACAAGACCTGCAAGAAGTGAGCGCACTGGGAGAGGCCAGGGAAGCCACGTGGGCCCCAGCCGGCACCACAGTCGCTGCCTTCCTCCCCTGAGGCCAGGGCGCCTGCAGGCCCTCCCCAACTCTCCTAGCCACCTAGATCGCCTCTCTCCCCCCCTTCTCACCTCCTCTCTCCGTCCCTTACACACCCCCTCCTTCCCACCTCAGGCAGCACTGTCCCCAGGAACTGTGGAGACTGCTTCTCCATCAGCCCTTAGGTCTCAGAGCGCCCGCCCCCACCTTGAGTTTTGAGTCTGGTCACAGTCTTTCCCAACCACACTGCACACTCCACTTCCTCTCTTGGAAACAGTTAGGTTTGTGGACCTGTTATGGTCGCAGCTGTCACCACCATGCCCAGCACAAACCTTAGCGCAGAGCAGGCACTTGGAGGCCTGGGGTCCAGCAGCTCAGAGCCCCTCAGTGCCAGGCTTGTAATCCTGGCTTCGCTCTGCCTTCTCCAATGTCTCAGAACAGCAGCTTCCTGCTCCTCTCTTCCCTCCCCTATCCACCCCTCCACCCCCTGCCCCCCAAGCCCGAGGCCTCAGACTCCCCTTCCCCCCATCCCACGCACAAACACACACACACACGTACACACATATGTACTCAGGGCACTAGGTTCTGGCACAAGTTTATGGAGCTCAGATAGTGTCTAGTGCAGAGTTCCAGGCCAAAAAAAAAAAAAAAAAGGAAGAAAGAAAATTATTATGCAGGGCGTGGTGGTGCATGCCTATAATCCCAGTACTTGTGAGGCTGAGACAGGAGGAGCATTAGTTTCTAGGCCAGCCTGGGCTACAGTGAGCTCCAAGTCAGCCTGATCTATCTATCAAGGCTCTATCTCAACAAACAAACATCCTCAAAAAGAAAAATGGAATTCTTTAATGATGCAATCAATTCAGCCCAGAATAATGTGGAGAAGTTTCCTAGCAGGTCATGTTGAGGTTAACATAGAAAAAAGTGAGGTAGAAAAGAGACAAAGAAAAATCTTAATTTTAAATTGTATTTTTAGGGGTATCCAGGGAGATGGCTCAGTAGAATAAACGCTTGCCTGGCAAGTGCAAGGGCCTGAGTTCAATCCCTGGTTCCACCAAAATAAAATAAAATAAATAAAGTAAAAATAAAATTGTACTTTTAAGAAAAACTGCAGCTCCAAGACAGGGTTGCCCAAGTTACAATGCCTTTTTCCCTTTCAGGAGACTTCAGAGGATAAAAATAGCTAAGGCTGTCACTCAGGCCTTTGCTTTTCACCTGTAAATCAAGCCTGCAGCCCCTCCCATCCCCAAGGAAGCAGCTTTTCACCTGTAAATCAAGCCTGCAGCCCCTTCCATCCCCAAGGAAGCAGCGTAACCAGGGATGCCCACAGCCTGACTGACAGTAGGACTATGTGTCCTTAGGTCAGCTCTCTTGATGACACCCCAAAATCACCAAAAACCCCAGTCCCAGACCCCTGCAGTCTGCTTTGTCTGAGTACTACTTTGCTTCTGCCTACTAAGCCTTTCCAAGCTTCTCACCGATGGGCCCTGCAGCTCTTTTCTGTGACAGAGGCAGCTGGGGTGAGCTGAGGTCCCCTCCTCTCCTCCCTGAGCTCTGCCTGCTGCCAACAAGACTGCACTGATGGTCAGAGTCTGGCTTCCCTTCCAATCCCTGCCACCTCCCTCTACCTCAGCCGCGGTCCCCTGCACAGAGGGAGGATGGGAGACAGCAGCCTTCACCAGGAGGAGCTGCTGGAGGGGAAGGACTCCCATGGCCCTTGGGCTCAGCACTCGCAGCTGGTGGAGAGACACAGCGAGTGGCAGGAAGCTCTCAGGTCTCCCTCTCACAGCCTCTCTAGAAGTCATCTTTCCTTAAATCCCAGAGCTCAATGGTTTTTCCCCTTAGGTCCCTGGGGGATTAGGGACAAGGATTTAGAAAAGTCAGAGGAGCAGAGGATTTCCAAGTAAGGAAACAAAATAAAGCCACTAAACTAGAAATTACCTGCTGTCTACCACGTAACTTTGAAGTTTCTTTTTGACTTTCAGAGTGGTCGTTGTTGTTAGAGACAGGTCTTACTATACATGTCAGGCTTGCCTTGAGCTCACTTTGTAACACAAGTGGCCTCAGACTTACAGAGATCCTCCTGCTTCACCCTTCTGGGTGCTGGGACCACAGGTGTGTGCCACCGTACCTGGCTTATAAGAGGGTTTATTTTTATTTTTATTTATATTTTCTCCTTCCATTCTGCTAATTGAACCCAGCACCCCTGCACTGAGCTACATCCTCAGTGCCTTGTTCTTTTATTTTTTATTTTGAGGCAAGGCTTTGTTAAGTCACTAACCGTAGGGCTGGGCTTGAATTTGTGCCCCTCTAGCCTCAGCCTCCCAGAGTGCTCAGATTATAGGACTCTGCCACGGCATCCACCAAGAGGATATAGATAGATAGATAGATAGATAGATAGATAGATAGATAGATAGATATCTCAGTGCAGTATATACATACAGATAAATACACACACACACTGAAAAATATTCCAAAAATAGCATTGACTGTTGGCTTAAGATAAACTATGATATTCTGAAAATTGTCTATTAAATTTCATTTTGTAAAAAAATACTGGTTATGGCCATCTTATGAATCACTAATGCTTCACTCCGATTAGTTTGCAAGCCTTATTATACATTAGAAAGTATGTTTTTCAACCTTTATTATTTTTAAATTTATTTATTTAGTGCAGGGTCTCACTACGCAGCTCAGACTAGCAGTGATCCTCCTGTGTCAGCCTCCCCAGCACTGGGATTACAGACATGCACCACCACACCCAGTTTTGGTGGCCGGCTTGGCACATGGCACCAGGGATCACACCCAAGTCCTTGTGCTCGCCAGGCAGGCGCTTAGATTGCCAAACTGTGTCCCCAGTCCCAATCCACTCACCTCTTTTTTTTTTTCCAAAATTTTATTGATAAACAGCAATGAGACAGTTTCAAATCAAATTAGAACCACTCACCTCTTGTCAGCCCCACGGTAGAGACTAATCTTTCACTTGAATTGGAGCGGGAGTATCCAAACTGCAGCCCTCTCCCTTTGGCCCTCCAAATCCCAAGGCCTTCTCACATGCAAAATGCACCTACTCCATTCCCAAAGCCCCCGAGTCCTAACTTATTCCAGGATCGACTCAGAACTACAAAGTCTCATCTGAGACTCAAGGCAAACTCCTAGCTGTGAGCGAAAACAGAGCTGAGTTATCTACTTCTGGGGCACAAGGGTGGAGCAGGCACGAGATGTCCATTGCCACCCTTCTGTGATTTGGATGTGGTTTGACTGTGTCCTCCTGGGAGTCAAAGGTTGGAGGCTGGGGCCTCATTGTAGCAGCGCTGAGGCGGTAGGGTTTTTAGTAGGTGGAGCACAGTGGGTCACTGGGGGTGCTGCCCTCCAGGGGATTCAGTGGTGCTGGTAGGATCCTGCTTAGTTCTCAGAGGAGTGAGTTGTTATAGAAAGAACAAGAGCAGCCCCTTCCCTCATCCCAACTTCCTGTCACACCATATGCTCTGCCCCCTCCCATGTGCTCCTGCTTTGGTGATGCCATCTGCTGAGAAGCCTTCACCAGGCTGAGCAGAAACTGTCACCATGCGCTTGCACTTCCAGAACTCTGAGACAAATAAACCTCTTCTTTATAAAGGATTGAGCCTCCAGTATTTCATTATAGTAATGAAAAACAGATAATAAACATTATAAAAGGCAGAGATAGACAATAAGAAAGGGGTCACAGGTCCTAAGCAAGTCTGAAATCCGGCAGGCCAGATGTTAAAACTTAGGTATCCGTGTCTGGTGTGTTGAGCCCAAAGAAAGTGTGTGTGTGTGTGGGGGGGGGGTTGCCAGGAACAGCCCTCTGCCTGTGACTGTGCTGGGTGCAGCCCATGCTTCTGCCCTCGGGGGTGGCATGCTGGTGCCTGTAGCTCATCCAGGCCGGCTCTGCAGGCTGCTAGTGGTCCCAGGAGCATCCCACTCCTGCAGCTGCACTCAGCATCGTTTTGGGAGCAGAGGGCTCCCTGTGGCAGCTCCACCCCTGGCGCAGATTTCTGCTTGGCCCGGAAGGTGCCCGATACATCCTTTGTGATAGAGGTGGAAGCCACTGTGAACCCCCAGCACTTGTGCCCTGGGTGCCTGCATAGCCAGCACCAACTGGCTGTCATCCGTGCCTGCTGCCTGTGCTGTCCCCCTCCTCCCCCATGACTGCACAGAGCTGCCACAGACCTTGCAGGAAGCTGAACCTGAGTCTGTGTGAGCCACTGCTGGGGCAGCCAAGCCCTGCGCTCGAGTACGGGGAGCAGGCGCAAGGCAACGATGGGCAGGGCACACAGGAATCACCTCGGGCTTGCTCCCCCAAGCCACTCTCCTCTCCTGGCCTCTGAACCCGTGGTGGGAGCCATGGTCACCAGGTCTCTAAAGTGCCTCTGAGGCCCTTATCCACTGCCCTGACACACAGCACCCACCTTTATCCATGTGAATCTCTTTAGCAAGTGTTCCCCAGGCCACACACGACATTCCCCCTTGAAAATGTTCTTCTGCTCAGACATGTGGTCCAACTGAGAGCTTGCTAAATATTTCTGCATTCCTTCCCTTGATTATAAATTCCATTTTAAAGTCATTTTTCCCTTTCTCTGATTAATGTAAGTGGTTAAAAGTAACTATAGAGTTCCCTAAATGTTTGTTGAGGTACTTCTCCTATCAAATATTCTACTTCATTCCTTCCCCACCTAGTCCTGGGGATTGAACCCAGGACCTTCTCCAAGAGCTGTATCCTTACCCCTGCTCCCCCCTTTTTTGAGAAGGTTCTTGCCAAGGAACTGAGGTGTCCCAGCTGGCCTCACTCTTATAATCTTCCCACCTCAGCCGCCCAGGCTGCTAGGATTACACATGTGCTACACCACATACTTGTCCCAACTGTACAGCAACTTCCGAAACCCCAATAGCAAACAATGCAAAAAGACAAACTTATTGGCGCACATAATGTAAACGTCTGGACACATGTAGCTTCAGGGGTGGCTGGATCCAAGGGCTGTAAAGATGACAAGAGGCGTGCCAGCTCCTGGGGCCTCGGTGTTGGACTCATTCTCAGGCTGATTCCACACTGCTGGGTAACAGCTACGACCGGCAATTCCAGCACACGACCACCGCCCAGCACTGCAGGAGAGACTGTGCCACAGGTTGCTGCCTGGGGAAAGATCACACTGCAAGATTCAAAGCAGTTTCTACCCAGTGCATACTGCTGTCATGTCATCAAGTATGGGGCCGGCGAGATAGCTCAGTGAAGCAGAGTGCCACTTACACAAGCGCAGGGACTGCGGTTTGATTCCGGCACCACATGCCGAGCCAGTCCCGCCCCCAGGGCGGGCTGAGCCAGCCAGAGTCCAGGGGCAATGGTGCACGCCTGTAATCCCAGCACTGGGAGGCTGAAAGCAGGAGGGTCACCACAGTCCAAGCCACGCAGTGAGACCCTGTAACAGCCAAATACGTTTTTTTTTAAAAAGCATAACATTGTAAGTCGAGCCACTGTAGTCAGGGCCTGTTTGTGTATGAAAAATACTCATGAAGCAAGTATTAAAATAAAGATATTGAAACTAAGCCTGGTGGCTCAGCTCCACTTGCAGCAAGGAGCAAAACAGAGATAAAAAGCATACAGATTAGGAAGGAACAAACAAAACTGTCTCCATTCCCAAGTGACATGACATTTTATGTAGCATTCCAACAAAGTTATAAAAATAGAAATAAAACAAAAGAAAATCCTCCTAGAACAAATAAATGACATTTTCAATGTTTCAGGCAACAAAAAGTAAAATGGCAGATATAAATCCAGCTCTATCAATAATAATATTAAACGTTAATGAATTAAATGATCCAATCTGTAGAGAACTTCAGATGGGATTTTAAAAATTTTTTTAAAGAGAATACAAAATGTTTTTTTTAAAAAAAGGAAAAAACATCAGAAACAATACAGACTTTCACTAAACAAAATAATAGGAATTCAACAATGGTTGTTGTTTGACATAATATTATCTTTAAATTAGTTGTTTAGATTACCAGATATAAACATGCAAAATTGGTTTTAAAGAAGTTGTAAGAATTAAAAAGGAAAAAAAAAGGGGTAAAAATTAAGCATTAACTGCTCCTTTCAATAGACCAACAAAAATCACCAATTATCCAACCATCCTTAGACTGGATTTTCAAAAACCAATATCTATGCAACTATAAACAGAAAAAAAATGAGATTCAAAGAAATAAAAGAAAATGACAGGGGCGGGGCAGATGGCTCAGTGGAATAAGTGCTTCCCTAGCAAGCGCAACGGCCTGAGTTCAATCCCCGGTTCTGCCAAAACAAAACAAAACAAAAACAATCATGGGCTGGTGAGATGGCTCAGTGGTCTAAAGCACCTACTTAGAAGAAGCTTAACAATAGCACAGGGACGGCGGTTCAATCCCCCAGCACCACATGCCAGCCAGCCCCGCCCCCTGGTGGGCTGAGCTGGCCACACACACACACACACACACACA
>NW_004524659.1:6407810-6413947 GCF_000260255.1 Octodon degus
TTGGATCTGGCTGCTGTGCTCCACTTCTTTCTGCTGCAGGCGTTAGAGTTGAACCTTTTGTGTCTCTCTGGCAAGATATTCTGCTCCTGAATCAGCTGGGTGGGTCTTGCCTCTAGCCTCTTTGCATGGAGTTCTGCTGAAGGGTTCCCTGCTGGGCCTGCAGCCTGGGTCAAATAAGGATCCACGGGCCCCAGGTCATCTCACTCACTCGCCCCGGGCCTGCGCTCTCAGTTGGAGACTTTAAAACCTTGCATCCAATGATAAATAGAATGACTAGGTAGAATATCAAGAGGATGGGAGGTAGGCCTGGAAGCAGATCCTGGAGGATGACTGGGACTGAGAAAGATGCCTTACTGAAGGATGTCACCGCATTGGCTAAATTCCACCAGACTATTGAACAGATAATGGAAGCTCAACCTAAAGAATAAGGGCATCCTACATTGCACCCCAGAGACT
Organism: Octodon degus; assembly: GCF_000260255.1. Lineage (NCBI taxonomy): Eukaryota > Metazoa > Chordata > Mammalia > Rodentia > Octodontidae > Octodon > Octodon degus. Next base: position 6,408,267 of record NW_004524659.1, read on the forward strand.
TTATGCTGGCAAAGTCTCTTCCCTCATCATGACCCCTTCGCTATGGCCAACTTGGAAGGGACCACACACTGTGATCGTGTCAACTCCATCCACTGCCCACGTAGCAGGCCTGGACTCCTGGATACACCACACCCAGCCTAAGTCTCAGTAACCAAAGACTGTCACTGAGGGTGAGCAATCATAGTCCTGATGCTCCTGTGAACCCACGGGTGACTTAAGATTCTTGTTCAAGAACAGACAAAGCCTTCAGATAAGTCATCTAAGATGCTCCTTTTATCCCTTTTACGCATCACTTTACCTCTTGAGAGTACAATTGCTTTCTAAGGTGAGCTCAAGAACATGAAGAATTGTTACAACAAATACATTGCTAGATATGTGGCCTGCTCATGTTCTCAGTATGCCTGAATTTCCTTGGTCAGTAGCCTCTCTCCAAAGAGATGATTGGAATAAATTGCCAGACTACTGATGAGCTACAAAAGAGTTTAATGGTTCATAGTTTAGCCCACCATTACAAAGTAGCTGAATGGCCTATAAACTATACTATTAATAATCCTGGACATATTAGAATTTTTTTCTAACAATTCCACTGATGCCTCTTTAAAGGCTCTGGTAGGATTCCTATTAAGAAACTAAGGATCCTATCCTGAAGACCAACGTCCATACATATCAAAATGGTTCTTTTCAGAAATAGGATGATTATCTATGGTTAACCCTCACTACATGATATCTTAGTAGAAGTTTCCCCTTATGTGGGAACAGAAAAATCACTCCTGTTCTCATTGACTTAACTATTAAATACTCAGGCTGGAGCACCCCCAAACAGTGTATACACACAATAACTTTACAAGCTAAAGATTGGTTTGAAATTACCTGCCTTAATTACTCAGGAAGTATACGGAAAGATCCCAGTGGCACTTATTGGTCCTGTGGAATGAATCTGTGGCTCTGGCTACCCACTGGGTGGACAGAAAGATTCACCCTGGGATTTAAATGGTTACAAGGCAGCAGTGTCAAAAGTATTGCAGTGGTTTCAGGCTACCCACTTCATCAACGCCTTTATTTATATCAGTCTAGAGCCTAATACCGTGCCACGCCTGCTGTGAGCATCCATGACTGAACCAAGTGGACACCACTGAGTGAAAAACTTGGGTCATCACTATTTGATACCAGATAACAAGAGCCCATCTCTGTCAGGGCAGTGTGAGAGCAGCCACGAGCCACACTCCTGACTGGTCTGACTCTGTCTCAGCACAACTTACTTAGAAAAGTCAGGGATAAGATTGACTCTTGTCCTCTCCTCACCAACCCTTAAATACATCACCTGTGGGACAACCTTGATAGCCAGGGGCAGCCATAGCCCAGAGGGAGGAATAAAATTGAGAAATATACAACAAAATCTAACCAGTACTCTCAAAAATGCTGAGGCCATAAAAGGCAAATAAAGAAAGACTGAGAAGCGCCCTGGATTGGGGAAGACCAACAGAGTCACAGTAAACAATGCAACGTGGTCCACATGGCTGCACTGACAAAGGTTCTACAATCTGAGGTACAGGATCTCAGGATAAATCCTGAGGGCATTTCACTGACCTTCTCAGACCCAAAAGCTACAACTCTTGTTGCACAGGTCCTGCTTTACCTTGGTCTTAACCATCCGGTAGAAAAGTATGAAGACGAAATATAGGAAGTAAAGCCATGGTGTTATGTTGAGCTGTGGGGGACTCTGGTCCTTAATTTCTGACATTGCCAGTTAAACAGAAGACCCAATGCTATTATGGGCTACTGGACTCTTTTAGAATATTTTGCTGAGTTTACACACCTATAATATTCAATAACGGAACTTTAAAAAAAAATGGGGTATAACTATGAATGTCCATTTTGTATCTGTGTATTCAAAGTGGTTGGGATAGATATATAGTTGCATTCTCTTAATGAATAGAATGATTTGTTCTAATGGTGTTTGTAAATAGGGTCTCAAGTCCGCATCTTGTACAGCAATTAACCACTAAGAAGAATATATGCAGTGTGTTATTTGTTGAATCTGTACTTTCAATTTGATTTGAAACTGTCTCATTGCTATCTGTTTATCAATAAAATTTTGAAAAAAAAATAAATCAATGCAACGTGGGATCCTGGAATATAAAATGGAATGGGATGAAGAAAACAGAAGCAAATGGCACTGTAACTCAACTAGACTAACAGACCTCTGTAGAACAGTCTACCACCAACAGGGTATACATTTTCCTCGTGTATGTGAAGCACTCTGTAAGGTGGGCCATATGGTGGGCCAGAACACAAACCTATACAAAGTCCAAACAACTGAAACGTAAAGCAAGTTCTCTGATAAAGACATGATGTTCTGGGTGTCAGGTATTTGTCCTAGTAACAAAGAAAGTGACCAAGACAGTAATGTCCCCTCCTCATCAGTGTTGATGGAAACCAGGGCCTGACACAGGCTAGGAAAGTTCTCTACTACTGAGCTACACCCCTAGTAACACTTATTTATTTATTTATTTATTATTTTTATCGTGTGTGTGTGTGTGTGTGTGTGTGTGCACGTATGTGTGTGTGTGGTACCAGGGATCGAACTCATGACCTTGTGCTTGCCAGGCAAGCACTTATGCCACTGAGCTATCTCCCCAGCCCTATTTTTGTCTTTTTTGGTTCAGGGTCTCAATAGGCAGTTCAGGCTGGCCTTGAGCTCACTACGTAGCCCAGGTTGGTCTCGAACTCACAATAGTCTTCCTGCCTCAGCCTCATGAGCGCTGGGATTACAGGCATGCATTACCATGTCCAGCTAGTAACACACTTTCAAATAACCAATAAGACAAAAGATCAAGGGAAAGTTAAAAAAATTTTGAGGGAAACAAAATAAATATATAACATATTAAGTTATCAGATGCATCTAAAGCAGAGCTTAGAGAGATACTTACACATGCAAATAATTACAGTGAATGAAGAAATAGCTTGAATAATCTAAGTGGTTTAAACAACATGAACTAATCACCCGCACAGAGGTTCAATCCCCAGTACCGCATGCTGTGCTGGCCCTGTGCCTGGGCGCACTGGGCCAGCTACAGAGACCAGCCGTGATGGCGCACGCCTGTAGTCCCAGTGCTGGGGAGGCTGAAAACAGGAGGATCACTATGAGTCCAAGCTGCGTAGTGAGACCCTGTACCAAATACATAAATAAAAAAATAATAATAACAAAGCTGCAATAAAGAACAGGAATTTAGTCCGCCTATGACAGCTTTTTCACCTTGTTGCTGGATCTTTTTTCTCATGGGAAGAGGTGGGTGGAGGGAGGAAGGGAGAGTTGGGGGGAGAGAGAGAGGGAGGGAGGGGGAGAGAGAGAAAGAGAGAGAGAGAGAGAGAGAGAGAGAGAGAGAGAGAGAGAGAGAGAGAGAGACTGGGACTCTTGCTGCCTCTGTTTTTATGTGGACGCTAAGGCTTCACTCTCATGACCCCATGTAACCCTGTCTCTCTCCCCAAAGCTCCAAATGCCGTCACACTGGGGATTAGGGCTTCTATTAATTCATATAAATTTGGTGAAAGGTCACAAATGTTTAGTCCATAACACATTTAAGACCCCGTAAAAATAAGAAAAAGCAAAACCTAACGCATGAAGAAAAAAGGCGATGATGAAAGCTATAGTGGAGATTAATGAAATAAAGAGGAAGAAATAGAGAAGAAGAAAGGAAATCAAGCATTAATTGCTTTATTTTATCTTATTTTGGGCAGTACTGAGAACTGAACCGAAGTCCTTTGCACTAAGCTACATTCACAGCCTCTTAAAAATCCTTCTCCCCCCACTACCCCTGGCCCTAGCCAAACCCCAACCCAGATAGATGGCTTCACTAGTGGATTCTTCCAAAATTGAAGAGAATTTCCAAAAAATAGAAAACTGAATCAACAATTTCCAATGCATTCTATGCAGTCAGTGTTACCCTGATACCAAAACTACACCAAGATATCACAAAAAAATTATCCATATCTCTTATGAACACAGATACCAAACTCCACCTCTGTACATAATTACAAAAACACAGAACAAATTCAGCAATATAAGGACAATTATACAGCATAATCAAGAGGAACTTGTTCTGGGAATAAAATGGTGTGTTAACATTTGAAAATTAACTATTAATAGGATATTAATAGGATTAATTAATAGGATAGAAAACAAAAATCTGATCCTCTCAGTGACATAGAAAAGCATTTGAGAAAATCTAGTGGGCTTTTGTGATAAAAATAACAGTCAATATACTAGGAGTAAAAGAAAATTTCCTGGGGCCGGGGAGATGGCTCAATAGAATAAGCACTTCCCTGGCAAGTGCAAGCCCTGAGTTCAATCCCCAGTTCCACCAAAAAAAAAAAAAAAAGAAAGGAAGGAAGGAAGGAAGAAAATTTCCGCCACTGGCAAAGAGTATCTCTCAAAACCCAAACTTAGTGCTGAGGGCAGAACCCGATGATAAGTAAGAGGTCTTGCCTGGCATGAGTGAGAACATGGATGTTAACCCACACACGCATGCACACACACACAAACACACACACACACACACAGAGTGAACAGCAGAAGATGGAAGGTACTAGGTTGAACCTTTATTACTTCTCTTAAACATTCTACTGCAGGTTCTAGCCAGCGAGGCTGGGAAAGTAAAAGGAATACAAGGCACCCAGATTGGAAAGGAAAAAGTCCAACCGCCTGTATGAGCAGATGATTTGGACGTGAACACAGAAAAATCCCACATTCTACTAAAACCTATGAGAAACACAAAATTTTTTTAACATTTAAAAAAAATCAGTTGCATTCGCAACATTTGCAATAAACAATCCAAGAATAAAATTTTTAAAACTGTCCCACCCACAATAGCATAAAAAAGAATGAAATATTTAAGAATATATATAAATAATATATATAATTTTCTATATATATATATATATATATATATATATTCTCCATATATACATATATATGGAGAAAATTATTCTTTGAAAACTAAAAAGCACAACAGAAAGAAAACATGGCAATGGAAACAACTCATATATTCATATGGACTGGAAGATTTAGTATTGTTAAAATGATGATATTCCTTAAATTAATCTATTGATTCAGTACAATACCTACAGAAGCCCAGTGACTGCTCCACAGAAATTGAAAAACCAATTCTAAAATTCATATGGAGGGCTGTGGAGACAGCTCAGCAGTCTAAGCACCTGCATAGGCAAGGACCCAGGGTCGATCTCCAGTACCACCTGCCCTGCCAGCCCCACTCCTGGGCACACTGAGCTGGCCACCAAGACTGGACGGGCGTGGTGGCACATGCCTGTAATCCCAGCACTGGGGAGATTAAAAACAGGAGGATCACTATGAGTCCAAACTGCATACTGAGTCCCTGTACCAAATATACAAAATAAATAACTACGTATAAAATAAAATTCATATGGAATTCCAAAAGACTTAAAAGTAGCAAAGCAATCTTGAAAACTAGAAACAAAGTTGGCAAACTCAAAGCTCCTGATTCCAAGACTTTCTACAAAGTAATAGTAGGCAAGACAGCTTCCTTATGGTTCTTCCATAAAAATATTCATGTAGATCAATGGAAGAGTTGAAAATCCAGGCAGGCATGGCAGCGCATGCCTGTAATCCCAGCACTTGGGAGGCTGAGGCAGGATGATCATCA
>NW_004524659.1:6414752-6416675 GCF_000260255.1 Octodon degus
CCCGGTACCAGGGATTGAACTCAGGCCCTTGCACTTGCCAGGGAAGTGCTTATTTACTGAGCCATCTCCCCGGACCCCTGATATGAAGTTTGTACCATCACTATATAAGGACACTTATCACTCAATACTAAAAGGCAACTTAATTTAAAAATGGACAAAGAATCTCAATAGCCATTTCTCCTCAGAAGACAGGCATAATGCCAATAAGCACATGAAAAGATGCTCAGTAAAATTTGTCTTTAAGGAAATGCAAACCCAAACCATAGTGGGATATTACTTCTCATCCCTAGGACGGATAGAATTTTTTTCAAATCATATCATAACAAGGATGTAGAGAGATTGGAACCCTTGTGCATGCTGATAGCAGTGTCAAATAGGGCAACCACTTTGGAAAACAGTCTAGTAGTTCCTCAAATTATTAAGCAGAGAGTTACCATTTGCTCAAATAACTCCATTCCTAAGAGAAATCAAAATACATGTCCACATGAAAATGTGTACATGAGCCGGGTGTGGTGATGCATGCCTGTAATTCCAGTGCTCAGAAGGCTGAGACAGGAGGATAGCTGTGAGTTCAAGTCCTGCCTGAGCTACACAGCAAGATCCTGTCTCAAAACAAAACAGAAACTTGTACCTGAATGTTTATTTCAGCAGTATTTATAATAGTCCCAAAGTAAAAACATCCCTAATATCCACTAACTGATGAACACATAAACAAAACATAGTGGATCCATATAATGGACAATTATTCAGCCATAAAAAAAAATGGAACAGGGACTGGGGAGATGGCTCAGTGGAATAAGCGCTTCCCTGGCAAGCGCAAGGGCATGAGTTCAATCCCCAGTTCCGCAAAAAAAGAAACAAACAAAAAAAAAAAACCCTAAAAAAAGAATGGAACACTGATACATGGCAAACACAGATGAACCTTGAAAACATTATGCTCATTGAAAACAGCCAGTTACAAAATTCCACATACTATTAAAATCTATTTCTCTGAAATGATCAGAACAGGGAAATGTAGAGACAAAGATTAGATTAGGGGTTACTTAGAACTGGGAGGAAAAAGGGGGCTAGGAAGACTGTCAGAGGCTATGGGTGTCTTTTGGGGAGTGATGAAAATGGTTCTCAAAGGTAGTGTAATTATTTTCAAAGAATGACACGACTTTGTTACTGTATCCTAGAAGTCTACAATGTGATTCAGCTGCAGGGGACCACAGAATCTCCAAACGGCAACCCTACCTGCCACTGGTACCGCTAGTGCCGTCACATCAGCCTGCATCTGCCAGAGGATTTTGTTTGGAATCCTACTCAAGTTGTTTGTGTTTCAAGTTAATAGGTAAATGAATCACAGCAGTGCTTTTGAATGAAGCACGTGGTGACTCCAGACTCTAAAAGGGCCCACAGGCATTGCACCTTTCTCTTAGTGCCCTAGGGAACCTGGTACAGCAACATCCTTTCACATCGGAAAGGCTATCTCAACACACCCCGAATCCCTGGGCCTCAAGAACCTTCGCTGAGGTGACCACCCAAGATATTGATGGGATTTATTTTCTCCCTCGACCTACAAGTGCTTTTCTCATGTCTAAAGCAGCTGCTACTTCTTCATCAGACCCAGTCATCAGATCCTCACTGTAATGGACCAGCGTGGCATGCCAAGGCAAAGAACTGTGACTGTGGTCCATTCTGATCATGCTGCGACACAGAGTCGCTGCTACATTGCTGAGGTGGGAAGATGTGCTACCAGCTTTGGTAGCTGAAAGCACACTGCATCTAATGTTTTTTTATTAGTAATTGGAGACTAAAAATTCTGGATCAATAGCTGCATGCCAGGCTAGACTTGGTGGTGCACATCTGTAATCCCAGCACTTGGGAGACTGAGGCAGAAGAATTACTGGGAATTTAAGGGCAGCCTGGGCTACATAGGGA
>NW_004524659.1:6417573-6418722 GCF_000260255.1 Octodon degus
GAAATAAATGGGATCCATCTGCCCCTTTTTGTAACAAACCTTCTCTAAAATTCTGTGGTGAGCTACAGCGGCATTTTAGAACCCCAGGAATGAGCGGTTTCAGATAGTGACCAGCAATCTTTGCATGGTCTGCTAACTTTCCTTTCCCCATGCGTTGTTAAGTTTGTCCTGTCCACGAGTGTGTTTGGAGAAGTCTCAGAGGAGGATTCACAGCACACAATTTTGGCAATACAACTCTTTTCTCAAGGGCACCCAGCATCTCCTTCATTCAAGGACTCCACAATGAGAAATGATAGAGAGGCTGTGACTCTGTTTTGGTCACCTGGGTCAGACTTCTGTTCTCTAGACACAAACTCACTCACTTGGTTCAAAAAAGAGGTTAATAGGCACACACTTCCCTCCTCTCCATGATAAACTAATGGTGCCAAGAATTGCCATGAGTTAGGCCACGCTCAAGCTCATGGCTGTTTTACTGCCCACTGTAATGACCACGCTTACGCCATCCTTGGCATATAAGTGCCACTATGATCCTTGCCACTGTGGGTTTCCACTGTGCTTGTTACACTTAGAAAGCCCAGTTCAGTCAGAGCTACTTCCACAGCATTTTGACATACAGAGCTCTTGTGAAATGCCAAAACAGACTTTCATCAATTTATTCCTTACAGCTGCAATGAAAGCTGCGTCCCCTTGATCGTCCCAGCGTGCGTGGGACAAATTACATACAACAGCACCATTCTCGCACTCCCGTCCCCTCGGCCTTTGCACACTGGATTGGTAATCTTTCTGTTTCTAGAACAAAATACAACATTTGACACCCACAGCTTCATGGGGGGAAGTTTTCTTTTGAGTCAAGGTTTTAGAGGTTTCTGTCCATTGTTGACCATCTCCAAAGCAAAACATGATGGCGGAAGGATATGGCAGAAGAGAGAGGCTCGGCTCATGGCATCTAGGAAGCAGAAAATATGTAAGAGCCTGTCTTAGTTACTCTTCTCTCGTTGCTGGGACAAATACCCGACACTCAAAATGAAGGAAGGAAAGGTTTATTTAGCTCACAGTTACTGGAGGCTTCAGTCCATACTCAGCTGGCTCCAACGCAGAGCAGCACATAGCAGAAAGCAACCTTTCATGGCGGTGGCAAAGAGCAAGAGT
>NW_004524659.1:6419871-6424647 GCF_000260255.1 Octodon degus
TTTTTTTGGCAGTGCTGGGGATTGAACTCAGGACCTTGTGCTTGCCAGGCAAATGCATATTCTACTGAGCTATCTCCCCAGCCCCCTCAGACTTTTTTCTTGTTATTCCCTAAATAATACAGTATAACAACAATTTATATAGGATTTACTTTATACGAGTTATTATGAATAATCTAGAAAGTATATAGGAGGATATGGATAGATTATATGCAAATACTGTATCATTTTGTAAACAAGAGCATCTTCACATTTTGGCATCTTTGAGGGGTCCCGGATCCAGTCCTCCATGCTACTGACTGCTTGGACAAACCTCACATCCCTCCATCAGTCAACCGAACTGTTAGAACCTTTCTCAGCCTGTTAAGCTCAAACACTGAATCATTGGTTAGTAGACCAGCATAAATAAATTCTGTCTGATCCAACTTTATCATCTACCTTGTATTTACTCTCCCCCTCCCCACATCCATATCCATATCCATTCCCCAGTTTTCTTTTGATATTCATTGGAAAGCAAAAGGTGGCGATTATTTGGATGTGCATTGCTCCTGGGTCACTTTGTACCTCTCCCCCGGGTTCTTCTGAGCCTGGAGTTACAGATATCAGAAACAAGAAGAGGCGCTAGGAATGGGTCCTGAGAAGCATGAGTGGGACCCAAGGGTTTCTTCAGGCAGGGAAAAGCGACCCCTGTAGGGAGCAGCGACACAGCTGCTTTTATTGGCAAAGGGATGGCGGAATGCAGAGGTGTGAAGTCCCTAGATGTATGGAAAGCTGTTCACACACACTCCCCCCAGTGTTCAGGATGCCATTCCTTCCCAGTCAACACCTTGATGTTAACAAAAAGGACTCTGTGGGGTTGCAATGCCAATTTTTATTGCGTTTGAGCCACCCAAAGAATTAGACTCTGGGTTTGGTTTCCAGAAATCTCAGCCCTGTGACTACGGGAAATAAGAGTTTCTTTCAGGGCAGCCACAGAAGCTTTCAGGTCCCTTATTCAGAACGTAAGCCGGGAATTTAAAATTCTGAGCTCATCATTTTCTTTCCCCAAGTTTTCCAGCACAGTAAGAAGGCACGAACCAGTTCCATTGCATTCCTTAGTTTCACTAGAATGTTCGAGGGAACCATAAGGCTTCGTCATGCAGAGCCTAGACTTTAATAGGAGCCTAATATGGGAAGCTATTAAGATGGTAACTATTTTGACACTTCATGCCATGGGCTACCACTCCCATGTCATGGGAAACAGGGTCAGTAATGACTTTAAATCTAATTAGGTCAGAGAACCAATTCCATAAAACTCAAAACTCATTTGCAAGATTTTGAAACCACTTAGTTTTGTCTTAGCAAAGCTGAACCTCTAAAATACACACACACACACACACACACACACACACACACACACACAATTTAACCTATTAAGTTGTGCCAGTGAAACTACCTCTTTAGAGCTGTTTTTTAAGCACTCAGTGCTGAAATTCAAAGCCCACAGGGCAAGAAATAAGCAAAGGAAAATAGAAGTAAGGTCAGGAAGAGCAAAGAACAATCTGGAAATCCCACACACAAGCTGGAGTCCAGGAGATGGAGCAAAAGGCCTGTCAGTACGTGTGGCTTCTGACATTGATTGCATGGAAGTCCTACCCAAACCAGGTTCCTTCATCATAGGGCTATGCATACTCACTTGGCCCAAGAGCTGGAGAAACCAAAGGATAACTGTGGAAAGTTGGACAGCTAGGCCATGTTTGATGCCTATAAGAGGAGCCAGCAAGTAAACAGACAACTTGCATAAATTATAAAATGGTTGCCACTTCACCTCTATTCAACAAGTCTCCCACAAAAATGTCCCCTATGGGCCACCATAACCAAAAACATGTGGGCACATAGGGAAGGAATGCTGGAGAATGTAGTTTATCCTACCCAAGTTGGCACTGCGCAGAGCCTCTTTAGCCTGTCTTTAATCAATCTCCCACTGTCAGGAATTGGAGTGACCTATTCCCCATTACCTCCCTAGAAACAAGCACACCTCACTGAAGTACCCGCCAACTCCCTGAGCAGAGCACGATCTGGTCTCATATGAAAAATCAGATTCCTTTCAGCTAATGTGTGATTTGGCCTCAATTCTTCCAAAACAAGAATCTTGACAGAATTGTACTCAGGAGGCTGGCTAAATGACAAGAACCATTCCATTAGCTCTTGGCAAGAGATTTCTGCTTGGCTATCAGAGTGGAGGAGGAGGATGCTTTGGTGCAGGCCGTGATGCAACATAAAGAGGTGTCTTCAGCCATGCTGCAGGTGGGAAACACTGGCACGGCTGCTGGAGAGATTTCTGGAGGTCTTTCCCAAGTTGGAGACACAATGCCTCTGGCCCTGGAAGTGTCCACAGCCCTCAATGTTGGGGGGTTTTTCTGTTGAGATTTGAATAAGAATGGCTCAAGCCCCTGTCATGGTTTGTATCTACGTGTCCTCACAAAACCTCATGTAGGCCTAAGTGGGGATTACTCAGAGACGGTTGTATCTAGAGTGTGTGGCTGAAGCATGGTGCAATGCTAGGGCTGAGGTGCTAGAATGAAAGGTGCTAGAACTAAGGATGGCTGAGGACTAAATCAGTCCACTGACAGGTGTGGCACTGCCCTAACCTCAGTAGTCTGGATAAAAATAGAAGGGCAGAAAGAGGCTTGTCCCGTCCCTTGCCTGCTTGCTTTGCTGCCTTCTGCCCACCATGTACTATTTCCCCTCTATGATGCCCCCTCTGCCATGCCACCCTGCCCCGGAGCCAGTGGGTTATGGACTGAAACCTCTACAACCTGTGAGCTAAAGAAACCTTTCCTCCCTTAACTTTTGTTTCAGCAGTGAGAAAAGTAACTAAGACAGTCTTTATCTCCTGACTTGGGAGAAGCTTGCAGTCCTCCTTGCCCTATCAACGAACTCTCATGGAGGCTGTTGCCTTCTCTGATGGCATCATCAGAGATGATGGGTCTGGCTGTTGTGGTCTCAGTCAATGGGCTACATTTCTTAGTTTCCTTTGGGGAGAAGGGAGAAGGTTCAATCAGAAGTAAGTAGAAGTTTTTGGTGGGGATCTTGGCAAGCCCTGCCTCTCAGTACTGGGGATGGGATGCTAAGCAAGCACTCTACTATTGAGCTACAGTGCTGGACCCTTTTAAAATTTTTATTTTGAGACAGGATCTCACTAAGTTGCCTATGCTGGTCAAATGTTCAATCCTTCTGTCTCAACCTTCTGAGTAGCTGGGATTACAGTCATGTGCCACACTTCTGTAGGAAGCCTCTTTACATGAGCTGAGTCACCTGATGGCAACTTTTCTCCCCTATATTTTTTTCCTCTCCTGTTTTTTAGGATGGCTGAGGCTCCTGCCCACAGTCTGTGATCCTGAGGCTTAAAGATACGTCCTAAGTTTGGTAGCAGGGCAGCATGTCAGTAGGAACCTCAGGATCCCTTCTGATACTGAGAAGCCCACTCCCTAGCCTTGAAACATGCTCTTCAAGTTCTGTTGTGAGGGAACAATGAAGGATCTCTTCAAATCCCTGTTGTTTCTGGCTTAGCTTATGTCTCAGCTGAATACAGAGTTCTTGCTGTGTGAGAGAATATCCACTATGGTAAGCTGCATGGCACAACTGGGACCCAAATGTCCCCCCAAAGGCCTATTGTGCAGAAGACAGTTTCTGATGGAATTGTGGGACTTCATGGATGATGAAACCTCTAACTTTGTCAGTGGATTAATCCACAGATGAGATGATAATTTAATAGTATTGGCTTACCATATTTCCCCCAAGGTAAGACCAGGTCTTATATATTAATTTTTTTTTTTTTTTGCTCCGAATGCCTTCAGGGCAGGTTTGGCTGGCTTCAGTTGTGGGAATTGAACCACGGCAACCTGAGCCTGACTGCTTTGTTGAAGCAGTCACTTCAAGAACTGAGCTAAGGGGCAGACTCCTATATATTAATTTTTGATCCGGGGGAATTACCTGCTTGGGCCCCCCTCCTGTCCCTCTTTTGGACAGGAGCTTTCTTTCCCTCAATAAATATATTCTGCTCATAACCTCAGTTTGTTCTTAAAATTCGTTCTTTGGTTTTAGAGAACACGTATCGTGTAGGTCAGGTCGGGAGATCATTTTTCCTTGTCATTTGGAGGTTCCCTATATCATTTTGAGATCACCCACCTGAGATCAGTTTTTCTCCCTGTATCATTTTGGAGGCTTCCACCGAGATCATTAGAGAGTGCTTCATTAGGCACTGGAAGACATTTGATCCATGCATGCTGAAAAAGAGCCATTTAATTCAAATGGAATGCAAAGACTCAAAGCTATACGTCTACCCAAGAGGAAAATGCCTGTCATCTATTGAGGGCCTTTAGATAGAACCTCTAAGGAATATATCTGACTGTCAGTCAATAACTACGACCCCTTTCAGCCTGAAGAAGCCGGAGCAGTCTTCGCCCATATTTCCCTTCATGGCATTTCAGGTTACTTCTTCAGAGCGGGGAATGCTTCAGGCAGCCAAGTTAGATAAAAATGTTATAGGCAGTCAGACAAAGCCAGGCCCTCAAAGGAGACAGCACAAAAGACAAGATACCTTACAATTGTGGGAGGGACGGATGTTCCTGCTGTGAACCAGACCTAAAGACCTAAAGGCCAAACAAATGCTAAGAATAACACCTGGGATTGATATTCTAAATAGATATCGATCACCTGGGAAACCCAACCCCCAATGGGAAGAGACTCTGTCCCATATTCATGCCCACTTACTCCGTGACTTTCTTCCCCATTTGG
>NW_004524659.1:6426597-6433856 GCF_000260255.1 Octodon degus
GGAACCAGGGATTGAACTCAGGCCTTTAACTCAGGCCTTTGTGCTTGCCAGGGAAGCGCTTATTCCACTGAGCCATCTCCCTGGCCCTGAGGCTTATTTTTGAGGTAAGGTTTATATTCTGACTTTACTGGGGGGAAAATCATGCTAGGCTTATTTTCAGGTTAGGTCTTATTTGGGGGGAATACGGTAGTTCCTGGAAGTGGGTCCCTGGGGACACCTTTGCAAAGAATGCCCTTCCTTGGGAGCTTTTGCCCCTCCCAGTGTCTCTGCCACTGTGAGGGAGCAGCTGTCTCCCACCACAGCCCACCATGATCTCCCGCCCTGCCGCCGTCCTGAAGCAATGGAGCCAGCTGACTGCTCCAACCATGAGCCAAAACAAACCCATCCCCCCTAAAGTTGTAGGCCTCAGGTACTTTGTCCCAGCAACAGAAAGGTGACTAAAACACAGTATTGCTTTTCTCTCCCCACAAGAAGATTGGAGCTTCCTGCCCTGTTGAATTCAGATGGCTGGGGAAAAGGCGAGCAGAAATGCCCTGCGTCACTTCAGGGAAGAAGGTAGAAGAGCCAGCACGCGTCCTCCCTTGTTTTCTTTTCCTTCCCACCATGACAACCAGAAACATTTCTGCTAGCAGCTTCCATGTGGCATTTTCTAATGATATTCAGGGTCCCAGTGGACCCAGGATGGATACGTGGTGGGAGTGAGAATAAATCTTCGTTTTAAACCACTGAGATCTTGAGATTAAGCAACATATGGCCCGGCCAGAGACAGCCAGAGGCCAGCAAGTCTTTCAGAAAGGCTACTCCGGAAAGGATGTGAGAACGTGGCCCAAGCAGCCCACCATGGAGCATCCCCTCCCTGCCCAGTCGGAAGGTGCCATCACACACGAGTCCTACCCTCTACCCAGGGTCCTGGCATCCAAAAACGGTCACTACTTGGGACAGAACTGTCTGCTGGTTTTGAATTTCACAGTGGCTTGCAAGGAGGTGTGACTCACGGGCACAGCGCAGGCTGTACAAATCCTCAGTGCTCAGCTCCACCCTTTTGACCAGTGTGCACGCATGTGTGTTCTGCAGCACTATGGGGTACAGAACACTTCCGTCCTTCAAGAAATTTCCCTTATTCCTCTTCGCAGTCAATCGCATCGCACTGCTCTGAACCCAACAGAAGCGGAGGCAACTGGTGATTTTTATAGCCATCAATTAGTTTTTCTTTCCTTCCTTCCTCCCTCCCTCCTTTTTTTTGTTTCTTCCCTTCCATCATTTGTTGAAATGTAGGTCTCACTGTGTTGCCGCTGAACTCCTGGGCTCAAGGGATCCTCCTGCTTCAGCCTCCCTAGTGTTGAAACTCTATGTGTATCCCATAGTGCCCAGCTTCCACCAGCTACTTTCACTCTTTGAGAACTTCACACAAATGAATTTATAGTCTGTGTTCTTTTGTATCTGGCTTCTTCAGACTAATGCTTTTGAGAGTCATCTATGTTGTTGTATCAGTGTTTCTTCCTTCAACAGTTTATATCCACTTACCTATTCCAAAGGACATTTGCATTATTTCCTTCTTTTTTTCTTTTATTTTTTACTATTACAAATATTATATAGGGCCAGCCAAATAGCTCAGTGGATTAAAGTGCCTGCAAGCAGGGGCGGGGGTTCAGTCCCCTGGCCTACCATGCTGGCCCCGCCCCCCGGGGCATGCTGACACAGTAATTGAGACTGGGCACAGTGGCTCGCACCTGTAATCCCAGTTCTTGGGAGGCTGTAAACAGACGGATCACTATGAGCCCGAACTAGAAGTGAGACCCTGAACACCCTGTAGACCCTTCCCCAAAATTCAAACAAAAAAAATATTATTATACACATTTATGTGCAAATCTGTGTGGACATATGGTTTCATTTATACTGGATAAATACTTATGAGTTGAATTTCTGGGTCATATATTGTTTACGTGTGAGTGTGTGTGTGTGTGTGTGTGTGTGTGTGTCTCACTGGGGATCGAACTTTGGACCTTTACACAGCTATATCCCCAGTTCTTTTTAATTTTGAAGCAAGGTCTAAGTTGCCCAGGTGGGAATTGAACTTTCAATCCTCCTGCCTTAGCCTCCCAGAATGCTGGGATTACAGGTGAATATCTCCTAATCCATCATGCAACATGAGAGAGGAAGTTTCAGTAGTGAAGAATGAACCAAGCCCTGACTCTTGCTCTTAGCTGTTGGAAGGTCACTGGAAAGCCTGGGCAGCTTCGGCCTGGTGAATGTTCCTGTGTATGGGCGGTCTTGGGTCACTGGAGATCATTCCTAACATTGTGACCTCTGGTGGGGGCTTTGGGCCAGATGCACCAGCTTGGCTGTGAAGGGGCCAGAAACCCAGATCAGCCTTGGGGTGGTCAGCGAGGTGTGAGTGACTGACATCAAGGCTGGGATGCGCTGTCTGTGTGGCAGGACCTTGGGGTCCTAGACCACACTGTGCTGAGAGAGGTCACAAAATGATAAAAACCTTCTTAGCCTCCCCCAAAAAACTCCAGTCTTCCTAGGTGTCCACAGGGCACTGGTTCCAAGACTCTCCGAGGAGACCAGACTCAGTGTTCCAGACCCTTATGAAAGAGAGGATGAACTTGCTATACCTGTGCTCCTCCTGTATACTTTAGGTCATGTCCGGGTGGCTTGTCCCACCTAATACGTCACTGTCATGTAAACAATTGCTAAACTCTATTATTTAGGGGGCAATGATAAGAAAAAATCTGTACATGTTCAGTAGAGAGGCAAAGCCTCCCCTCCCCCTGTATTTCAATCCAAGGTTGACTGAATACAGATTTAGAAGCCTGGGGCATGGAGGCTGCCCGCTGGCTGTGTGTCTACCTATCTGTCTGTCTGTCTGTCTATCTACCTATGTATAATGATATATAGAATATGTTGAATAAATAAAATACACATCCTTTTTAAAAATATAAAATCCTGATTACTTGTAATGTACTCTGAAATTTTCCTTACTATCGCAATATTTCCTTTTCCTGCACTTTACGCTGTGCCTACATGGCCCACTAAACTGGCTTCACACTGCCTTTTGGACTGGAGACCAGAGCTTCAGCAGCACCACAGTTCAGCCTCCTGTGCTGGGATCTCATGGATCAACTGTAGTACAATCAGCCTGCAACCTGGCCCAGGCCATGCAAGGGCCCAACCCTGGCCCAGACCGGCTGAGGGCCTCCTCGTGGGCTGGGGATCCCACAGGTCTTTGGGGAGGGCCCACCAGAGCCTTCTGAAGGCTGCGCTCCAGGTCCTCAAGAAACCACACAGTGCTTGGAACCCACTCCCCGGCCGGCACAGCTTTCCTGGTGGACACACCCAAAGCTAAGAGGTTGCTAGCAACGGTTGTTCGTGGGCTTGGGAGTGAGGACAGAGCTTGAGCTGCGGACAATGGTCCACATTCATGCATGTGACAGCCCTGGTGGTCAGGGAGGGCCAGAGAGCCTAGGACAGCAGGCCCTCCCTTTGTGGTGAGCTGACTGTGGATATAAGACTGGATTCAAGGACCCAGTGACCCTGAGAGGGGCTTCAAATCCTGCCCTGACCTCACAGGCTGGGGTCATCCTCCTTCCTGTCATCCCCACATCCTCCTGCCTCCCTCTCTTTCCTCCTAGCTCTGGCTGTGTGGGATGAGTCTGTGGTGCCTCCTCACACTGCTGTACTTCCCAGGGGCGGGAGCCCAGTCCTGCTTCTCTCCTGTGGTGAACAATCAGAGGCCACTGGGAAAGAAGGATCTCACAGCACTTTATTTCTGGTCTGAAGAGGGTCAGGGGGTCACATCCCTCAGTGGCTGGCAAGGTAGGGCGGGGGAGACTCTGATTGGTTCAAGGATAGCTGCATCCGGCTGCATCTTCCTTCTCATGGGTTCCAGTATTGACCACATTGTAAGCTCTTAGAGGGGAAGGAGGAGGCTGGTGCAGTAAGCTGTTGGGGGGCTCAGCCTTAGGGTACCCATCAGGTTGTAGCCCCCATCTTTGCTAGTTACCTGCCACGCTTCTGGCACAATCGGGACATCTGCCTACACTTGCCACCTGTGGATGAGGAAAATGGATCAGTCATCAGTTGAAACGATGTTGATTATACATGCTGTGGGGCTGGGGCACAGGCCATCGACCTGCCCCTCAAGAAGCTTCCACACAAGAATGAATAAGGACACGCATGAGAACAGCCAGTGAGAGGTTTCCACGACCTAGCCCTTGTACAATTGACTTTCTGGTAGGAGAACCAACCAAGAAAATTAAGACAAGTGCATGGGTGGTGACAAGCACTGTAAAGAAAATAAAGCCAAGGAGTCAAGGAGGTCCAGGGGCGGGGATCATCCTCACAGGGATAGGTGACCTCGTCCTCCAGGAAGAAGTGACATTTGGACAAAGGCCCGAAGGAAGTAAGCAGGAGTCCTGTGCATGAAGGAATGCAGGAAGGGAGCTCTCAGCAGAGGAGCAGCCATGCAAAGGCTCTTGGGTAGGCAGTGTTAGAAGCGTGGTCCCTAGGGTGGGGTGCTGAGAAGTCCTGGAAACCGGAAGAAGCAGGGCCGCATGGGAAATAATGAGATCACTGAGGACATCAGCTCTAAAGGGCTGAAGCTCTGAAGAGAGGCTGGTCTGTCTGATTGAGTTGTTATATTAAAAATAAAGTTTAAAAAACAAGGCTGAGCCAGGAGTGGTGGCTGGAATCTCAGCATTCTGAGAAGCTGTAGAGCACAAGTTTAAGTTCAACCTGGGTAATAATGGGGGTGGGGATGTAGCTTAGTGTGAAGTTCCTAGGTCCAATCCTGCTACCACAGAAGAGAAGTAAGAGGGAGGAGAATGAGGAGGAAGATAAGGAGAGGAAAAAGGAGGAAGAGGAGACAGAGCAAGAGAAAAAAGAGAAGAGGAGGAGAAAAGAAAAAGGAGAAAAAGAAAAAAAAAAGTCTATTTTCTGACCATTTGTATGAATCTGGGCGTCATGATTTGTTTTGACCAGTAGAATATGGCGGCAGTGAGAGTGGCCAGCTCTAAGACTGAACACTTTCTCTCTGCCAATCTCTCTCTCTCTCTCTCTCTCTCTCTCCACTACCACATGGCCAATCTTAGGTGAGACCAGTGGAAAATTAGATCACGAGGTAAAGAACTGAGGGTCCTGTACAAACAGGGATCCCTTCTGGCTGTCAGTTGACCTCTGACACACACATAAACCCAGCTGCGAGCAGAAGAACCACCCGGCTGGGCCCAGCCTACGTCTCCAAACTGCAGTGGGGAGCTGAACAGAGGGCCTGGCATGCTGCATGCATGCCTGATTAAAACAGCCTTGCCGAGGGGCCCTCAAGAACCTGAGCCCGGGTCTTGGTGCCGGCTAAGGCCCCTCTGGGTCTTGACGCCCTTCTCATCCCCATTCTTACTGGTGAGGATGACGATCCCTGTGATGAAGAGCACAGCTGCTACCAGCAGCCCCCGCTTCCGGAGAGTGGCCACATCTGTGGAGAGAGCCATGAGTCGAGGGGCCTAGAATTTTCCTCCCCACTTCTTCCTGTGGCTAACTCACCGTAGGAGAAGGGGTCCTTATCTGGATCTGGAAAGAAAGACAAGGCACAAGTCAGTGTCAGCGAAGGTCATATATATGAAATACTCTCTTGTCACTTTCTGACTCTACACCCTGCTTCATTTTTCTGGATAGCATGTTAAAACCACTTGGTCTATAATTACAATTATTTTTATATTAACTGTAAATATTTTATGTATTAATAAAAATATATATGAATATAATTACAATTATTATTTGTTGTCTTTCACCTCCTGCTAGAATGTTAGTTTCCTTTCTTTCTTTCTTTTTTTTTTTTTTTTTTTTTGTATTTTAGGGAAGAATCTACAGGGTGTTCAGGGTCTCACTACTAGATCAGACTTGTAGCGATCTGCCTGTTTACAGCCTCCCAAGAGCTGGGATTACAGGTGCACACCACCACACCCAAACTCAATCACCGTCTCAGAGCACCCCAGAGATGGGGCTGGAATGGCAGGCCTGGAGGCTTGAACCCCTGACCCCTGTGCCTGCTTGCAAGCATTTTAATCTGCTGAGCTATTTGGCTGGCCCAGAATGTTAGTTTCTTGGGTGAGAGATTTTGTCTTTTTTGGTTATGCCAATATCCCTGGCACTTAAGTCAGGGGCTTTACACACAAAGGCACTCAGTGTTTGTTTGGCTGGTTGTTTGTTGCCATACTGGGGTCAAACAGGACCTTCCCATTGAGGTATATTTTCATTTTCTTATTTTGAGACAGGGTTTCACTAAACCTCTAAGCTGCCTGGGCTGGGCCTGAATGGTGACCCTCCTGCCTCAGCCTCTAAGAGTGATGTGTGCCACACTCCTGGCTGTTAGAGGGTCTGTGCTGCACAAACAGGTGAACGGACACTCTCTGCTACCCGCAGGTGTGGCATTCCCTTTATGCACCGGGTGCTGGGCAGGCAGGGAATGGGAGATGAGGTCTCCAGGGAAAGAACCAAGTGCCCTGAAACAAAACCCTCCTGGCCCACAGCCAACCCCAAATGCATCAGTGAGCCCAGCCATGCCTAGAAGGGCCACCAGTTGAGCACAACCTACATCTCACATGGCAGGACTGAGAGCTAAATAAACAGTGAGCTGCCTGAGTCTCTGCCTTTTGTCCTGGCCTGTGTGTAGCATTTACAGCTACTCAGACATCTGGTGTCCCTCTGCCAAGCAAGACATCATTTATTCTCTCCACCCATGGGTCCTTCAAAAGGGCTGAGCACATTTCAGGACCTGGGAAATGGCAGCTCCCAGTGCGGGAAGGGAGTTACTGACCAAGTTGTCTGTGGATGTCATTCCTCCTGTCGTGTCGGTCCGGCGACGGTCTGTGGTAGTGGGCTGTGGTGCCTTCGCTGAGACGAGCAGAGGGAGTGGCTACAAGATGGGGAAGGGCGGATGGGAGTCGTGGAGGCAGAAATGGGGTGCCCCCCCACATCTATAAAGCAGCCTGCAAAGGACAGGCGCCCTGCCCCCCACACCCAGGGAGGCAGCAAGTTGTGCTCACCCCTCCCCAAGCCAGTTAGGACCTGCTGCCCCAGCTCCCAGCTGGCCTCTGTCCTTGAACCTCCAGGGCCACTCCTCACATAATCTAAGATTTAAGTGCACCCCCGGGCATGGTCAGACCCGGGACTCAGCTCCTGGGCGCAGCCATCCTGCCTAGAAATGCTCGCTGCAAAAGGCTTGCTGAGTATCTCTCTTCCCCTAAATCAATCTCAATCTC